>NC_069504.1:833181809-833489309 GCF_027579735.1 Bombina bombina | reverse complement strand
CCAAGGGGGCCCCATGAGGCAAGAACTAGAATTTTTTTATTTTATTATTTTGGCAGGCACCAGTGGGTACTATAGCAGAGTGCTAATTAAGCATGGGAAATGTTATTACAAGGAGTAAAGTATTAGCATTTGAGAGAATATCTGAGTGTGCACTAAACCACTATGCACAGTGTGAGACTGACTTGGCACTTTGTTTGTACAGTGTGTGCCTGAGTCATACGGCAGATCACTTTCATTTGCAGAGGAGGTAGGACTTACTCAGTAAATGTTTTTTATTTCTTTGTGCAATTTCGGAACACATTTTTTAGCAGCAGTGTATTTATGATTATTTCACAATGATGTAGAAATTCTATATTTAAAGCCATGCAGAAATGTTTCCTCCTCAATACACAAATGGTAGGTGTCCTTTTGGCAGATATTAGTTTTTTTAAATTAATTTATATATATTAATTACATTCCAGTTTACTGCCCCTTTATGCAAGGACTTTCCAGATGCAAGGAAGCATTTTATCTAAGATTTTTACATCTGCATAAAATGTTATACTCTCAGACTAAGATTGCTCAGTGCTTGAAATGAGACAGGTTAACTTAAAACTGTTCAGTTTACACTACAGCTTACTTAATTTTGAAATACATACAAACACGCCTAAATCCTGCATTTAACCAGATCTGAGTACCACAGCTTATGGTTCCACCAAGACCATATAGAGTACAGTATTTTCAAAATCCATAAGTACAGCTGACAGATGGGAACATTTGTACACTATATTTGAAGAGGTGTTCTTGGTTGGGGAAAATGGGGGGGGGGAACAAAAAACATATGTCAACAATTTTAAAAGCACTTTTCTTCATCTAGCCATCTACCCAGATCATTAATGTACAATTTTGAATTCACAGAATTATTTTTGTTTGCACATTTACAAATATGGTTCTTTATAAAGTGATCTCTTAATTTCTGCAATTTTTTTATCATGCAATGTGCATAAATGTTACCTCATGTGACTGTTTCTGTAGGTGTCTGTGTTTATGTCTTTGTGCTTTTGTTTGTGTCTCTGTGAGTTTTCTTCTGTGGGTCTCTCTGTATATTTTCTCTGGATGGGGGTGTGTATGTATGCCTGTGTTTTCTGTGGATGTCTCTGTGAGGGTGTGTGTTTTCTGTGGGTGTCTCTGTGAGGGTGTGTGTGTGTGCATGTGCATTTACTTTGGATGTCTCTGTGAGAGTGTGTGTATGTCTTTGTGTGTTTTCTGTGGATGTCTCTGTGTGTGTGTGTATGTATGTCTTTCTGTGTTTTATGTGGTTGTATCTCTGTGTGTGTATGTCTTTGTGTGTTTTATGTGGGTGTCTCTGTGTCTGGGTGTCTCTGTGTGTGTGTGTTTGTGTGTGTGTGTGTGTGTGTATGTATGTCTTTCTGTGTTTTATGTGGTTGTCTCTCTGTGTGTGTATGTCTTTGTGTGTTTTCTGAGGCTGTCTCTGTTGGTGTTTCCTTGGATGTATGTGCAATTTTGTGTTTGAGTTTGTGTGTGTGTGTGTGTGTCCACTGTCTGTTCCTTTTTAGGACATTTTGACCTTACTACTGGTTATTCACATCTTTCTACAGACTTTGAGACCAATGAAACCTTTCCGGAAGTCACCAATCCACCATTTAACCTTTAAATTATTGTTTAGGCAGTTCAGGGCCCTTCCTTTCAGCCACTGCATGCTGATGTCATCATTTAGTTGGCATCTGCCTTGCCAAAAAGATAATCAGAACTCCATATTTTGTTTTGTAAATCTCCTTTTTTGACAAAACTGTAGTCTACCTCATTACTTGTCAGGTCAATGTAAGCAAGTGCTGAGTGTCTGTTTGGGTGTCTGAGTGTGTTTTTGTGTTTCTTTGCGTGCCTGCTAGAGTGTCTATATGTGAATCCTTATGTGTGAGTGTGTGTTTCAGTGTATGAGTGTCTCTGTGTGTTTCTGTGTTTGTGTGTTAGTACCTTTACAACATTTCCAAGTTTGACTACACTTAAGAATAAAGTGCATATACGTTTGTCACTTGGTCAAAAATTGCACATATCAAAGGGGGGGGGGGGGGGCTGATCAATGGTTGAGTCAGGGGGCCCAAAATTTCTAGTGGCAACCCTGACAAAAGGGAATTTGTAACAAAGTTGTTTCGTCGGAACAGCCAGACCTGTGCTCATAGGCAACTGCTTCTTTTGTCTCATCTCAAATTAAGTCCTGCGCTAAATGATTGGTTTATTCTATCACAGTAATAAGAAGTCTCTAGGGTCATTTGAATGTCATTCACTCTAAATATAGGACAAGAATTCAGATTGTCCTGTGCATTTTAATTTCATAGTTAAACTGATATGAAACCCACATTTCTTTCTTTCATGATTCAGATAGAGCATGCAATTTTAAACAACTTTCTAATTTACTGCTATTATCAATATAACTTCGTACTCTTGGTATCTTTTGTTGAAAAGCATGGCTCTATGCTTTAGGAGCTTGCCCATTTCTATTTTACTCCTATTATCAATATGTCTTTGTTCTCTTGATATTTTTTGTTGAAAAGCAGGGGTGTATGCTAATTAGCCAGCCCATTTCTGGAGAACTATATGGCAGCAGTTTTGCAATAATGTTATCCATTTGTAAGAGCACTAGAGGGTAGCACTATTTGCTGCCAAGTCGTGCTCCAGATGTCTACCTAGGTATCTCTTCAACACAGAATATCATGGGAAGAAAGCAAACTTGATAATATAATTACATTGGAAACTTTTTTTTAAATGGTCTCTGTCTGAATCACAAAATAACATTTTTGTTTTCAAATCCCTTTAAATATCCTTTAATTAAGAAATAGCAATGCACATGGTGAGCCAATCACAGGAGGCATCTATGTGCAGCTACCAATCAGCAGCTACTAAGCATATCTAGATATGCTTTTCAGCAAAGAATATCAAGAGAATGAAGCAAATTAGATAATAGAAGTAAATTAGAAAGTTGTTTATAACTGTATGCTCTTTCTAAATCATGGAAGAAAAAAAATTGGATTTCATGTCCCTTTAATAGATTCAGATGAAACAATAATACTATTTTTGAGCTCATTCAGCATTACAGATAAGAACAGTTTTGCAACACAGAATGTCATGACAGATAAGACAATGATAATGCCCAACAGATATTGCAATTTTCTAGATCCTGTAAAGCAAACATAGTTTATGTATAACCTAATTATTTCTCTCTTTCTGAAACATCTTTCTCCCATGGAAGATTATCTTATGTCCGCACACCATTACAAATAAATAACGTTTACAGCTAGATAAAATGACCTGCTTGATATAAACACTGAGACAAAATGGTTTTATTGTTACTTATTATTAAAAAAATAACTGGGTTTTGCATTATAAAAATAGATATATGCTTTAAGAAACACTTTTTTAGATTCATTTTTTTTTCAACAATTTTTAATCATTCTAATTTTTTTAGTCTAATAGAAAATGTTTGCTATATATAATATATTATTTACACACACATATATATATATATGTGTGTGTGTGTGTGTGTGTGTGTAATTTTCAAGAATACTAGATTGCCTTGAATTAAATGGACAGTCAACACCTTGAGATTTTTATATAAAATGTTTAGTTATGCATAATGAAACAACTTTGCAATATAGTTCCATTTTTTATTTTGCCCCCTTTTCGTGTAATTTAGCTCTGAAAATTGATCAATTTCTAAATCTCAGCATCTAAAATGCACTCTGCTTACTTCTCAAGGCTAACCCTGCTGCACACCTGTACCTAATTGACTTTATCAGATAATTACAGCACAACAATTTTATACTAACTTTATGACAGTAGCTAGCCTTGTTGTCTGTGGACTATAGCCGAGATTGTTTCCTCCAAATACAGCAAATGGTAGGCGGAGTTTGGCTATTGAAAAATAATTACCATAAAATGGATGTTAATTTGTTTTAACAATGACTTGGCTGATATGTTATTCTATAGCAACACAGTAATATTTTGTAATGACAAGGTGTTTACTGTCCCTTTAATGCAAAACAGAAGAATATTGCTTTGGGAAAGCATTCATTCATCCATTTGTCTTCTATTATCTAATTTGCTTCATTCTCTTGTTGAAAAGCATCTAAATAGACTCAGTAGCTACTGATCAGTTGCCGCACATAGATGCCTTGTGTGATTGTATCACCCATGTGTATTGCTATTTCTTCAACAAAGAATATCTAAAGAATTAAACAAATTAAATAATTTAAGCAAATTGGAAGGTTGTTTAAAATGATATTCTCTATCTGAATCATGAAAGAAAAATGTGGGGTCTCATGTCCCTTTAAGGGCTGTTTATTATATGTATATATATATATATATATTAAAGTAACTCTGTAAATTATGGGTTTTCCTATACTCCCAGAGAGGCTAGAATGAAACACAAACAATCTAGAATTTTGACCTACATGCAGTTACGGCTTGATCAGTGTAGGAGCTCATTTATATCTGTTCCTAACTGGCTAAGGCAAGGCAGGCTAGATTAACAATAATCAAAAGTTTTTTTTTTTAATAGTATGACCCTAAATAGCATATTTATGAATATTTGATTAACAATTACAATTTTAATGACCTTTAAATAATTTATAAGTTTTTCATTTATGTGTTTCCTTTCATAATTTACATTGCATATATATATATGATAGAAAGATAGATAGATAGATAGATAGATAGATAGATAGATAGATAGATAGATAGATAGATAGATACATAGATAGAAAGATAGCTAGATAGATAGATGATAGATAGATAGATAGATAGATAGATAGATAGATAGATAGATAGATAGATGGATACATAGATAGAAAGATAGCTAGATAGATAGATGATAGATAGATAGATAGATAGATAGATAGATAGATAGATAGATAGATAGATGGATACATAGATAGAAAGATAGATAGATAGATAGATGAATGGATACATAAATAGATAGATAGATAGATAGATAGATAGATAGATAGATAGATAGATAGATAGATAGATAGATAGATAGATAGATAGATAGATACTTTAATGCCCTTAAATTTATGGAGTTTTTCCAGCTAAATTACTTGACAAGATTTCAATTGGTTTAGAATATGATCATTGATATGGAAATTTGTAATACCGTTTTGGGGTTCAAGATATTTTTGACCTAAAAAGAAAGCTGCTGCATCTTGCTATATACATAAGGCAAACAAATAGGAAAATATTCCGATATCAATGTTAATTGATAAACGTAATAATTGTAAATCTAAAAACAGACAACAAAAATAAATATTGAGAGTAAACATGTCACTGGCTCCTTATGTATATACATTAATATAATAAAGCAAAATACATTATTTGACATTCACATTATTAGTGCTGACCTGTGGCTTGACATCAACTTCCTCCTTATAGTAATACAGATATTGTCCTTTCAATGCAAAATATTTTTGCTGCCAGTTTCTGACAATTGATCTCTGTTGTTTCTTCAACCAACCGCTTTTCACTGGTTTCTCCAAAGAATTATGGTTGACATTATTGAAGGTTGTCATCATGCTGACTGAACGGACTGCCAGAGAAATAATAGGGAGAGAAAAATTAAAATTGGCTCATTGAAGAGATTAAGAAAAGACACAAAACATGAAATCAAGACATAAATTAGTGGGATATACTCAGGCTTATATATTCACCTTAGCTTAAAATTCTAAGATACGAAGACAATTGGTAAAAACAACATTTGACTTTGGGCTGCAGAATCTTTAAGGAAGTGGCCAAAAAACTGGTTTCAAAATATACTTCCTCTGATGCGTAGGAGTGTTGTTTTTTTTTACACAGACTTGAAGGGCAGATATAAATAAGTCCACTTTTAAATTATGTGGAATAATATTTTCTTACATTAATTATTTTCACAATGTCATTAAAGGGACATTCCAGTCACAATTTAACTGCACATAGATGAATAGAAACATGTGCAATATACATGTATAAGCAAAAATGTTTCTAGTAAAAGTTATCACTGTTTAAGTGTTGGCATTTTTTTCTGCACATGCATGTGAATCATAGCTAGATAGTGCACAAGCATTTTAAATACTGCTGCTGCTCAGAGCACCAGTGGGGCTGTTATCATGTCAGCAATTAACAAGGTCTATGAGCAAGTGCTGTGGATAAAATGCTGGAAACAGCTATAGTTTTTATTAGTAGTATTTTTGCTAATACATTTATATCACAAAAATGCTTCTGAAATGCATCCATGTAGATTCCAATTTGGCTGGAATGTCCCTTTAAGTTCTCTTACAATTGTTACTAATATTTCCCTTTATAGGGGCAGTTTACTAATGTCTTAATAAATGGGAACAAGGTTACAAACACCAGGGAATTCTAGATTGTTTGAGATACCTTTGTTTTATTTTTGTGCTTTTATATAATTATAGTACAATTATCCTTGAAAAGCAGCTTGAGGGCAGAGAAACGTGTTGGAATAATTGCAAACCAAAGTTAGGGGAAATAGCTGCAGGACACAGACTTTTTGACTTTGCAGGGTTTGCAACTGATAGAAAATAGCACCTTTTTATTTTACAGTTTAAACTGAGGATTCCGCCCATAGCAATATTTACCCACAGCTTTTAATATTTATATATTTTTTATTGTAATAAATAATGTTAAACTTATATGAAGATTCCTGTCAACTGCCCCTTCATGTGCATACTAAATTGGCAAAAACAAAATTTATATATATACAGATGACCCTTGATTTACAACGGTTCAATTTGCACTGTTTCAGAATAACAACCTTTTTTTTAAGTCACTGCTATTGAAAAGCATTGAGAAGCAGTGCATCGATTAAAAAAGCCAGTAGGTGGAGCTGTCCGCTTGTTTTTGCAGCAAAGATATGCAAGCCAAGCAAGATGAAATGAATCAGTTTAACCAGACCTGAGCTATTGAGCAGATTTCAAAGGAGCAAGATCTTCCTGTCTATAAATCAGTCCAGATTGGAATGCATAGAAAGAACTGTTTGCAGAAAAATGCAAGTAAAGTCTGTGTTGTGTGATTATTTTATTAGGTTTATAATGCTGTTTAGCATGTAAAGTCTTCATTTCAAAGCTTTAAAAATAATGTATTAGGTGTTACTTATGACAATTTTGAGAGGGACCTGGAACCTAACTCCCTCACTTCCCATTGACTTACATTATAAACTGGGTTTCAATTTACAACGGTTTCGATTTACAACCATTCCTTCTGGATCCTAACCCTGGCGTAAACTGAGGGCTACCTGTATATAACAATATATATATATATATATATATATATATATATATATATATGTACTGTATATATATATATATATATATATATATATTTATATATATTTATATATATATATATATATATATATATATATATATATATATATATATATATATATATATATATATATTAGTAGAACTAGCAATATTTCACTATTGTTTTCTTTTTCTCTCTCCTTATATATGACTGCTGACTGTGGCTATGTGTGGGCCTGTAACCACAGAACTGCTATCTGAAGTGATGTTATTGTAGCTCTCCCCCGTGTGAATTTTACCAATCATAGGGACATATATTGTTTTATTTTTACTATATTGCACAATTGTGTTTTTATTTCTTTATTTTTTAGCCCATTTCACCATATTTATAAAACTTTTATTGTTTTGTATTTATTGTAACATTTCTTATTTCACATCTATTTTACTTCAGGTACAAATCAAATTCATAAGTTTTTTTTTAAAAGATTAAATTAAAAATATTTTTTTTCACCAGTAAGTCACAAACTTCTCTTCCTGCGTCTTTGTTTTTTAATCATAATCTATATTTATTTTAGACAACAATAATTTCCTTTTTGATTACAGTACTGTACTATTTTTCTAATGGTACTTTGTATCCAAAAGTATTAAAAATGATATAAAACTACCTGACGGCTGCATGTATATAAGCTGTATAATGCCATGTAAATATTATGTAAATGACATAAGATATTGATATACAGGTGAAACTTGAAAAATTTGAATATCGTGCAAAAGTTCATTTATTTCACTAATGTGAACTTAAAAGGTGAAACTCATATATGAGAAAACCCCAAATCCACAATCTCAGAAAATTAGAATATTGTGAAAAGGTGCAATATTCTAGGCTCAAAGTGTCCCACTCTAATCAGCTAATTAAGCTATAACACCTGCAAAGGGTTCCTGAGCCTTTAAATGGTCTCTAAGTCTGGTTCAGTAGGAATCACAATCATGGGAAAGACTGCTGACCTGACAGTTGTGCAGAAAACCATCATTGACACCCTCCATAAGGAGGGAAAGTCTCAAAAGGTAATTGCAAAAGTAGTTGGATGTTCCCAAAGTGCTGTATCAAAGCACATTAATAGAAAGTTATGTGGAAGGGAAAAGTGTGGAAGAAAAAGGTGCACAAGCAGCAGGGATGACTGCAGCCTGGAGATGATTGTCAGGAAAAGGCCATTCAAAAGTGTTGGGGACTTTCACAAGGAGTGGACAGAGGCTGGAGTCAGTGCATCAAGAGCCACCACACACAGACGGATCCTGGACATGGGCTTCAATTGTCGTATTCCTCTTGTCAAGCCACTCCTGAACAACAATCAACGTCAGAAGCTTCTTACCTGGCCTAAAAAAAAACAGACCTGGTCTGTTGCTCAGTGGTCCAAAGTCCTCTTTTCTGATGAGAGCAAATGTTTCATCTCATTTGGAAACCAAGGACCCAGAGTATGGAGGAAGAATGGAGAGGCACACACTGCAAGATGCTTGAAGTCCAGTGTGAAGTTTCCACAGTCTGTGTTGGTTTGGGGAGCCATGTCATCTGCTGGTGTTGGTCCACTGTACTTCATTAAGTCCAGGGTCAACACAGCCATCTACCAGGAGATTTTGGAGCACTTCATGTTTCCGTCCGCAGACGAGCTCTATGGGGATGCTGACTTCATTTTCCAGCAGGACTTGGCACCTGCCCACACTGCCAAAAGCACCAAAACCTGGTTCAATGACCATGGGATTACTGTGCTTGATTGGCCAGCAAACTCGCCTGACCTGAACCCCATAGAGAATCTATGGGGCATTGCCAAGAGAAAGATGAGAGACATGAGACCGAACAATGCAGAAGAGCTGAAGGCCGCTATTGAAGCATCCTGGTCTTCCATAACACCTCAACAGTGCCACAGGCTGATAGCTTCCATGCCACGCCGCATTGAGGCAGTAATTGGTGCAAAAGGGGCCCAAACCAAGTACTGAGTACATACAGTATGCATGCTTAACTTTTCAGATGTCCAATATTGTTCTATATACAATCCTTGTTTTATTGATTGCATGTACTATTCTAATTTTCTGAGATTGTGGATTTGGGGTTTTCATGAGCTGTAAGCCATAATCATCACAATTATGACAAATCATGGCTTGAACTATCTTGCTTTGCATGTAATGAGCCTATCTCATATATTAGTTTCACCTTTTAAGTTGCATTAGTGAAATAAATGAACTTTTGCACAATATTCTAATTTTTCGAGTTTCACCTGTATATATATATATATATATATATATATATATATATATATATATATATATATATATATATATATATAAAATATTCTTAATAATAAATACATTTAATTTAATTTTGAGGCTTGTTTTACCCACCTACCTGCCATTTATACCTTTGCTGATACTGATATTGCCAAATAGATTTATATTGCAAAAGCATGAATAGTAGGCAAATTTTACTGATGTGACACATCCAGAGGTACATTTGAATCTCTACATTACTAAAATGTGTTATGAGATACAATGTTGTCATTACAACAAAATGAAAATGCCAAGTTTTGGAGAAAAGGATGAAGTTGGAAGTATAACATTTATAAAAAAAAAAAATACTTACCGAGAAAAAAAGCACATATATTACTAAACTAGATTAGTAAAGGGCAAAATGTTGCAAAGTATAGGTGGCTTCCCATGTCTAACTGTATTGCTTCTGGATTGGCTGTGAACACTCCACTAGCCAATCAATGGCCAATACAGGAGTATGTAATGGATGTGTGCTCCTTGTGAGAAGTGGAAATTGGGTGAGGTAGCAAAGACCCTTTCAAATAGTGCAACACTAAACTTTTTGGTAGGGTAAGTACATTTTTTTTTACCACATGGTTGATTTGAAAACCAATGTTTTGTACTCTCAAAGTGGTAACATAGTATTTATGTAGTAGTGGGGTATATTGTATTTCAGATAAAATGGAGGTGAGGTCTATGCATTTGGAGCTCTGTGCTGAAGGTAGAGTATCATTATTTCATTGTAATATATAGAGGGTTAAGAATTCTTATAACTGGGGGGCGTGGCTACGTAGACATGTGCAACCGCGAAAAATTCGGTTCGGACCGATTCGAATTTCGGTTCGGATCGATTCGAATTCGGAAGAAATCGAATGAATTCGTTTTCGGATACATTCGGATTCTTTCGGATTCGAAAAAATTTGGTTCGCATTCGTTTCGGTTCGGTTCGATTTGGTTCGAATCGATTCGGATTTTCGGAAATTCGTCACTGTAAAGTGGGATGTGCTGTGTATTACACTAGTGTAATACACAGCCATCCAAATCCATCCGAATCTACCGAATAAATTCGAATCGATTCGGATTTATTTGGTAGATTTGGAACTACCGCAATTCGGAAATTCGAATTGATCCGAATCTCTGAATTCGAACAAATTCGAATTTCGATTGGAGCAGAACCGAATCGCACATGTCTAGTGGCTAGGCAGCAGCCATAACAGGTCGCAAAGTATGAAGCTCCCTGTCCGCTTCTTCTAAACCACAATTTTTCATAGAATATCTACCTCATACTATCACACAGCTGAGTGCGTCATTCTTATGAGCTCATGCTAATCGGTATGATATAGAAATTATTATACTGCACCAACAGGGACCTGATCTTGCCCGTTGCGGCCTGCAACTCGATTCCCAGCACCCTACCCCCGGTCTGCCGGGCAAAGCAGCATTAGATCTGCGATCACCATGCATTAACCAAGGGACTTCACTGTTTCAAACAAACCATCATGGAAGATTCACATTTACTTATACAAACCCTTGTTAAGAACCTTGAAACCAAGATGGATGACATATTTAACAATCTGTCGGCACTTTGCAGATCAATGGGCAGCAGCAACAGATCACATGGGGACCAGACCTATCCAGTTGACAGGGGTCCAGCGCAGTATATACTTGACCCGATGAGACCAGACCCTCACTTGCCAGAATCAGCCACAGAGAGACACAGCGAGGCCTCTAGGATGCATCCACCCACAACTTATAAAACCCCTGTGACACTTTTACAACCCGCACACCTACATACTTGGGGGATGTGGAGTATGGTTTCAGTCCATGGAGAAGTGGACGATCACCTGGGAGGGGGCCAGAAAATGATCACTATGACCTCAGGGCCCGTAATCATATCCAAGCATCACATTAACCCTGACAGAGAGGCGAGAACCTCGAGATCAGTAAGCCATGAGACTTTAGACCATTTTACGCAAACCGCAGCTGACAACGTAGCTATTACATGCCACACAACCCCCGGTCCATGTCTGCACACCTACTGACACTCTCAGCTATTAATGCAGTCAGTGCATGTAAGCTTGAACATCGCCTCTCTGAGTGGAAGATTTTACTGCCCTTCTACTCCGCTGCTGCTTCCATCTGGCATTGTAGACTGGGTATAGGATGATCCCTCTAAGTGTTGTTCTAAGTAGACAGTGATCTCTATTTCACCCTACAACTGACTGAACCCATGGCTGCCTCGGATACTTTTAGACTAAGATGGGCGACGCCTACAACCCTCCGATGTCTTTTTCATTTGCTTTCAAATTACAGATCTCCATGTGTTATGTGTCCCCCATTACCAAGCTCTCCATGATATCCCCTCCTACTAGTATGCTGTTAAAGGACCAGTCAACACTGTAGATTTGCATAATCAGCAAATGCATGATAAGAAGACAATGCAATAGCACTTAGGGGGCTAGTTATCAAGCCGTCTACTTTTCTGGCTTCGCCGGCCCAATACGTCCGCCTAAGCTCGCCTACCTTCGCCGCCGCAGACCTGAAAAAAATACGCCTAAGTTATCAAATAAAGCTGTCAAAAAGCCGCGGGGCGATGAGCAGCGGACTGTGAGATTTATCACTCATCCGATCTCGCTGCCCTTCGGCTTTTTCCCAGCTTTATTGCTAGCCTGTCACTAAGCACTCACACTAAACTGCACTGTTCTATCCCTATACCGGCGCCCCCGGAGCCCCCCGCAACTAAATAAAGTTACTACCCCCTAAACCGCCGCTCCTAGACACCGCCGCAACTCTTATAAATGTATTAACCCCTAAACCGCCGCTCCTAGACCCCGCCGCAACTCTTATAAATGTATTAACCCCTAAACCGCCGCTCCTAGACCCCGCCGCAACTCTTATAAATGTATTAACCCCTAAACCGCCGCTCCTAGACCCCGCCGCAACTCTTATAAATGTATTAACCCCTAAACCGCCGCTCCTAGACCCTGCCGCAACTCTTATAAAAGTATTAACCCCTAAACCGCCGCTCCCGGACACCGCTGCCACCTACATTATACCTAGTAACCCCTATCCTGCCCCCCCTATACCGTCGCCCTCTATTATAAAATTATTAACCCCTATCCTGCTGATCCCGCACCTCTCCGCAACTAAATAAATAGTTTAACCCCTAAACCGCCGCTCCATGAACCCGCCGCAACCTATAATAAATTTATTAACCCCTATCCTGCCCCCCACTACACCGCCGCCACTGTAATAAAATGATTAACCCCTAAACCTAAGTCTAACCCTAACCATAACGCCCCCCCTAACTTAAATATTAATTAAATAAATCTAAATAAATTAACTCTTATTAACTAAATGAATCCTATTTAAAACTAAATACTTACCTTTAAAATAAACCCTAATATAGCTACAATATAAATAATAATTATATTCTAGCTATCTTAGGATTTATTTTTATTTTACAGGTACCTTTCAATTTATTTTAACCATGTACAATAACTATTAAATAGTTATTAACTATTTAATAGCTTACCTAGCTAAAATAAAGAGAAATGTACCTGTGAAATAAATCCTAACCTAAGTTACAATTACACCTAACACTACACTATACTTTAATAAATTATTCCTATTTAAAACTAAATACTTACCTGTAAAATAAACCCAAAGATAGCTACAATGTAATTAATAATTATATTATAGCTATTTTAGGATTTATATTTATTTTACAGGTAACTTTGTATTTATTTTAGCTAGTTAGAATAGTTATTAAATAGTTATTAACTATTTAATAACTACCTAGCTAAAAGAAATACAAAATTACCTGTAAAATAAATCCTAACTTAAGTTACAATTAAACCTAATACTACACTATCATTAAATTAATTAAATAAACTACCTACAAATAACTACAATTAAATACAATTACATAAACTAACTAAAGTACAAAAAATAAAAAAAGCTAAGTTACAAAAAATAAAAAATTAAGTTACAAACATGTTAAAAATATTACAACAATTTTAAGCTACTTACACCTAATCTAAGCCCCCTAATAAAATAACAAACCCCCCCAAAATAAAAAAAATCCCTACCCTATTCTAAATTACATAAATTTCAAAGCTCTTTTACCTTGCCAGCCCTTAAAAGGGCCATTTGTGGGGGCATGCCCCAAAAAGTTCAGCTCTTTTGCCTGTAAAATAAAAATACAACCCCCCCCCCCCAACATTAAAACCCACCACCCACATACCCCTAATCTAACCCAAACCCCCCTTACAAAAACCTAACACTAATCCCCTGAAGATCATCCTACCTTGAGTCGTCTTCACTCAGCCGAGCCACCGATGGAACTGAAGAGGACATCCGGAGCGGAAGAAGTTAATCCTCCAAGCGGCGCTGAAGAAATCTTCCATCCGATGAAGTCATCATCCAGGCGGCGCTGAAGAAGTCTTCGATCCGGCCGATGTCATCTTCAAAGAGGCGCTGAAGAGGTCTTCTATCCGGGCGAAGTCATCTTCCAAGCCGGGTCTTGAATCTTCCTTCCGCCGACGCGGAACCACCTTCTTCACCGACGGACTACGACGAATGACGGCTCCTTTAAGGGACGTCATCCAAGATGGCGTCCCCTCAATTCCGATTGGCTGATAGGATTCTATCAGCCAATCGGAATTAAGGTAGGAAAATCTGATTGGCTGATGGAATCACCTTCTTCACCGACGGACTACGACGAATGACGGCTCCTTTAAGGGACGTCATCCAAGATGGCGTCCCCTCAATTCCGATTGGCTGATAGGATTCTATCAGCCAATCGGAATTAAGGTAGGAAAATCTGATTGGCTGATCCAATCAGCCAATCAGATTGAGCTCGCATTCTATTGGCTGATCGGAACAGCCAATAGAATGCGAGCTCAATCTGATTGGCTGATTCCATCAGCCAATCAGATTTTCCTACCTTAATTCCGATTGGCTGATAGAATCCTATCAGCCAATCGGAATTGAGGGGACGCCATCTTGGATGACGTCCCTTAAAGGAGCCGTCATTCATCGTAGTCCGTCGGTGAAGAAGGTGGTTCCGCGTCGGCGGAAGGAAGATTCAAGACCCGGCTTGGAAGATGACTTCGCCCGGATAGAAGACCTCTTCAGCGCCTCTTTGAAGATGACATCGGCCGGATCGAAGACTTTTCTTCAGCGCCGCCTGGATGATGACTTCATCGGATGGAAGATTTCTTCAGCGCCGCTTGGAGGATTAACTTCTTCCGCTCCGGATGTCCTCTTCAGTTCCATCGGTGGCTCGGCTGAGTGAAGACGACTCAAGGTAGGATGATCTTCAGGGGATTAGTGTTAGGTTTTTGTAAGGGGGGTTTGGGTTAGATTAGGGGTATGTGGGTGGTGGGTTTTAATGTTGGGGGGGGGTTGTATTTTTCTTTTACAGGCAAAAGAGCTGAACTTTTTGGGGCATGCCCCCACAAATGGCCCTTTTAAGGGCTGGTAAGGTAAAAGAGCTTTGAAATTTATGTAATTTAGAATAGGGTAGGGATTTTTTTTATTTTGGGGGGGTTTGTTATTTTATTAGGGGGCTTAGATTAGGTGTAAGTAGCTTAAAATTGTTGTAATATTTTTAACATGTTTGTAACTTAATTTTTTATTTTTTGTAACTTAGCTTTTTTTATTTTTTGTACTTTAGTTAGTTTATGTAATTGTATTTCATTGTAGTTCTTTGTAGGTAGTTTATTTAGTTAATTTAATGATAGTGTAGTATTAGGTTTAATTGTAACTTAAGTTAGGATTTATTTTACAGGTAATTTTGTATTTCTTTTAGCTAGGTAGTTATTAAATAGTTAATAACTATTTAATAACTATTCTAACTAGCTAAAATAAATACAAAGTTACCTGTAAAATAAATATAAATCCTAAGATAGCTATAATATAATTATTAATTACATTGTAGCTATCTTAGGGTTTATTTTACAGGTAAGTATTTATTTTTAAATAGGAATAATTTATTAAAGTATAGTGTAGTGTTAGGTGTAATTGTAACTTAGGTTAGGATTTATTTCACAGGTACATTTCTCTTTATTTTAGCTAGGTAAGCTATTAAATAGTTAATAACTATTTAATAGTTATTGTACCTGGTTAAAATAAATTGAAAGGTACCTGTAAAATAAAAATAAATCCTAAAATAGCTAGAATATAATTATTATTTATATTGTAGCTATATTAGGGTTTATTTTAAAGGTAAGTATTTAGTTTTAAATAGGATTCATTTAGTTAATAAGAGTTAATTTATTTAGATTTATTTAATTAATATTTAAGTTAGGGGGCGTTAGGGTTAGGGTTAGGTTTAGGGGTTAATCATTTTATTACAGTGGCGGCGGCGTAGTGGGGGGCAGGATAGGGGTTAATAAATTTATTATAGGTGGCGACGGTGTAGGGGGGGGCAGATTAGGGGTTAATAAATGTATTATAGGTGGCGACGGTGTAGGGGGGGCAGGATAGGGGTTAATACATTTAATATAGGTTGCGGCGGGTTCAGGGAGCGGCGGTTTAGGGGTTAATACATTTATTATAGTTGCGGTGGGCTCCGGGAGCGGCGGTTTAGGGGTTAATATGTATAGAGTAGCTTGCGGTGGGCTCCGGGAGCGGCGGTTTAGGGGGTAATAACTTTATTTATTTGCGGCGGTGTAGGGGGGGACAGATTAGTGGTGTTTAGACTCGGGGTACATGTTAGGGTGTTAGGTGTAGACATTTCCCATAGAAATCAATGGGATGTCTGTCAGCAGCGAACTTGTACTTTCGCTATGGTCAGACTCCCATTGATTCCTATGGGATCCGCCGCCTCCAGGCTGGCGCTTTGAAAACCAGGTACGCTGGGCCGTAAAAGTGCCGAGCGTACCTGCTAGTTTTTTGATAGCTAGCAAAAGTAGTGAGAATGTGCCGCACTTGTGTGCGGAACATCTGGAGTGACGTAAGAATCGATCTGTGTCGGACTGAGTCCGGCGGATCGAAGCTTACGTCACAAAATTCTACTTTTGCCGGTCTCGAGCCTTTGATAACTAAGGCGTATCAGCCTCGCCACAAATACGCTGCGGAATACGCAGCGTATTTGAGGTTGACGGCTTGATAACTACCCCCCTTAGTCTGAACTTCAAATGAGTAGCAGATTTTTGTTAAATAAATTGCAAAGTTATGTTTATTTCCACTCCCCCTGTATCATGTGACAGCCATCAGCCAATCACAAATGCATATATGTATATGCTGTGAATTCTTGCACATGCTCAGTAGGAGTTGGTGACTCAAAAAGTGTAAATATAAAAAGACTGTGCACATTTTGTTAATGAAAGTAAATTGGAAAGTTGTTTAAAATGGCATGCTGTATCTGAATCATAAAGTTTCATTTTGACTTGAGTGTGCCTTTAACAATGGCCATAGGCCTGATTCCAGAGTTTCTGCAGGCAGGCAGAAAGTCGGAAACCAAAAAAAAATGTAAAACTAATTTTAAATGCCCAAAAATTTGTGCTGAAGCAGGGACACACCTACATACTGCTGCTGACACACTAATGTGTCACGACACACAGTTTAGAAAGCATTGGTTTAGAGTCTGCTGAAAACACTCAGTTCCCACTTAACATAAATATCAATGTCTATCCTATAGACCAGAACATAATCCATGTATTTTATATTATCTGTTACTTATGCTCAGCTTGACTCCCCTGTATCCTATTGATCTATTACATATAAATTTTCCCATATGCTCATGTGCCCATTGGTCTGCTAGGATATACCAGGGTATAGGGCTTATACTAAATTCAAGTCTCCCTCGTGTATCCCTCCTAAGCTTACATTCTACCTCAGACATTTTACTCCTTTATTATGTACCAGTAGAGTTGATCATAGTGAGGTTATACACAGTAATTCCATATAGCAGCTCACAGGTTTCATATTACACCATACTATACCTGTTCTTGTTATATTTCAATATCATGGAATATCATTAGAGTTTAAGTACTTGTTAACTGTTAATATATGTATGCCTCCACATATGATGGTGTCGAAATATTATTTTCCTTATGTGTGAGTGAATTTAATAGTTTAGATGACACTCAGCCTCACTAAAACATATGTCTTTGTGCATGGCAGACTATGGGAGATACTTATTAACTCAACCCTAGTTAGACATTACCACATACTATAACTTTATACAGAGTTCTTTTGGGTCCTAGGATGTCTAACTTCAGACCTCTTAGTCATTATTTGCTAGATAACATTACAAATGTTAATGCTTTTAAATAAGTTGGCCTCTATTTATCAAGTCGTCAACCGCAAATACACTGGAATTCCACAGCGTATTTGTGGCGAGGCTGATTCACCATAGTTATCAAGCCCTACAGACCGGCAAAAGTAGAATATAGTGACGTAACATACGATCCGCCAGACTCAGTCCGACACAGATCGATGGTTACATCACTACAGATGTTCCGAACGCAAGTTCGGCACAATCTGACTACTTTTGGAAGTTATCAAAGAACAACCAGGTACGCTTGGCACTTTTCCGGCCCAGCGTACTTGGTTTTCAATCCGCCGGCATCTTCTATCTTCTTCCATCCGATGAGGAGCAGCACCATCTTAAAGACATCCGATGCGGAGCATCCATCCATCCCGACGACTAAACAACGAATGACGGTTCCTTTAAATGACGTCATCCAAGATGGCGTCCCTTGAATTCCGATTGACTGATAGGATTCTATCAGCCAATCGGAATTAAGGTAGGAAAAATCCGATTGGCTGATGAAATCAGCCAATCGGATTGAAGTTCAATCCGATTGGCTGATCCAATCAGCCAATAGGATTGACCTTGCATTCTATTGGCTGTTCCAATCAGTCAATAGAATGCAAGGTCAATCCGATTGGCTGATTTCATCAGCCAATCAGATTTTTCCTACCTTAATTCCGATTGGCTGATAGAATACTATCAGCCAATCGGAATTCAAGGGACGCCATCTTGGATTACGTCATTTAAAGGAACCGTCATTCGTCGTTTAGTTGCCGCGACGGATGTCTTCAAGATGGTGTCGTTCCTCGTTGGATGGAAGAAGATAGAAGATGCCGCTTGGATGAAGACTACTGCCCATCTGGAGGACCTCTTCTGGCCGGATTGGATGAAGACTTCTGCCCATCTGGAGGACCACTTCGCCCGGATTCGTTGAGGACTTAGGCCCGGCTGGGTGAAGACGACTCAAGGTAGGGTGATCTTCAAGGGGGTAGTGTTAGGTTTTTTTAAGGGGGGTTTGGGTGGGTTTTAGAGTAAGGTTGGGTGTGTGGGTGGTGGGTTTTAATGTTGGGGGGGTGTATTTCTTTTTTTACAGGTAAAAGAGCTGATTACTTTGGGGCAATGCCCCGCAAAAAGCCCTTTTAAGGACTATTTGTAATTTAGTATAGTGTAGGGAATTTTATTATTTTGGGGGGGATTTTTTTATTTTATTAGGGGGCTTAGATTAGGTGTGATTAGTTTAAACTTCTTGTAATACTTTTTTATTTTCTGTAATTCAGAGGGGTTTTTTGTACTTTAGTTAATTTTAGTTATTTTTATTTAATTACCCCCACTTTTTATTAATTACCCCCACTCAGGACTCTAAACCAATAACAAGGTTCTACTATAGATAAGAAGGGGTTGTAGAGTTTATTAATTCACACCTGAGCCCTTCCCCCTCTGATGCATGGGAACTTGAACTGGATAATTTAAGCTTGTAATTACGTAGGTTGTTATAGGTACTCATCTCAGTGGCGGTTATAGGTTAGTTTTCTTAATTCTGCAGGTCAGATTTAGCAACGCTAACCTCTACTACTAAGATGTATGTCTCTTATAAGAAGTTATTATTACTAGTCTGTCATGTATTGGGGCATCATATCATAATATGCTGCATACCCATATGCACATTTAAAAGGTAGACATACATTCCCTTGAATGTTGTGCTCCCCATGCCTTATAGTACATGCCCTATGTATGTTTGGATCCTCTGAGAAGGGAATCACCACTCTGAATCATATTATTAGTATATGGGAGTGTATGGTAGGCCCAACACCAACACATGACATCATCCATAGGTGCAAATATTAAAAGAGACTATAATCTAACCACTCTACAGCTGAGTTTGCTAACATAAGTCTATATTCTACATACTGGTTTGACTATTCTATATTATTATGCATAGACGCCTGTTATAACTAAAGTTTATCAGTACAATCTATACTCTCCTTCTGCTTAGGGCACCTATAGCCCCAATACTTATGCATAACCTCTAGAATTTCTCTAGCTACATTTAGAGTCAGCTAAGATACATCATACTACTCTCTAACACCTGACACTAGTGGCCCCTCTGCCGGTGGCCGAGGCACTAGGGGCTACCCTGCTATGTTTTGTTTTGAGAAGCCTCTTACAAACAGAAATTCTATTCTGTAATTGTAAATCTCATGTATCTATTCACCTTATTGGAAGGTGGATGTAAATTACACTGTAAACTTGCTATACTACCAGACAGCCATCTTACTGAACCTCTTATCAGTAGCAGCCCCCACTTCTATTTTTTATGAGGTTTATTATTTTATTGTTTTTATTGTTATTATTTTGCCAGAACATATATCATATATGTATTCTTTATCCCATTAGCAAAACTTTCCATAGCTTATCTATTCCATATTTTCGAGATTGCCTAAGCTTACGGGGCATAAGTGGACATTTGATGATATAGCCTGTAACTTCTCTCGATAGTTTCATTGTTTATGTGCCCAAGTGTGACCTCCTTAATTGTTCTTAATTTTATCACATATTGTCCTTATATTAACACTCTGCCCAATATATTGTACTTACTAATGGTTATTATTCCCATTTAAATGGGTGCTCAATACTAACTCCCAAACTACCTATTTTAACATTTAGAAGGCCCGCCCCCCTTCCCCCAATTTAGAGCAGCTCTTGCCTGCTGATCCCCCCTAAATGTTCATATACTACTATATCATATATCAAACTATGCAGAAAATGAGGTTTCATTTAGACGTTTTATATTTCTATTATCACTTGGTACATGTCAATTTATGCGCTTAGCTTGTAAGTTATGACTACTATTTATGTGAAGAATAGTTTCATTGTTTAGTTAGCCTGACAATACCTTGTAACCATGTTATGTGGATTTGCAAAAAACCTCAATAAAAAATTTCTTCTAAAAAAAGAAAAAAAAAGAATTCTTATAACTTCTCGTTAAGGTCCTACCTTTTTATGATAAACTCTTTCACAAACTCTCACACACACACACTCCACCTCTGTCACAAACACTCACACACTCTCACACATGCAGTGTACGCATTTTGACACATGCACACACTGGGGCCGATTTATCAAGGGCCCAATGGCCCCTGATGCCTCTGTTTTCGTGCGAGACTCCAGGCTCGCCGGAAACAGCAGTTATGAAGTAGCCCCATTCTCTCTTATTTTAAGGTAAAATATATTAATTTTTTACATAGAGATGTTCAGGTGATATTTTCTTGTCAGCTCTTTACAGTTATGCTGCATCACGTTCAAGTGATTTAGCTCATATGAGTATTATGTCCTTTTAAATAATTTCTCTATAAGCAAAGCTTTAGTTTATAATGTTTTATTCGTGATACTGTATTTACATCAGAATAGGCAGGAAGACAGAACTTGCATGAGATCTGTTGTTTAACCATATCCCTCGGGCAACTCATTTCCTGATTAACATTTTCTAAGAAGTGATATGTTCCTGTATTTAAAAAAAGAGAAACCTCATGTAGGCCATGCACAAAATGGGTGTAGAATGTATTTATATTGTAAAGACTATAACAAATCAATATTTAACTTAGCTAAATGATTTGTATACAAAATAAGATATAAAATCATATAAATCCTTTTTTTCAGCACAATTGTTCAAGGTTCTGCAAATCAATAGCAGTTGAAATATACACTCATTGGAGAGCCTGGTAGAATTTGTGTTTCTGGTATCCTTTGTTGGACCAATTAGAGACAAGTATAAAGGAGCTTGTGATATGAGCTAACCAATCACTTTGTAGAATATTGTAGGGTCAGGTAAAGCACACTATACTTAAATTGATTGTACATCCTAGTGTTTTTGAAACGCTAGGATTTACCAGTGGTACAAATAAAGGGGACTTTCAGTCATCAAGTATAAAATACTTCATGCTGAAAGTTGTTTATTTGCCTGCAGCGCATGCGGCGCTAAGTGCCTTAGGCCACCCACGGCAGAATGCTATTTTATCAATGAGGTGATGTTAACCAATAGCGTGCTAGCCATACAGCATAATGCCAACTGGGCTGCTTAGCTATTGGCTAAGAGGTGGAAACATCACCTTATTAAAAAATAGCATTCTGCTGCCAGCGACCTGAGGCGCTCAGCGTTATACACTGCAGTCAAATAAAGGAACTTTCAGCATGAAGTATTTTATATTTCATGACTGAAAGTCCCCTTTATTTGTAGCACTAGTAGTTTACCATCACTTTAAGCACAATGGAAGCTGTCCAGCCTTTCACTATAATTTCAGTGGATAGTGCGCTATGTGTTGTGCGCAAGGAAAATGTTGGGTTTTTTATGTCCCTTTAAAACATCTACCTGCATGTTCTCTCCTGACTCTCTGTACTACTTCCATACATGCTGATCTAACTAACCTTTATTAGCCCTGCACAAATACTCTATATCTACATTCCATCTCCCTGAACTGGCCACCACCAAATATATCTTCTAACGTCACCTAAACTTGCTGCAGTTTATTCTCTCACTTTTACAGCTAACTTCTGATACAGCTCCTCCCGGGGTATTTCAAAAGTGCTGCTACATACCAAGTTTCTCTCCTAATCAGATCTGATATCTGCCTTAAAGAGAAACTAAACCCAAAAAAAATTCTATCATGATTCAGGTAGCAAATGCAATTTTATATAACATTCCAATTTACTTCTATTATCTAATTTGCTTCATTCTTTAGATATCCTTTGTTGAAGAAATAGCAATGCACATGAGTGAGCCAATCACACGAGGCATCTATGTGCATCTACCAATCAGCAGCTACTGAGCATATCTAGATATGCATTTCAGCAAAGAATATCAAGAGAATGAAGCAAAATAAATAATAGAAGTAAATTAGAAAGCTGTTTAAAATGGCATGCTCTTTCTAAATCATGAAAGACATTTTTTGGGTTTTATGTCCCTTTAAATCAAATGTAAAAAACAAATTGCTAAATCATTTTAATATGCAAAACAACGTAGCTACTTTATGCATTACAATATATGCTTATTATTTGTTTGTCTTACCGTGCATCCTCTACAGCGTGTTGAGTAAATGAATAAGAGATGTTTTGTAAGTAAGTCTGCTTGTCTGGTTGTCTGCGGGGCTGTTATAACATAACAACTCTGCAGATTTGGCAGCCAAAGAATTACAGGAAATCAGTTTTCAGCTCTCTGTTTTATATTTTGCACGAATAACAATGCACAGGATACAATGGGCATATTCATTTGCAGTTTTAAAGGGGCATGAAACTAATTTTTTTTTTCCGTTCATGATTCAGATAGAGCATGCAGTTTCTAAGAAACTTTCCAATTTGCGTTTATTAACTAAATTGCTTAGTGCTCTTGGTATCCTTTATTGAAAAGCATACCGTACCTATGTAGCCTCAGCAACAACAATGCAGTACTAGAAGCTAGTAGCTAATTGGTGGCTGCACATACAGGGAGTGCAGAATTATTAGGCAAGTTGTATTTTTGAGGATTAATTTTATTATTGAACAACAACCATGTTCTCAATGAACCCAAAAAACTCATTAATATCAAAGCTGAATAGTTTTGGAAGTAGTTTTTAGTTTGGTTTTAGTTATAGCTATTTTAGGGGGATATCTTTGTGTGCAGGTGACTATTACTGTGCATAATTATTAGGTAACTTAACAAAAAACAAATATATACCCATTTCAATTATTTATTTTTACCAGTGAAACCAATATAACATCTCAACATTCACAAATATACATTTCTGACATTCAAAAACAAAACAAAAACAAATCAGTGACCAATATAGCCACCTTTCTTTGCAAGGACACTCAAAAGCCTGCCATCCATGGATTCTGTCAGTGTTTTGATCTGCTCACCATCAACATTGCGTGCAGCAGCAACCACAGCCTCCCAGACACTGTTCAGAGAGGTGTACTGTTTTCCCTCCTTGTAAATCTCACATTTGATGAGGACCACAGGTTCTCAATGGGGTTCAGATCAGGTGAACAAGGAGGCCATGTCATTAGATTTTCTTCTTTTATACCCTTTCTTGCCAGCCACGCTGTGGAGTACTTGGACGCGTGTGATGGAGCATTGTCCTGCATGAAAATCATGTTTTTCTTGAAGGATGCAGACTTCTTCCTGTACCACTGCTTGAAGAAGGTGTCTTCCAGAAACTGGCAGTAGGACTGGGAGTTGAGCTTGACTCCATCCTTAACCCGAAAAGGCCCCACAAGCTCATCTTTGATGATACCAGCCCAAACCAGTACTCCACCTCCACCTTGCTGGCGTCTGAGTCGGACTGGAGCTCTCTGCCCTTTACCAATCCAGCCACGGGCCCATCCATCTGGCCCATCAAGACTCACTCTCATTTCATCAGTCCATAAAACCTTAGAAAAATCAGTCTTGAGATATTTCTTGGCCCAGTCTTGATGTTTCAGCTTGTGTGTCTTGTTCAGTGGTGGTCGTCTTTCAGCCTTTCTTACCTTGGCCATGTCTCTGAGTATTGCACACCTTGTGCTTTTGGGCACTCCAGTGATGTTGCAGCTCTGAAATATGGCCAAACTGGTGGCAAGTGGCATCTTGGCAGCTGCACGCTTGACTTTTCTCAGTTCATGGGCAGTTATTTTGCGCCTTGGTTTTTCCACACGCTTCTTGCGACCCTGTTGACTATTTTGAATGAAACGCTTGATTGTTCGATGATCACGCTTCAGAAGCTTTGCAATTGTAAGAGTGCTGCATCCCTCTGCAAGATATCTCACTTCCTTCTTTTGACCCATTTTGCCAAAGGAAAGGAAGTTGCCTAATAATTATGCACACCTGATATAGGGTGTTGATGTCATTAGACCACACCCCTTCTCATTACAGAGATGCACATCACCTAATATGCTTAATTGGTAGTAGGCTTTCGAGCCTATACAGCTTGGAGTAAGACAACATGCATAAAGAGGATGATGTGGTCAAAATACTCATTTGCCAAATAATTCTGCACTCCCTGTATATGCCTCTTCTAAATCGCTCACCAGATGTGTTCTGCTAGTTCCCAGTAGTGCATTGTTGTTTCTTTAACAAAGAAGAGAGGAGAATTGCCTGGTATTTTGGGCTGGACTGACCTTACTCGGCGGAATCAGACTGATATACTTCAGGAAATTTTACCTCTGTGAAATGCACAACTGGAAGAGGCTGCTCCTAGGTGATAATTTGCCATAGAACAAGCTACTGAGCTGTTGTTTGTTCCTGGTACAACGCTTCTCTCTTTGTATGCATCAATTTATGTCCACGTTTAATGTGAAGGATGCCTACCTTCATATTCCTATACCATCTGCAGTTTCTAAGATATGCCTTTCAGGACAAACTTTTTCAGTGTGTAGCTTTTCCATTTGGTCTATCTATAGCTCCCAGAATTTTTCATTAATCAAGAGTCTCTTTTCTAGGAGTCATTATAGACTCAGTGACAATTCCGCTTTCTCTAGCGTATGACTGATCAAAGTTACATTCAGTTTGCTCACAACTACACTAAATTTCTAACCCATCTGTATCTCAATGTATGGAAGTATTAGATATTGTGATTGCAGCATCAGAAATTCTTACTTTTTCATGAGACCTCTTCATCTTTGCATGCTTTGACAATTTCACTCAACTTACTCCTAGAATCCTATGGTATTCTCCAGTGAGGCAATCTCTGTTCCGGTGGATTTTTCTCCAAACTATTTAAATGGGGGTCTTTATTCCCCCAACTTGGAAAATAATGTCTGCAGATGCCATTCTCTTGGATTGGGGTTCAGTCTGGAGGTCCAGGAGAGCACAGGAAGTTTTGCTTCCTAATAATCTTCAGGAGAAACGTATAAAAAAACATATAAGAAAATGTATAAAGTTTTCTTTTAGACAATGTTACAGATATAGCTTATATCCATCATTGCAGCTCCTTAGAAATGAAGGAAGTCTCAAGGTATTCTGATTGTACACAGAAAATGATTCTATATATCACAACCCAGGAAGGAAATATGGGAAGCAGATTTCCTTAGTAGGTAATCCCTTCCAAATTAATGTTTTCTCCTTCAAATAGTTTTATACTAGGTTTTAGAACACTGGGGTCTCCCAAAGATAGACATGATGACTTCTGTTTCTAAGAGACATCGTTTGAATTGAATAGATCATTCTTCATTAATCTGACTGCCCCACAGAATTTATGGCTAGATTACGAGTTGTGCGTTAGGCTTAAAAAGCAGCATTGGCCGGTCCCAACGCTGCTTTTTAACGCCCGCTGGTATTACGAGTCTTGCAGGTACAGGTGTACCGCTCAATTTTTTGGCCAGACTCGAAAATACCGCAAATCCACTTACGTCAATTGCATATCCTTTTTTTTCAATGGGACTTGCATACCGACGGTATTAGGAGTCTTCCAAAAAGTGAGCGGTAGACCCTCTCCTGTCAAGCCTGGTACCGCATTTTAAAGTCAGTAGTTAAGAGTTTTACACTACAACGCTGTGTATAAAACTCTTAACTAAAGTGGTAAAAAGTACACTAACACCCATAAACTACCTATTAACCCCTAAACGGAGGCCCTCCCACATCACAAACACTAATAGAAAAATTTTAACCCCTAATCTGCCGAACCGGACATCGCCGCCACTATAATAAATATATTAACCCCTATACTGCTGCACTCCCGCCTCGCAATCACTAGTTAAATATTATTAACCCCTAATCTGCCATCCCCAATATCGCCGGCACCTACATACATTTATTAACCCCTAATTTGCCGCCCCCAGCGTTGCCGCCACTATATTAAAGTTATTAACCCCTAAATCTAAGTCTAACCCCGCTAACTTAAATATAATTTTAATAAATCTAAATAAAATAACTATCATTAACTAAATTATTCCTATTTAAAACTAAATACTTTACCTATAAAATAAACCCTAAGATAGCTACAATATAACAAATAGTTACATTGTAGCTAGCTTAGGTTTTATTTTTATTTT
The DNA here is from genome assembly GCF_027579735.1 of Bombina bombina. Lineage (NCBI taxonomy): Eukaryota > Metazoa > Chordata > Amphibia > Anura > Bombinatoridae > Bombina > Bombina bombina. Next base: position 833,462,459 of record NC_069504.1, on the reverse strand, counting down.
ACAGGCAAGTTTGTATTTATTTTAACTAGGTAGAATAGTTATTAAATAGTTATTAACTATTTAATAACTACCTAGCTAAAATAAAGACAAAAGTACCTGTAAAATAAGACCTAACCTAAGTTACAATTACACCTAACACTACACTATAATTAAATTAATTCCCTAAATTAAATAAAATTCTCTAAAGTACAAAAAACAAACACTAAATTACAGAAAATAATAAACATATTACAAATAAAATTAAAAAGCCCCCCAAAATAAAAAAAAGCCCTACACTAAATTACAAATAGCCCTTAAAAGGGCCTTTTGCGGGGCATTGCCCCAAAGTAATCAGCTCTTTTACCTGTAAAAAAATTACAAATCCCCCCAACAGTAAAACCCACCACCCACACAACCAACCCTAACTCTTAAACCCACCCAATCCCCCCTTAAAAAAAAACTAACACTAACCCCTTGAAGATCACCTTACCGGGAGTTGTCTTCATCCAACTGGGTAGAAGTGGTCCTCCAGATGGGCAAAAGTCTTCATCCAAGCCGGGCAGAAAAGGTCCTCCAGACGGGCAAAAGTCTTCATCCAGACGGCATCAATCCTATTGGCTGATCCAATCAGCCAATAGGATTGAGCCGGCATTCTATTGGCTGATGCAATCAGCCAATAAAATGCGAGCTCAATCCTATTGGCTGATTGCATCAGTCAATAGGATTTTTTCTCCCTTAATTTCCGATTGGCTGATAGAATTCTATCAGCCAATCGGAATTGAAGGGACGCCATCTTGGAAGACGCCATTTAAAGGAACCTTCATTCAGTCTTAGCCATCGGAAGAAGAGGATGCTCCGCGTTGGATGTCTTGAAGATGGACCCGCTCCGCGCCGGATGGATGAAGATAGAAGATGCTGTCTGGATGAAGACTTCTGCCTGTCTGGAGGACCACTTCTGCCCGGCTTGGATGAAGACTTCTGCCCGTCAGGAGGACCACTTCTGCCTGGTTGGATGAAGATGTCTCCCGTTAAGGTGATCTTCAAGGGGTTAGTGTTAGGTTTTTTTAAGGGGGGATTTGGTGGGTTTTAGAATAGGGTTGGTTGTGTGGGTGGTGGGTTTTAATGTTGGGGGGCATTTGTAATTTTTTTAAAAGGTAAAAGAGCTGATTACTTTGGGGCAATGCCCAGCAAAAGGCCCTTTTAAGGGTTATTTGTAATTTAGTGTAGGGTAGGGCTTTTTTTTATTTGGGGGGGGCTTTTTTATTTTGTTAGGGGGATTAGATTAGGAGTAATTAGTTTTAAAATCTTGTAATTTGTTCATTATTTTCTGTAATTTAGTGGGGGGGGTTTGTACTTTAGATAATTTTATTTAATTTAGGGAATTAATTTAATTATAGTGTAGTGTTAGGTGTAATTGTAACTTAGGTTAGGTTTTATTTTACAGGTACTTTTGTCTTTATTTTAGCTAGGTAGTTATTAAATAGTTAATAACTATTTAATAACTATTCTACCTAGTTAAAATAAATACAAACTTGCCTATAAAATAAAAATAAACCCTAAGCTAACTATTAGTTATATTGTAGCTATCTTAGGGTTTATTTTATAGGTGTATTTCATTTTAAATAGGAATAATTTAGTTAATGATAGTTATTTTATTTAGATTTATTTAAATTATATTTAAGTTAGGGGGGTGTTAGGGTTAGACTTAGATTTAGGGGTTAATAACTTTAATATAGTGGCAGCGACATTGGGGGCGGCAGATTAGGGGTTAATAAATGTAGGTAGGTGTCGGCGATGTTAGGGATGGCAGATTAGGGGTTAATAAATATAATGTAGGTGTCGGCGATGTTGGGGGCAGGAGATTAGGGGTTCATAAGTATAATGTAGGTGGCGGCGGTGTCGGGAGTGGCAGATTAGGGGTTAATAAGTGTAAGATTAGGGGTGTTTAGACTTGGGGTTCATGTTAGGGTGTTAGGTGTAGACATACATGTATTTTCCCCATAGGAATCAATGGGGCTGCGTTAGGAGCTAAACGCTGCTTTTTTGCAGGTGTTAGTTTTTTTTTTAAGCCGGCTCTCTCCTATTGATTCCTATGGGGAAATCATGCACGAGCACATTCAGCCAGCTCACCGCTAACGTAAGCAGCGCTGGTATTGAGGTGAGATGTGGAGCAAAATTTTGCTCTACGATCACTTTTTTTGCGGTTAACGCCGGGTTTGTAAAAACCCGTAATACCAGCGCTGTCTGTAAGTGAGCGGTGAGCATAAACTGCTCGTTAGCACCTCATAGCTTCTAATGCAAAACTCGTAATCTAGGCGTTAGTTTGTGAATCTAATTCAGATGTCAAGCTTTCTCCAGTCATCAAACTCTTGAGTTTCTCATCTTGATGGATTAGAGATTGAATACCTATTTTTTATAACAAAGAGGAAGAGGTTTCTTTGATGCTATATTGAACACCTTATTTCAGGTGATAAAGCTTATTGATTTTGATTTTGCAAATGGTTTCTTTCCTAGTATGAAAGGCAGGGTTTTACCTACATACATACATGCAAGTGCAGGTGGAAAATTAAGTTAGGCTTTTCGTCTTATTTGGGTTAACGTTAGCGCAAAATACGTTTTTTGAAACTTGTAATACAAACACCACCCGACTTGTACAAAAAGCTTAAATCTAGCGGAGTTTTCATGAATAAAAAAAAACTACCGCACCACTTGAAAATAATAATAGGTTTACAAGATAAAGGATTCCCAGATTAGGAAGGTATAAACTAATTCACTATTAAGTATTGTATAATTATAACTTGGTTTATACTTATATATTTTTAATGGAGAAATGTGTTCATTCATCCAGAACAAAGTCCCCTACAATGCCACCAAAAAAGATAAGAATAAAGCGAAAACTAATAATACATTATCACAATATAACAGAAGAAAATCCCTAAGTAAGAATGGATATAGATATACAGCAGCTGGCTAAAGAAATTTCTGTAATAATGTTACCTCATTTAATGTTGAATCTTTATGAAATTAAGTGAGACAATTTACTAACAGATTAGATTAGGCAGAATCTAGAATATCAGATATAGAGGATAGAGTGAATTCATATAAACAGAATACTAAATTTATTTATAAAATATTTTACCAGGAAGGATACATTGAGATTTCTCTCGTTTTCAAGTATGTCCTGGGTCCACAAGACATTGCATTGATAACATAGGGTACAATAAAATACAAAAAACAATAATAATACACAATATATGAAAAAAAAAAAATTAACATAGAACAGGTATTTAATCAACCATGACAGATGCATTCTGTTTTGAGATATGTAGAGAGGGATCTCTTAAAGGATATTAGGCTTGGGGAAGGTTTGAAAGTGTGCGGGAGGTTGTTCCATAATTGTGGTGCTCTGTAGGAAAAGGAGGATCGAGCTGCTTTCTTTTTGTATTGAGGCAAGCTAAATAATGTGCTGGTATTGGATCGGAGGTTATAGGAGGTGGGAATAGCCGGGGAGAGCATTCTGCTCAGGTAGGGTGGGAGCTTCCCAGAAATGCTCTTAAACACAAGGCAAGAAAGATGGAGGGAGCGTCTGGATTCCAGCGACAGCCAGTTTAGTTCTTTTAGCATGTCACAATGGTGGGTCCTGTAGTTACATTGTAGCACAAAGTGGCAGAACGAGTTATATAACGTATTTAGTTTATTAAGGTGAGTTTGCGGTGCAGGTGCATATACTACGTCCCCGTAATCCATGATAGGCATCAGCATTTGCTGATATTATATCTCTACCATAAAAAAGAAAGACTGTGCAATCTGGAAGATCGTTCCAGATTAAATTATTTAAGGATTCTCGGAATCCCTGAGATACAGGAATTTAAAGACTTAAAGAGACAGTCTACATTAAAATGTTTATTGTTTAAAAAGATAGATAACGCCTTTACTACCCATTCCCCAGCTTTGCACAACCAACATTGTTTTATTAATACACTTTATACAATTTAAACCTCTAAATTTCTGCCTGTTTCAAAGGCTTTATTGACAGCCTCTTAATCACGTGCTTTTTTTTTTTTTTTCACAACAGGAGACTGCTAGTTCATGTTGGCCATATAGATAACAATGTGTTCATGCCCGAGAAGTTATTTAAGATTTAGCACAACACAATACTACTACTAACTGCAAGCCAATAGATAATACATATAAAGTCATGTGATCAGGGGGCTGTCAGAAGATGCTTAGATACAAGGTAATCACAGAGGTAAAAAGTATATTAATATAACTGTGTTCATTATGCAAAACTGGGAAATGGTTAATAAAAGAGATGATCTATCTTTTAAAACAATAAAAATTCTATTGAAGACTGTCCCTTTAAATAGGTTTATGAGTGTGATACTTCCTTCACTTTTGGAGTTCCCTAATTCTAGAGTAAAAATCATGCTGGCAATAATCCATAGGGTAGAGCAAGAAAAAACAAGAGCAGATGGTACCAGAATGATAAGACCCATAATTGTAAAACTTTCTTGGGTTTCAAGATAAATTGGATATTTTAGCATATTATAGGGAAAAAATGTCAGTTGTAATTGGGGGAAAATAAGGTATTCATTTTTCAAGAGAATTTTTTAGAAACATCTAATTGTAGAAGAGAGATGGCTCCATTTTGCTCCCGCCTAATTGAAAAAGGTTTTAATGCACATTTATTTCTTTAAAAAGTACTTAAAGGGATAGTCTAGTCAAAATGAAACTATCATGATTTAGATAGAGCAGGTAATTTTAACCAACTTTCCAATTTACTTCTATTATCAAATTTTCTTCATTCTTTTGGTATCTTTATTTGAAAAAGCAAGAATGTAAGCATAGAAACCGGCCCATTTTTGGTTCAGCACCTGGGTAGAACTTTCTGATTTGGTGTCTAAATGCAGCCACTTATCAGCAAATGCTACCCAGGTGCTGAACCAAAAATGGGCCGGCTCCAAAGTTTACATTCAAATAAAGATACCAAGAGAACAAAGAAAAAATGATAATAGGAGTAAATTAGAAAGTTGCTTAAAATTACATGCTCTATCTGAATCATGAAAGTTTAATTTTGACTAAGGAATGTGAATGGTACATGCTGAATAATGCAGAAGAGGCAAGTAGTTTCATGACAAAGATTTCAGACTAACTGGTGTTTATTATTTGTACTTCTTCTTTTGAAGATAGGTATGATCAACTGGTGTTATATTGTGTTTTTGGTTTTATATTGTTTTTATTTTGGGTTCCCTTTTTTTCCCTTCCTTTTTCCAAGACACTATAGCGCCTACTCGACAATATATAGAACATGTCATTAGTAAATTAATATCATGGAATGTTCAAGGTATTACCTCTCCTGTTAAAAAAAGATGATAATTCCGATTATCCTAATTTGTGAAGGAATAATCTAGATTTTATTAAAGACACAGAGACGAATATTTTGCTCTCTCTTTCCTTTACTGTTCAATGCAGCCTTTAAAAGTTCATAACATATAACATCAATAAATACAGAAATTTTAAATAACAGAGAAAAAGTTAAAATGTTTGAAATTTAAACAGTATGACCAGTAGAGCAAAGGAGAGACTGGCCAATAAGGATGCAAGTAACAATCACCAACTAACAAATACAAAATATAACGTCCTCTTTCTTGCCAATGCTGGTGAATAGGAGGAAAAAGGAACAAATTTAAAAAATGCCCAAAAAACAAAAAAATAGAACAAAATCCAGAAGAAGGGGCATATTTATCAAGCTCCGAATGCCTGCAGGCTCACCAAAAACAGCAGTTATGAAGCAGCGGTCACAAAGACCGCTGCTCCATAGCCTGATCTGAGCAGGCGGACAGACATCGCCGGAAATCAACCCAATCGAGTACGATCGGGTTGATTGACACCCCCCTGCTGGCGGCCTATTGGCCGCGAGTCTGCAGGGGGTGGCGTTGCACCAGCAGCTCTTGTGAGCTGCTGGTGCAATGCTGAATACGGCGAGCGTATTGCTCGCCGTATTCAGCGAGGTCTGTCGGACCTGATCTGCACTGTCGGATCAAGTCCGACAGACCTTGATAAATAAAGGCTGAAGAGTCTCTCAAACAGGAAAACAACTCTTGATGGAAGAAATTTGTCTAGACAAAGCCAAGAAGAAACTTTTCTCATCCAATATGAAAAGGTTTTGAAAGATGACTGATGAGTGGACGGAAGAAAACCTTCCTTTCGTAAAACATCTTCATTGATTTGGAGCTAGAAAAAATAAAGGTAAGTAATAACATATGGGAGGGTATAACAATAAGGGAGGGAAAATATTTGTCTCTGTGTCTTTAATAAAATCTAGATTATTCCTTCACAAATTAGGATAATCTGAATTTTATTACAAGCACAGAGACTTCATATTTTGCTAGTTTAAAGCTTATTAAGAAAATAAATTTAATGAGGCATGTTGAATGGGTTTGAAATAAAACTGTTTAAAAATAGTCACATGACCAATCAGCAGCGTTCAAAATTTGTTAAAGAGAGGCAGATTTTAAAAATGCTTTATAAGCCTCTGAGCCTTTGACTGAATGTGCTGAAAAAAACATGTCAATACCAGCTTCTTTCATTACCCATTTAACCCACATTGCAATAGTGGTAGAAGTAACAGGAGAGAAGGGAGAAACAAAAGAAATTAATAATTGAAAGGAAGAAGAACGTCTAAAGGAAGAAGTTCTATATTCATATTTTTTTAAACATTTAACTACACATAAAGTAGGTTCAGAAGGAAGATAAGGATAGAACATAGAGGAAGTAAGCGTTTTTGTTCTGCGAGACAGAATAAAAGTGACTCCTTTAGGAGAAAAATGTTTAGAGTTAAAATCTAAAGCTTTACCATCAGAAACTCTACGAAAAGAAACAATACATAAAAGGGTAGCAAGTTTAGCTGATAATTGTTTTAAAGATAATAAGTCATGAGAAGTACATTTCTTAAACACAGAAAAAATTAAATAAACGTCACAAAATAAATTATATTTAGGAGTTGGAGGGCGTTGAATTCTTATTGCTTTTAATAATTTGCAGATTAAAGGATGTTGACCTATAGGAGAATTGTTAACCTAAGAGTTGGATGCAGAGTTTGCTGAACGAGAAACATTAATAGAACCGTAGGCTAAACCGGAGTCAAAAAGTGAAGAAAGAAAATTAATCACTTGATTGACATTAGCTGAAAAGGGATCCAGGTCTCTTTGAAGACACCAGCTAGACCATTTAGACCATGCTGCGCGGTAACATTTTTTGGTACCTGGTGAAATGGAATTTTGAATGAGGAGTTTAGCTCCTTCTGAAAGTCCGTCGAGAGAATAGGGTTCCCTGATATCGTCCAGGCTACGAAAGTTAGAGTTTGGGACATAATGAGATCATGAAAGTTCCCGTCGGGATCTGTAAGAAGGTCCTGAGAGTGAGGAAGAAGGAGAGGAGGAAAGTAAGAAATTTCTAGAAGGGAAGGATACCAGGGTTGAGTTGACCAAAGGGGGGTGATTATCAGTAATGATTGTTGATCCATCCTAGTAATTGAGATGGTTCTCGCAATTATTGAAAAAGGAGGGAAAGCATAGGCGCCTAGAGGGGGCCAATTCTGAAGGAAGGCATCTGTCGCTTTGGCCTCTGGTTCTGGACGCCAACTGAAAAATGGGAGCAATTGGAAGTTCAAACCAGAGGCAAATAAATCTATAGAAAATGGACCTCTCAAATTTTGAAGAGAAAGAAAAATATTTTGATTCAGTTTCCAATCGCTCGCATCCCTCAGAAAACGAGATCCCCAATCTGCCGAAGTGTTGGAAAGGCCTGGAATATATTCCGCTCTGATTGATATGTTTTTGTCTAAACAGAGATCTCTGGATTTGGTTCCTCCCAGGTGATTTAGATAACTAATTGCTGACACGTTGTCCATACACGTTGTCCATACAGAGGAGAATGGATATTGGGGCAGAAATATTTGAAAAAGGGAACCTGCCAAAAGTTCCAGACAATTTATATGTAGTTTATTTTCCCCAAGAGACCATTTTCCTCCGGTGATACAAGGTCCGCAACGGGCACCCCAACCGGAACCACTCGCATCTGATTCTATCACTAGATCTGGAGAACTCCTGAAAATGTCTCTTCCATTCCAGGCTTCTATGTTTGAAAACCACCATTGAAGTTCTTTTGCTTCCGATGATAGGGGAATATAATGATGTGTAAGAGAGGCCTTTCTGTAAATGAGAAATTTTTAGACGTTGGAGTTCTCGATAATGTAGAGGAGCAGGAAAAATAGCCTGAATAGAGGATGAGAGTAACCCCACTATTCTGGCTATTGATCTGATGGAGACTAGTTGATTTGTTAATAATTTTGTAATTTCTTTTTTGATGTTTTTCAATTTTTTGAATAGGAAGACTGAGGGTTGAATTTATAGTATCTATTTGGAAACCCCAAAAAATAAGGGAATGTGAGGGAAGAAGCATTGATTTTTCTTTGTTGATTAAAAATCCTAAGTTCTCTAAGAATGAAATAGTTCATTTTAGTTGTTCTTTTAAAAGAACGGGATTCTGGTTCATGATGAGACTGTCTATCCAAATAAATAATGATCCGGACACCTCTCATTCTTAACCAGGAAAGTACTGGTTTTAGGAGTTTGGTGAATATCCATGGTGCAGAGGAAAGGCCAAAAGGAAGGCAGGTAAAACTCCAAAATTGGTCTTTCCAAACGAAAGTTAGATATTTCCAATGGGATTGATTTATTGGAACGGTAAGGTAATCGTCTGAAAGGTCTAATCTTATTAACCAATCGTTGTTTATTAAACATTCCCTGAGAAGATGGATTCCTTCCATTTTGAAATGATGATAGACAATAAAAGAATTTAGACTTTTTAAATTTATTACAGGGCGAAATTGGCCATTTTTCTTTTTCACCAGAAACAAATTGCTTATGAAAAGATCTGGAGAAAAAGGAACTTGAATTATAGCTTTTTTGTTTGCTAAATTTGTTATTTCTTTTTGAATAAGATTTTTGTCCTGAATTGAAAAATAGATTGGATTTGGATAAGCAATATGAATTGGAATGGAATCGAATTCTATCAGAATTCCCCGAACCGACCGAATCACCCATTGATCTTGAGTGAAGAGTCCAATTTTGGGAGAACCGAAGAAGTCTTCCACCAATTTTATGAGGGAAAGAAGGAGAAGTCAGGAATTCGGTAAGATTTGAAAAAATTACCTTGTGGGAAGCGGGATCTCCCTCTGGAACGGAAATTTCTCTGATTCCAAGGACAAGATCTTGAGGGAAAGAACTGGTTGGAAGTGTCTTGGAAAGATTTTTGATTTCCATAGTAAGGTTGGAATTGTTGTGATTGAGTTTAGGGAGGTTGTGAGAATGAACTACGGCCGGGAAAACGACCTCTACTTCTCCCGGCCCTGTCATAGAAATTATTATTATTATGAAAAATTTTCTGAAAAGAAGATTTAACTTTCCTAAGAGTAGTAAAAGTACTAGCATATTTATTTAGGTCTTTCAAAAAAGAATCTCCAAAAAGGAGACCATCTTCATCAGAATTCAATTCATTAGTTGCCGAATCTATCATTTTAAAATCTATTTTCCTAAGGATATTTTTGTGTCTTTCAATAGTCATTGAGACATTTACGTTGCCAACCAAACATAAAATCCTGTACACCCATTCCTTAACTGTAACAAGGTCAATAAGTTAATCATCAGTAACTGCGTTATCTGAAAATTCTAATAATTTAGTGATGGGACCAATAGAATCCAATAATTTATCCTGGCAAGATTTCCAAGATTTATCCATACCTTTTTTAAGATTGTAGCCAGGGGTACCAATAAACTTAAGAATTTTGGGGTAAATTTCTGGGGTTAAATTACTATTTTTTGGCAATAAAGGTCTAGGGCATTCTGTCCTCATTTTGTTTCTTGATTTAGGTTTCAAAGGAAATTGAATATGATGTTCCACAAATTTTGCCATGTCTAAATCTGGACCCCATTCAGCTGATCTGGGGTAGTGTAATGAGTTTGGGTCAAACCTAATATTACCAAGGGCGTCTTTGAAAATAGGTTCATCATCTTCTAAATGTTTTAATTTTTTTAAACATTTCTTAGGTTTCTTATTTATAGGGGAATCATCAGAAGAAACTGACTTATAATAGCTATCTGAGTCATTAGAAGACATATCAGAGTAAGAGGATGAACAATCTTTAACTATAAGCTGTTTAGGTTTTGAAATTCCCAATTTTTCCCTTTTGGGATTAAGGGTCTTTTTGGCACATATTGTTATTCCCCTGCCCGTGGGAAGGTTAGATTCTTGTAATCTTTGTTTAGATTTTGAAATTAATTTTTTACTAGCTTGTATAGCAGAGGAATGTTTTCTTTTTGCTGCTCTTTTAGAGCTGCTAGTTTTTTCTGTTAAAATATCAGTTATTTTGGACATCCATTTAGACATGGATGAATCAATCATGGATTGAACTTTATTTTCATCCAGATCTTCATTATCTGTTTTTTGAGACATATTTTTAAAAAAAAATTTGACAGGATTAGAAATAAAATAAACAAGTAAGCCAATTTTTTCTGACAGAATATATATATATACACATATATATACTATATACTATAAATAAAAATATAAATATATATATATATATATATATATATATATATATATATGTAATATTAAATAAAATATTATATGACTAAATATATATTAATGTGAAATATATCTCAGGCCTTCAATTTTTTTAAATTAGTTTAAAATATCTCAAAATAACATATTTTCTGAAAAGGTAGTAAAATAATGTGGACACTAGATGGCAGGCAAAGATTAGATTACCAAAGGAATAAATATAAATTGAAATGGAGACAATTAGCATAAATAATACAATGTAACATAAGAAACTTCCTGAAACGATGTTTGCTATCAGGATGGATGCGGATTGAAGGCGGGAAAAACAGAGGTACATGATGTCGCGAGACACTCCCACAAAATGGTGGCAGTCACATGATCGGACAGGTCAGAGAAAATGGAGGACGCAGGGAATCATCCTAGGTAGGACAGTAGTTGGATACAAAGCATAGCGAAAGGGGGTAAAAGCGCAAGCGTAAGCCACATGAAACACAAAGAATAACGAATAAAGGAGAAAAAATAAGAATGTCTGAAAAAATGTAAATAAAACTAAGAAAGTCTGAAAAATGCAAATAAAACTTTAGACAAACAAGATCAATGTTAAAGAATCAAAATAAGATATACAATAAAAATAAAATAAATAAAATATTGAATATAAAAATAAAAACCTAAACCAAGTAAAATGAGGAGCATTGAAAATTTGTACTTATCTGTTCAACAGCAGCAAAAGAAAGAGGACATTATATTTTGTATTTGTCAGTTGGTGATTGTTACTTGCATCCTTATTGGCCAGTCTCTCCTTTGCTCTACTGGTCATACTGTTTAAATTTAAAAAAATTTACTTTTTCTCTGTTATTTAAAATTTCTGTATGCATTGAACAGTAAATGAAAAAGATAGCAAAATATGAAGTCTCTGTGCTTGTAATAAAATCAAACATTTGAAAACTCTTAAGACACTGATTTCCTTTCTTCAAGAAATGTATTTACAGCAAAAAGAAAATTTCAAGTTGAACAGGTTGGGTAGGAAAGGTAATAGCAACTTCCTGTTCTAAAAGAAAAAGAGGTGTTGCAATTTTATTACATAAAAATCTTAAGTATGAGAAAAATCTGAAATTGATGTGGAAGGCAGATATATATCATTGTGCAACTTAATCTCTTTAATCAAAGATATATACTTTGTAATGTTTATGGACCACATAATGGGAATAAAGAGTTCTGGAATAAATTGCAAACAAATTGTCAGTATATGTAGACAGTGACCTAATAATAGCGGGAGATTTTAATCTTATCGCTCAATATCCTGTAGACCGACTACATAAAGAAAAGATTAAAGAAAAAGATTATAAAATTAAAATGAAGCTTTTAAAAATGTTATAAATATGTTAAATGTCAAAGATATATGGAGACTACAAAATACAGATACTAAAGGATTCACATGTGAGTCCAAAACACATAGAACCCTATTGATAATTGATTATGTTTTAGTAAATGAGAAATTGGTTAGTAAAGGACTGGAAGCAGAAATTTCGCCAATTATTATTTTTGCTGATGCACCAATACTTTTACGTATTCCTTTTGATATGCTGAAAAGACCCTCTCCCTCTTTTATATTTCCAAAATACATGAACAATAATGTTAAATTTAGGAACTGGCTAGTTGAAAAAGGGAAATCATTTTTGTTGTATAATGAACATTCAGTTGAAAATCCTGAAATACTTTAAGAAGCCTCTAAGGCAGTTTTAAGGGGTGGGGGGGGATTAAAGCCTATGGGGCTGATTTATCATATGTCTGGCGGACATGATTCGCTTTAGCGGATCATGTCTGCGAGACATTGATAAATGCAGACAGCATACATTGTCACAAACTTTTGGTTACTAAGGCACTACTAACTTGTGATGCAGGAATATCGTTTCTTATATGATTGATCAGCTAACTCTTGTGCTGTAATCAATAGGTAAAAGATAGGGGGTGCTGTGTACTGGAAAGAAAACTGAAAGAATCAGTAAACTACTGATATTGGTGTACACTTGAATAGCACTCACATTCCTGCTCATAAATTAATGAGATAGATAAGTTTCAGACACTGGGATGGAGTCTAAAGCACACACATTAAAATATAACTTTTAATCAAAAAAATTTAAAATGATGTATTTACAAAAGGACACACATTTAAAATCAACGTTAGTATCATATTGGTTTATATACTCTGTAAATGGCCTCACGTTACCTTCTGGTTAGATACTATGGAACTCAGTATACTCTAATTATATTGGCTTAAGTGAAAGTCAATAATAGATATTAGTTTAGCCAATAAAATAGAGGTCGAAAATAATATGGCTAGCAATATCACAGCTGTTTAAATTAAATAGAGAACAAGATGATGTACTGGTGTAGTTTGATTATTTCATCTAGGGTTACGTAACATATTTCATGCTGGCTATGCAATTGATTTATTCACAATTTATATCATGGCTTAGAGGTGTCAGAAGAAATGGTAACGTCACTGACTAGTTCGGTAGATAAATCTATGTTAATTGTTAAGATAGTGTATTCTTTTGAACTGAATGTCACTTATAGTGTCACAATGCGAGACATAAACATTGTCCTTATTTGTTTTATTACTGGACCTTGAAAACATAGATTACGTCAGCTATATATGTAATATGTGTCTAGGGACACAGATGGCATGTATACAGCTAGTTGCCAACTCTCCTATTAATGCTGTTAATGTAATATAGCCATTGTAATTTCTATAACAATACTTTTGTATATGTAGTATTACCGGCCTATATCTGCTTCGCCAAACCAAGTTATATAAAGGTGTTACTGGTGTTAAATAATCACCAGGTACCTAATAATATTATTAAAAACTGGAGGATTACCGGCCTATACCTATTTACAAATGTCCACGGTACTTTTGTGGTCACCTGTCATATAACCGCTGTTATCCGCTATGGTTAGCGATGATATATATTACACTGAATTAAATATGGTACTTGTGTCTTGCACCTAAAATCGTTATCGTCCATAAAATGTCATATAATCAACTCGTTACTAAATTTAAGTCTCATAACACACCTTGATTAAAGGATATATGAGCAAGATTACTGAGAATAGTAATTGAGTGGGTGTAAATTTACCAGCCTGTACCTTTAATGTCTTGCAGGTTCCCAGGGCCACCACTAGAAATTTTGGGGCCCCTGACTTAACCATTGATCAGGCCCCCCCCCCCCCTCCTTTGACATGTGCAATTTTTGACCAAGTGACTAAAATGTATATGCACTTTATTCTTAATTGTCTATTTAAACTTGGAAATGTTGTAAAGGTAGTAACATACACTGAAACACACACACACACACACACACACATAAGGATTCACATATAGACACTCTAGCAAACACACAAAGAAACTCAGACACAGACAACCAAACAGACACTTAGCACTTGTTTACATTGACCTGACAAGTAATGAGGTAAACTACAGTTTTGTAAAAAAAAAGGAGATTTAGAAAACAAAATATGGAGTTCTGATTATCTTTTTGTAAAGGAAGATGCCAACTAAATGATGACAACAGCATGCAGTGGCTGAAAGGAAGGGCCCTGAACTGCCTAAACAATAATTTAAAGGTATCATTAGTCTCAAAGTCTGTAGAAAGATGTGAATAATCAGTAGTAAGGTCAAAATGTCCTAAAAAGGAACAAAGGACACACACACAAACTCAAACTTGCACATACACCCAAAGAAACACCAACAGAGACAGCCTCAGAAAACACACAAAGACATACACACACACACACACACACAGAGACACCCACAGAAAACACAGAAAGACATACATACACACCCTCACAGAGACACCCACCGAAAATACACACCCTCACAGAGACATCCACAGAAAACACAGACATACACACCCACCCTCACAGAGGCATCCAGAGAAAATACACAAAGACAAACACACGCCCACCCTCACAGAGACACCCATAGAAAAAGCTCAAAGACATATGCACACACCCTCACAGACATCCATAGAAAATGCACAAAGACATACACACCCACCCTCACAGAGATACCAACAGAAAAAAATACATACACACTCATAGAGACACAAACCAAAGCACAAAGACATAAATACAGACACCAACAGAAACACTCACAGGAGGAAACATTTATGCACCTTGCATCCCCTTAATCAACAGTGTGTGACATGCATGATAAAAAAAAATGCAGAAATTAAGAGATGGCTAGATGAAGAAAAGTACTTTTAAAAGGTTGACATATGTTTGTTTGATATTTTCCCCAACCAAGAGCACCACTTCAAATATAGTGTACAAATGTTCCCATCTGTCAGCTGTACTTGTGGATTTTGAAAATGCTGTACTCTATATGGTCTTGGTGGAACCATAAGCTGCGGTACTCATACCATTAGATCTGGTTAAATGCAGGATTTAAGCTTGTTGGTATGCATTTCAAAATTAAGTCAGCTGTAGAGTAAACTGAACAGTTTTAAGTTAACCTGTCTCATTCCAACACTGAGCAATCTTAGTCTGAGAGTATAACATGTTATGCAGAAGTAAAAATCTTAGATAAAATGCCTCCTTGTATCTGAAAAGTCCTTGCATAAAGGGGCAGTAAACTGGAATGTAATAAATATCATTTGTGTATTGAGGAGGAAAAATTTCTGCATGGTTTTAAATATAGAATTTCTACAGCATTGTCAAATAATCATAAATACACTGCTGCTAAAAAAATGTTTTTATGGACCCCTGGCCCCACCATACAACTACTACCACACTGAAGTTACAATCTTAAATTGCACAAATAAATAAAAAAACATTTGCTAAGTAATTCCTACCTCCTCTGCAAATGAAAGTGATCAGCCGTCTGACTCAGGCACACGCTCTACAAACAAAATGCCAAGTCTGTCTCACACTGTGCATAGTGTTTTAGTGCACACTCAGAAATCCTCTCAAATGCTAATACTTTACTCCTTGTAATAGCATTTCCCATACTCAATTAGCACTCTGCTGTAGTACCCACTGGTGGCTGCCAAAATTAAAAAAAAATTTTTTTTTAGTTCTTGCCTCATGGGGCCCCCCTAGCCCATTGGGCCCCTGACAGGAGTCACCCCTGTCACCCCCTGATGGCAGCCCTGCAGGTTCCTATAATGTTAATAGCCCAGCAATGTGCCTACATGCTCTCTGATGTTTATTGATAATCTGTGATAAATTGTAAAGGGTTAATTTACCGGCCTATACCTTCAGGATAATAAAGATTTAACCTGTTCTATTAAGTGCCCGGTATAACATCATAGAGGTTTATCCAAATAATGATTATGGCTAAGTGGTTACTTTGGTATTGTGAACCGGCCTATACCTTTACTTTTACCAAGACATAAATATTATGGTGCCGAATTAGGAGCTGTTGGTGCACATAGATTATTTTTCAGAACAACTTGTTGCTCTATTGACGTTACTTTAACACAGTATGACACTAAGTACTGATGCTATAATAGCATTGGAATATAGCTTTGTGGGCATACGTTTACCGGCCTATACCGTAGTAGTGAGATAGCTTAGCAAGGTGTCTACTTTCACCTCCGTGTTCGTTTCTAATAAATGATAATATACTTTTAAATGTTTTACCGGCCTATACCATACTATCAGTAGGGCTCTGACCGCCCTGCTGTATGCTAAGATTGCCACAACCAAATTATCTAAAAAGGTTTTGCTGAGATTTTAAATAATTATTACCGGCCTATACCTTTATAATTGTCCGAACACTAATAGCTCGGCATGCAACCAGATTAACCCCTACGGAGGTTAAAATATAAAGTGCTACGATCTAAGTCACATAATTTTAGTTAAATACATTAGTTGTGAATTTAGAGCGCGAAATACTTCCAATATGATAGCTAACAATTAAAATGAAGCAACACCACTATCCCCTAACATGTTTCGCCAGTAACCTAGCTTTGTCAAAGGGTGCGGGCGCACCTTTGTTTGAATTATTTATTTGCTGTAACTCCACCCATACAACGGGTTGAAGCCAATCGTGAGGAAGAAGAGAACACCATGATCTGATTCGTACTGCATTCTTTACTTTTTCAGAAAAAGCCTGCCTATTCGTTCTCATTGATGTTAATGGGTAACTGCACGTATTGTGAATTTATCTTATTTGTATTCTGCTGACATCCACTTAAATAGTTACAGTTGAATGTATGTAACTGAGTTGAATGATACTATTTATCAGCTATTGTTATTGGTGTGCAGTTTATAGGGAAACATTGTTAATATCGAACTTAATTCAGATAAATGCCTGATGCCTCAGGCATCAGGAAATGGCCAAGTTGTAGCCGAGAAACGCATAGCAAATAATACACATTTGTTTTTTACTTGTGGAATAAGGATTGCTGTTTTTAACAATGATTAAAGGACTTATTTTAGATCATTGTTTGTGATTCCTTATACAAGTGAGTTATCTCATTACCAACCCGTGAGGAGTAAAGCTAACAAGCTTATCATTCCTGATTGCTGCCCGGAGAAATATTGCCTAAGGAAGCAAACTGCCAGGAGTTTGTTCAGCGCCGCAGAGAGAAGTGAGCAGCCAGGAGTTTGTTCAGCGCCACAGGGAGAGTGCCCACCGGAGAGAGCAAGCTGGTTTGCTCAGATAGCCAGTCCGTTCCTACCAGCACATTGGTGTGCTCAGCAAGAGTGTGAGTACCCTGGGTATAGAATATGTGTGCTTGGTTGGGCTTTTACTGCTGTGGATACACACATTGGTCGCCTCTGTTTGTCTCCCACTTTTACAGATTCACTTGTAGCAACAAAGAGATAGAAGGACTTCACAAAGTTTGGAGTTTACACTGCTGCCTGCAGGGAACATTTTGGAACATTTTAATATATTTTATATGGTCTGGTCCTCTTTGAACATACACTGTGGACTGGTTTTCAATTAAATATTCACATATAGTGAGAGTCCATTTTCCATTTTTATTATACTCCTCTAATGCTTTATGGGTCTTGGAGAGTTCATTATACTTTGTTGCAATTCATTTTAACAGTATCCATTCAGTATGTTTTAGCGCCCTCTTGTGTTTTTACACATTTTTGTTAGATTTGCTGCCAATCAGTTCTTATGTGATCGGACATATTGATGTCTGCAGCCTCAGAGGCTTAATCCTAACTAAAGAGATTAGTTCAGCATTTTTAGAGTATTATAAACATATTTTTCTCTCTAAAGTAGTGAATGAGGATAGTAAGAGACTCTTCTGGGAGGAATGTAATTACAGCAGGTATCCCCGAAGATTTACTAGTATTAAATAAGCCAATATCTAAGGATGAAATAATGAAAGCTATTCAATCTACAGCCTATAACAAAGCTGCAGGTCCTGATGGACTTCCGATCGAGTATTATAAAATTCTGAGGGAAAATATAGCACAGCATCTTTGTAATTTGTTTAATCATTATTATTACAGAGGTTTTGCACCTTATAAAGAATTTACTAGATCTTTTTTCATTAATACCTGAAAAAGATAAAGACCCTGAGAATTTGGATGCATACCATCCAATCTCTTCACTTAATTAATATTATAAAAAATTGGTCTCTATTGTAGCATCTAGACTTCAATTTATTCTACCCAATTTGATTCATTCTGGTAAAACCAAATTTATGAAAGGAAGGTCTTCATATACAAATTTACAAAAGATATTATTAACAGTGTATCATTACAATGTCTTGAAGAAAGATAGTAGGACACAAGAAAAGGATAAGGCATTTATAGCCATAGATGCAGAACAAGTATTTGACTCAATCATTTGGGTTCACTTGTTTAGGGCTCTGGAAGAGTTTGGGCTCAATGGTTTCTTTACCTCTTTTATTTTCACTCTTTATGATAAACCTGTTTCTGCAATGATAATCAATTGGCACATCACAGAAAATGTCCAGCTATTAAAGGGACTAGGCAAGGTTGCCCGCTCTCCCTGCTTCTTTTTAATTTGACCATTGAGCCATTAGCAGTAGTGCTTTGCAATAAATGAAGTGGAATTTTAACAAGCTCTAAAGAAATACAAATATCTCTGTATGCTTATGACTTGTTAGTTTTCATCAGCAATATTAAGGAAGATGTGCCAAGGCTTTTGGAAATTCTGTATAAGTTTAGTGCTTTTTCAGGTTATGTGGTAAACTCACAAAAATCTGAACTGCTGTGGATCCAGAAAACCAGCTGTTTGATGGAAAATATACCATTTAAATATGTTAAAAAAAACTGAAGTATTAAGGTATAAATATATGTAACTTTCCTGAGAAATGTTATCTTGATAATTATAAATAAGTCATTTCTAAAGTGCAGAAAGATTTAAAAAGGCGAATGGTCTTTCCTCTTTCTCTGGCAGGAAAATTTAACTTAATTAAAATGGTTGTGCTTCCTATACTATTATATGTAATGCACAATATTCCACTGTTTCTAAAATTGTCTAATATAAAATGATTAAATTCAGCTTTCAAGAATTTTCTGTGGGGGAACCACAAAATTAAAATGTCTTTATATAGAGTGACCCCAAAATTAATATATATAGTCAAATATATATCTATGAGCGGGGTTTGGGGGCGAACCTGGTCTTCTATGGATGGTATATAGATTATTTGATTTTCATCTGGGAGGGCTTGGTCAAGTCAGCCGAAGATTTTGCTAATAAGCTTAATCTAAATGATTTTGGGTTTCATTTTACCTACAATATTCACAAAACAAAGATTGATTTTCTTGATGTTCTATTAACATGGGATATAACAAATAATATTGAATCATATACGTATTTCAAAACGGTTGACAGTAACAACTTTTTAGAGTATAAAAGTAACCATCTAAAAGGTTGGAAAAAGAACATCCGTTTAGTCAATTTAGACGTATAAAGACACGTTTGTTCCACGATGACATCATATGATGAACAATCAGAGATCTTGAAAAATAGATTTAAAGAAAAAGGGTATCCAGTAGACCTAATAGAGGAAAGTTATCTTAAAGCTAGATCATTGAACAGAAATTAGATTTTGAACCACAAGACAAAAACCGACAACCCATAATTTTAACAAAAATGGCACAACAATGTCCTTTATAACTAATTCAAATTCTAATTATAGAGCTATAAAAAATATTATAAGCATTGGTACCTTCTCAAAAAAGAACCTATCCTCAAAACAATAATAGACGATAGACCCAACATCACTTTCCGTAGAGCACCAACGATAAAGCAAAAACTGGCTCCAAGCAAAATAGTGATGAACAAGAGTGATCAAAAAGCAACACATAATGAATAAAAATGAGTCCCAGATCAAAGGGAACCTTCAGATGTGGACACAAAAGATGCAGTATGTGCAAATTTGTCACACATGGCATAACCAGCGTCACTTCCAGTAGCTCAGGTCACACTTATCAATTAAATAAAAAAGGTTAAATTACAGTTCCAATTACGTGATTTACCTTCTGACATGTAAATGTGGCAGTCAATATTTGGGTCGTACCATCCGAAAAATAAGAAAGAGATGGGGTGAGCATTATAGGACTATTGTCAGAAAGAGTATCAAACACAGTGTTTCCAGACATCATGACATTTGACAAAAGGGGTCCAAGTCTAGTTTTCGTATAACCCCATTGGAAAGAATACCTATGAAACAGGATACCAATAGGCTCACAAACCTCAGACAGAGGGAGACCTATTGGATTTATAAATTCGATACTCTCTTTCCAGTGGGCTTAAAGGAAAACCTAGATATGGCAGCCTTCTAGATCAGCTTTTTAAATTAAGTTTATGGTACATCAATCAAAATTTTATATTGATGTAATTTTTGATGCACTTATCATACAACTCCTATTTTTATTCACATGATTCACTGTGATTTTCTCTAAATAGGGTAATGATACACCCCTATCACAACACATACTGACATCTGTATCACTTAAGATAAGATTACTGTACCATTCCCTTTATTATGACACATCCCTTCACATTTGAAATAGCACATCCCCTCACATTTGACACATCCCTTCACATTTGTTATTACACACCCTTTCATTTTTTATTTTATCATATTTACATCGCATTCATTTAATTTATTTTACCACACCATCAAATTATTTATCTAGTAGATCAGTAGGCTTATATAATTATCCCATTTCAGGTGACATCCCATTATACTCACTACCCATTGTTATAGGGTAACACCTTACACATTTTTACACCCAATCTTCTTTTATTTCCAGGACTATTGGTGGTTCTTCCCCTAGCAACACATCACACTCCCCAACACATGTAGTTATAGTATTCTCCCATCCCTATTATGTCTTTTGTACTCCTATATGAGAGAGTATAGATAATTTTTAGATTATCCACACACTTAGTATGTAATTTTAGACACTAGCGTATTGCAATGCATGTATGGCATATACCAGCCAAATAATCACCACCCTTGTTTTTTGTTTATCATCTTATTACCAAATAGGCTTCCCTGATCCCTTACACCCAAAACAAATAATTATCAACACATTGATAGAGTTTTTCAACAATACATTTCACAACACTTTGGGTTTATTTATGAACTTGGTTTGTTTTTATGCATACACTATTAACACATTGACACACACACTAATACTGCTTAATATAACAATTATTGTTCACGAAACACGTAATTAGCTAAAAAGTTATTATTCATTTTCACTTTGTTCTCTGTGGTTTTTCACAGCGATCAATATTGATGTTGAAATCAGAAGGAACACATTATGTTATCTGACATAGAAAGCAGGTTTAGTCCTTCACATACCTAGTATTTTACACAGCAAAGGTGACCTATAGAAAACTTTTTTGCACTCTTGACATAAAGGTGCGTTACATTGGACCAATGGGATGACTGGTTCACACGCAAGTTACTGACACACACACCCCTATCCAATTGGTTCAAAGAACCGATGACTTCACTGCTTCCAAATGCGGACGTTTATCGCGTCCTACCCCTCAATGCATTTGATTCAGAGCCACACATATGTAATCGGACAAATTTCACATGTTCAATATTTGTTAAAGAACCATATCTCATCTAAATTCCTTGTTAATAAAAGGATCAACACCTCCAAAATTACAAATCAGGGGTCATGATGGATGCACCAGGAAAAATGGTATATGTGTATTTACCATGTCTATACAGTTTTAATGTTATGAATGGATCAAATTTTTATTTATAATATGTTGGTTACGAGTTTTATATATGGTTTTATTTGTACTATGATATAACTGCTCAATTATTACCATCTACCACTAAATGACTAGTTAAATGCAAGGTGGATGCTAATTATAACAACACATCCATTTAGGAGGAGTTGCCATTTTGTTTGTTAGGATTGGGTAGTTCCCCCTTTAAAAGCCAGTACTCCATCACTATAAACAGAAGCTTGAAGAAACAGCAAGGAGAGCTGAGAAACGTGTTGCGCAACTGTTTTATTTACACCAGGTATATGTTATGTCTTTTGTTTTTATATGTATTTTATGATTAAAACTTTTTAATTTACTGAGACATTTGGGAGTCTGAGCTTTTTAATTTACTGAGACATTTGGGAGTCTGAGCTTTCATTCTCCAGCTTAAAGCAGAAGGGACGGTCCAAGGTGAATCCCTGCTCTGTGGATCAGTGAGCTGGGACACAGAGTTCCCAGAACGCTTCACTTAGCACATTTGGGTGCTGCCATACTTGTGAGTATGAGTGTTTAGTGTGTATTTCACTTTGAATATTGTCAATATCACACGAAGAAGAACCCTTGTTTGTGATTTTTTTTCACAGAAGTTTTATTGGAGTGACCCAAAATAAAGAATATGCAGGTTTTCATTTTCCATGTATCCAAAAGTACAACTGGGTCTGCCGAATGAAAATTATACCTGATTAGATACTGATCATTATTGCTTAAAGAATGTTGAATCCACATTTTTTTGGAAAAACCTCATTGAAAGCAGCTGTACATTTGGATAAACATGATTTACTTATAGCAAAGAGGAAAATGCACACTTTTAAAAATCCTATAGCTGCTTGGCAGAAGATTTGTAAATTACTTCAGATAGATTTCCATTATTCTAAATTCTTACCCACTATGAGTAATCCCCTTTTTAGAGAGCTCAAGTACTGAAGTATTTAGAAGTTGGTAAACGAGAGGCCTAGAATACTTTTTTTAATGCATTGATTACGATAGATATTCTATTTTCACATTGACATTAGGAAGTCTATGTTCAAAATTGATAATAAAATATTTTTTTGGTTATCTTCAAATTAGACCTTAATTTACACAAAGATGTATTTTTTAACTAAAAATTGGACAGGCCTCTATACAGGGATATCTCTATTTCAAGCTGGACAATATGCTATTTCGTATTGGTATAATTAACTCATGCAAATAGAGAGAGAAAATAACTTAAAGGTATTGGCACATAAATGGATGATAAACATACCAATGGTGGATAGCTTTTGGATTAGTCAGAGTATTAAAAGAGCTTGTCTTGCAACACCTCATCTCTCATAGAGAGAATTGCAGCTGAAATTGATTAATAGAGATTATATAACTCTGCATGAACTTTGTGGAATAAAAATCTGAATTATTATTATTATAGATTTAAGCGTTCCCAAGCGAACCTTATACATTGTATATGGAGCTGCCCTAAGGTATCTAGTTTTTGGCTGACAAAAATAATTAATGTAAATATTTTACTACAAAAAGAGGATATCATATTTCTAAAAGGAAATAGGTGTCCTCTACCAAATGTCAAATTTATAAACTTTTCGATATTATGTGCTAAGAATATTATCTGTTCATCCTGGACATCTAAAAAAACTAACTTTCTCCTGTTAAGTGTAGTCAGTCCACGGGTCATCCATTACTTATGGGATTATATCTCCTCCCTAACAGGAAGTGCAAGAGGATCACCCAAGCAGAGCTGCTATATAGCTCCTCCCCTCTACGTCATACCCAGTCATTCTCTTGCACCTAACTAATAGATAGGACGTGTGAGAGGACTGTGGTTGTTAAACTTAGTTTTTATTTCTTCAATCAAAAGTTTGTTATTTTAAACGGCACCGGAGTTTGTTGTTTGTTCTCAGGCAGCATTAGAAGAAGAATCTACCTGAGTTTGTCTATGATCTTAGCGGTCTTTACTAAGATCCACTTGCTGTTCTCGGCCATTCTGAGGAGTGAGGTAACTTCAGAACAGGGGATAGCAGGCAGGGCTCACCTGCAAGGAGGTATGTTGCAGTATATTATTTTCTAAGGAATGGAATTGACTGAGAAAATACTGCTAATACCGATGTAATGTAAGTGCAGCCTTAAATGCAGTAGTAGCGACTGGTATCAGGCTGATATGTATGTATGTATATTCTGAGGTATTTCTGGGGAATGGAATTTCACTAAGAAAATACTGTCTATATTTAAGTAATAAGCAGCAGGCTTAATAATAACATTTCTTAATTTTCATTTTTAAAACGTTTACTGGCATGTTAATCGTTTTTTCTGAGGTACTTGGTGATAAAACTTTATGGGCATGATTTTTACCACATGGCTGTCGTTTGTTTCTGAATAAAAGCAGTTCACTGAGCTTCCCCACTGTTGTAATATGAGTGAGAGGGGCCTATTTTAGCGCTTTATTGCGCAGTAAAAATTTAGTCACAGTCTTCCTATTTCTTCCTCCATGATCCAGGACGTCTCTACAGAGCTCAGGGGTCTCCAAAACTAGTTTTGAGGGAGGTAATCACTCACAGCAGACCTGTGATAGTGTGTTTTGACTGTGATAAAAACGTTAATATTAAATTGTTATCCGTTTTTTGGGTATTAAGGAGTTAATCATCCATTTGCTGGTGGGTGTAATCCTTTGCTAACTTAATACATTTACTGTGAAAAATTGGTTGCTATAACTATTTTGGTTCATTGTTATTTCAACTGTGACAGTTTTTTGTGCTTCTTAAAGGCACAGTAGCGTTTTTTATATTGCTTGTAAATTTATTTAGAAAAGTATTTCCAAGCTTGCTAGTCTCATTGCTAGTTTGTTTAAACATGTCTGACACAGATGCATCTCTTTGTTCACTATGTTTAAAGGCCAATGTGGAGCCCAATAGAAATTTGTGTACTAATTGCATTGATGCTACTTTAAATAAAAGCCAATCTGTACATGTAAAGAAATTATCACCAGACAACGAGGGGGAAGTTATGCCGACTAACTCTCCTCACGTGTCAGTACCTTCGCCTCCCGCTCAGGAGGTGCGTGATATTGTGGCGCCAAGTACATCAGGGCGGCCCATACAAATCACTTTGCAAGACATGGCTAATGTTATGACTGAAGTACTATCTAAATTGCCAGAATTTAGGGGTAAACGCGATCACTCTGGGGTAAGAACAGAGTGCGCTGATAATAATAGAGCCATGTCTGATACTGCGTCACAATTTGCAGAACATGAGGACGGAGAGCTTCATTCTGTGGGTGACGGATCTGATCCAAGTAAACTGGACTCAGACATTTCAAATTTTAAATTTAAGCTTGAGAACCTCCGTGTATTACTAGGGGAGGTATTAGCGGCTCTGAATGATTGTAACACGGTTGCAATTCCAGAGAAAGTATGTAGGCTGGATAAATATTTTGCGGTACTGGCGTGTACTTATGTTTTTCCTATACCTAAAAGGCTTACAGAAATTGTTAATAAGGAGTGGGATAGACCCGGTGTGCCTTTTTCACCCCCTCCTATATTTAGAAAAATGTTTCCAATAGACGCCACCACACAGGGCTTATGGCAGACGGTCCCTAAGGTGGAGGGAGCAGTTTCTACTCTGGCTAAGCGCACCACTATCCCGGTGGAGGATAGCTGTGCTTTTTCAGATCCAATGGATAAAAAGTTAGAGGGTTACCTTAAGAAAATGTTTGTTCAGCAAGGTTTTATATTACAACCCCTTGCATGCATTGCGCCTGTCACGGCTGCGGCGGCATTCTGGTTTGAGTCTCTGGAAGAGACCCTTAGCACAGCTCCATTGGATGAGATTATAGACAAGCTTAAAGTCCTTAAGCTAGCTAATTCATTTATTTCTGATGCCGTAGTACACTTAACTAAACTTACGGCTAAGAACTCCGGATTCGCCATTCAAGCGCGTAGAGCGCTGTGGCTTAAATCCTGGTCAGCTGATGTGACTTCTAAATCTAAATTGCTTAACATTCCTTTCAAAGGGCAGACATTATTCGGGCCCGGTTTGAAAGAAATTATCGCTGACATTACTGGAGGTAAGGGCCATGCCTTGCCTCAAGACAGAGACAGCATGAAGTGAGGGCCCCCGATCCGGAAACGGATCTAGTGGGGGGCAGACTTTCTCTCTTCGCCCAGGCTTGGGCAAGAGATGTCCAGGATCCCTGGGCGTTAGAGATCATATCTCAGGGATATCTTCTGGACTTCAAAGCTTCTCCTCCACAAGGGAGATTTCATCTTTCAAGGTTATCAGCAAACCAGATAAAGAAAGAGGCGTTTCTACGCTGTGTACAAGACCTCTTACTAATGGGAGTGATCCACCCAGTTCTGCGGTCAGAACACGGACAAGGGTTTTATTCAAATCTGTTTGTGGTTCCCAAAAAAGAGGGAACCTTCAGACCAATCTTGGACTTAAAGATCCTAAACAAATTCCTAAGAGTTCCATCGTTCAAAATGGAAACTATTCGGACCATCTTACCTATGATCCAAGAGGGTCAGTACATGACCACAGTGGATTTAAAGGATGCCTACCTTCACATACCGATTCACAAGGATCATTACCTGTATCTAAGGTTTGCCTTCCTAAACAGGCATTATCAGTTTGTAGCTCTTCCCTTCGGGTTAGCTACAGCTCCAAGAATCTTTACAAAGGTTCTGGGCTCTCTTCTGGCGGTACTAAGACCGCGAGGAATAGCGGTAGCTCCGTACCTAGACGACATTCTGATACAAGCGTCAAGTTTCCAAATTGCCAAGTCTCATACAGAGTTGGTTCTGGCATTTCTAAGGTCGCATGGGTGGAAGGTGAACGTAGAAAAGAGTTCTCTATTGCCACTCACAAGAGTTCCCTTCTTAGGGACTCTTATAGATTCTGTAGAAATGAAAATTTACCTGACAGAGGACAGGTTATCAAAACTTCTAAATGCTTGCCGTGTCCTTCATTCCATTCAACACCCGTCAGTGGCTCAATGCATGGAGGTAATCGGCTTAATGGTAGCGGCAATGGACATAGTACCTTTTGCACGCCTGCATCTCAGACCACTGCAATTGTGCATGCTAAGTCAGTGGAATGGGGATTACTCAGATTTGTCCCCTATGCTAAATCTGGATCAAGAGACCAGAGATTCTCTTCTATGGTGGCTTTCTCGGCCACATCTGTCCAGGGGGATGCCCTTCCGCAGGCCAGATTGGACAATTGTAACAACAGACGCCAGCCTTCTAGGTTGGGGCGCAGTCTGGAATTCCCTGAAGGCTCAGGGATCATGGACTCAGGAGGAGAGACTCCTTCCAATAAACATTCTGGAATTAAGAGCAGTTTTCAATGCTCTTCTGGCTTTGCCTCAGTTAGCAACTCTGAGGTTCATCAGGTTTCAGTCGGACAACATCACGACTGTGGCTTACATCAACCATCAGGGAGGGACAAGGAGTTCCCTAGCGATGATGGAAGTCTCAAAGATAATTCGCTGGGCAGAGTCTCACTCTTGCCACCTGTCAGCGATCCACATCCCAGGCGTGGAGAACTGGGAGGCGGATTTCCTAAGTCGCCAGACTTTTCATCCGGGGGAGTGGGAACTTCATCCGGAGGTGTTTGCCCAACTGCTTCATCATTGGGGCAAACCAGATCTAGATCTCATGGCGTCTCGCCAGAACGCCAAGCTTCCTTGTTACGGATCCAGGTCCAGGGACCCGGGAGCGGTACTGATAGATGCTCTGACAGCACCTTGGGTCTTCAACATGGCTTATGTGTTTCCACCCTTCCCGATGCTTCCTCGATTGATTGCCAGGATCAAACAGGAGAGAGCATCGATGATTCTAATAGCGCCTGCATGGCCACGCAGGACCTGGTATGCAGATCTAGTGGACATGTCGTCCTGTCCACCATGGTCTCTGCCTCTGAGACAGGACCTTCTGATTCAGGGTCCTTTCAAACATCCAAATCTAATTTCTCTGAGGCTGACTGCATGGAGATTGAACGCTTGATTCTATCAAAGCGGAGATTCTCGGAGTCAGTGATTGATACCTTAATACAGGCTAGGAAACCTGTTACCAGGAAAATTTACCATAAAATATGGCGTAAATACTTATATTGGTGCAAATCCAAGAGTTACTCATGGAGTAAGGTTAGGATTCCTAGGATATTGTCTTTTCTACAAGAAAGTTTAGAAAAGGGTTTATCTGCTAGTTTGTTAAAGGGACAGATCTCAGCTCTGTCTATCCTTTTACACAAACGTCTGTCAGAAGTTCCAGATGTTCAGGCTTTTTGTCAGGCTTTGGCTAGGATTAAGCCTCTGTTTAAGACTGTTGCTCCGCCGTGGAGCTTAAACTTAGTTCTTAATGTTCTGCAAGGTGTTCCGTTTGAACCCCTTCATTCCATTGATATCAAGCTGTTATCTTGGAAAGTTCTGTTTTTAATGGCTATTTCCTCGGCTCGAAGAGTCTCTGAGTTATCGGCCTTACATTGTGATTCTCCTTATCTGATTTTTCATTCAGACAAGGTAGTTCTGCGTACTAAACCTGGGTTCTTACCTAAGGTAGTCACTAACAAGAATATCAATCAAGAGATTGTTGTTCCATCATTGTGCCCTAACCCTTCTTCAAAGAAGGAACGACTTCTGCACAATCTGGACATCGTCCGTGCCCTGAAATTTTATTTGCAGGCAACCAAGGAATTTCGTCAAACTTCTTCCCTGTTTGTCGTTTATTCTGGACAGAGGAGAGGTCAAAAAGCTTCGGCTACCTCTCTCTCTTTTTGGCTTCGTAGCATAATACGTTTAGCCTATGAGACTGCTGGACAGCAGCCTCCTGAAAGGATTACAGCTCATTCTACTAGAGCTGTGGCTTCCACTTGGGCCTTTAAGAATGAGGCCTCTGTTGAACAGATTTGCAAGGCTGCAACTTGGTCTTCACTTCACACTTTTTCAAAATTTTACAAATTTGACACTTTTGCTTCTTCGGAGGCTGTTTTTGGGAGAAAGGTTCTACAGGCAGTGGTTCCTTCCGTGTAAAGATCCTGCCTGTCCCTCCCGTCATCCGTGTACTTTTTGCTTTGGTATTGGTATCCCATAAGTAATGGATGACCCGTGGACTGACTACACTTAACAGGAGAAAACATAATTTATGCTTACCTGATAAATTCCTTTCTCCTGTAGTGTAGTCAGTCCACGGCCCGCCCTGTTTTTTACGGCAGGTCTAAATTTTAAATTAAACTCCAGTCACCACTGCACCCTATAGTTTC
Organism: Bombina bombina; assembly: GCF_027579735.1. Lineage (NCBI taxonomy): Eukaryota > Metazoa > Chordata > Amphibia > Anura > Bombinatoridae > Bombina > Bombina bombina. Next base: position 833,433,370 of record NC_069504.1, on the reverse strand, counting down.
TCCTTTCTCGTTTGGTTTCGGTCGAATGACTGGGTATGACGTAGAGGGGAGGAGCTATATAGCAGCTCTGCTTGGGTGATCCTCTTGCACTTCCTGTTAGGGAGGAGATATAATCCCATAAGTAATGGATGACCCGTGGACTGACTACACTACAGGAGAAAGGAATTTATCAGGTAAGCATAAATTATGTTTTGTACAATGTGTTAATAGTATGCAGGCAAAATTAATGTTAGAGCAATATGATACATCTGTGCATTCAGAACAAGAGATTTACAGATTCTTTCAAAAAATGGGGTAGTCTTATTCAGAGGCTGCCGGATAACCTACAGAAACAATATATTGCCCCCTTTAGAAATACCTTATGTATGCAAGAAGCTACTCTTAAAAGGAGATTTTTTATTTCCTTGATTATGCAGGATTTGGGGAGGTAGAGAGCAAGGAATGTAGAAAGGCGAGGGAATATTATATTGATTTGTGTTGGGGTTTTTTTGTTTTTTTTTAATGGAAAAGATGTGATGTTTTTAATATGGACTTAATATTATTTTTGTTTTTTATTCTTTTCCATGTATTATTGATCTTCATTTTATGTTTTTTGTTACTAAGTTTTGGCTAATAAATAAACTTTAAAAAAATAAATAAATATATATATATTTCATGAACATGTTTATGTAAAAAAAAGGAAGATATTTTACTTCAAAATTTCCTCAGTAGACACAACCTATTGTAAAGGAACTTTAAACATCTAATCTGGATGCTTGTCACTAGACAAATAACAAGATAATTGTGCATTTGGCATGTGCAGGCACATTTACTTTATTTTCCTTTACAGTCCAATGAAGATTATTGTGGAATCTCATGAGATCATGGTGAAATCCCACAAGATCCCAAAAAAAGCGTGAGCTCAGAATTGATGATGTGGATTGGCTACTTTTTGTTGTTCACTATGTAGAGGAAAGGAATAGGTGCATGGTAACTGCTGACCCTGCAGTTACTCTAGTGCAGTTATTGCGAATCTTGGCACTCCAGATGTTTCAGAACTACATTTCCAATGATGCTTAGGCACTCTGCAGTCCAGTCGAGCATCATGGGAAATGTAGTTCTGAAACATGTGGAGTGCCAAGGTTCACCATCACTGCTCTAGTGTGTTACACTCATGCCTTATAATCATGGGTGCTGCCTTTTTGGAACCTAGGTTACACTACAGGTATCTGAAGGAGAGTTATTGCACAGAATGATGTGAAAGAGATTTCAACATGGTAATGCATGAATAGAGGGGGGAGGGGCATAACCTCAATACTTTGCTTATAAAATGTATTTAGTGTGCAATGTCCCTTTAAACTTCATATTAAATAAAGAAAACCCCAGGTATACATTATTAAATGTTTTGCCTCTCTCAGTTGCATCAAGGATAATCGAAAATTTATGTTGGGGAACAGGTCCCTTTAAATTTTATATAAAGTTAAAAAAGATACCCAGTTGTACCCAACTTAAATAAAGATGTTAATTTCTTATTTCAATTAAGTTTTTTTGTTGTGAAGTTCTGTGAAAACTGCTGGATAAACCCCCACAAAAAATGTCTGAGAGAAGTAATTTTCTTGTAGCTTTAGTTTAATAATGAGAATTGAATACAATGTTTTTGCTCAAAACTCTAACTGATTGGAATAGTAGTGTGTTAGAGCTTATTATTATTATTATTATTATTGCACTATTGTTTCACTATAACTATGCGGGTAGAGGAACATGTAAGTTATACGCTTAGTCATTTGAAAGTGATGCAGCATATCTGTAAAATGCTGAGTAGAAAAAAAATCACATGATCATTTCTATGTAAAAAAGGAACCGCCTATTGGGTGAAATGCATAAGAGTGAGCACAGCAATGCTGCCTTATGCATAATAAAGCAACTTGACATTATTGGGCCGTCCCTCCTCCTTTTGTTTATAGGTAATAAAAAAAGGACAATATTTTACCTCAAAATTTATTTAGCTCACCAGTGTAAATGCTTGGTGATCCAGAGCTACTCTTTTTACTGTCATCCACATAGTTAAAACCAAAAACAAAAAAACAATAGCCAATCAGCATTATTGCTGAGCTCATAATTTACTTTTACTTTGTGGGATTTCCCCATAATCTTGCTAAATTTCACATTAAATGTTGTTAAACTGAGGAGGCAAATCTCTATTGCATGTTCCAGGACTAGAATCCCAAATACCTGCTTAAAGTCCCTTTACAATGGGATGTGAATATTTTGAGTTTAAATATCCTCCTTTCTACAAAGAGATGTTCATGTGATATGTCACGGATACCAGACAGCTAAGGCTACCCCCACCCCCCTACAACCTCACCCCTGTTGTTTCTCCTTGGTTTTGGGCTCCACAGAGCAATCACAATCTCTGGAAGCTTTTTGTTTGCTTTTTGTTGGCTTGTTTTGTGTTAAGAGAAGAGCTGGTCTATAACCGGGAAAAACCTCCTAGGCTGGCCAGGCTCCTGGAACTCCTGGTCGGCCTTCTCACAACGGACACCTGCCTAACTCCTCTCAGGCTGTCCAGGCTCTTGGAACTCCCGGTTGGCCACAGGACAGCAGGACACCCGCTAACTTTACACCTGGTCACTCCAGCAGCCCTTTGCCCCAGAGCTCCACTCTTTTTGGGGATTGGTAGCCCCTAGGGAGGACAAGAGCTGGGGGAATTATCGGAGGGAAGCTCCTTTGGGAACTGGGGGTTTTGGATACCCCTAACCCCATAACTTCAACGGACTGTAACTCCGGTAATGAATCATGCTGATTTTTGGACCGTGGCATCTGGGGACCGAGAGCTTTAAAATGACACCCTGGATCACCAAGAAACCACCACCCCTGTGTCCTGGGACTGTGGCTGCTATGGAGGTGCCGGTCCGTCTGGAGTGGCGGGAATGGCGGGAAAATTATGGGATTGTCCTTTGTCTTATCAAGATGAGCTGTGTGTATAAAATGAGTGTGTGTTTTCAATGAAATCAGTTCCTGTTTCACCTGAATGCTAGTATGTCTAGTTATTTGGGTGGGCTCCTGCTAAAATCACTTTCCTGTGCTACATAGCAGCCTACTCCAGGCAGAGGAAGGACCCTCTGGCAGAGCTACCCAGTCTGGGTAGCTGGAGTCTGCCACAGGGTGGGACCTGAATACTGGTGCTGTCGGGCATTAGGGGTGGGTACAGGCTGTGGTCACTTGCCAGCTACATAGCTGCAGTTGGAATGGAGGAAGCAGGACCTGTTTGGCGGAGCTACCCAGTCGGGGTAGGCGGGGTATCCATCACATTGTCTGGCAGTGGTGAGATCTGCTTCTTCCACATGATTCCTGCTGACAGAGGAGAAGAGCCACAGTAGCCGGTAACTATGGAAGTCGAATTTCTAGGGAGAGTACAGGAGGCGCTGGCCCAGCTGGATGGTCCTATTTACCAACAGGACGTGCTGGAACAGAGGGACCTGATGCACCGGGACCTCTGGTGGGAGGCTCTTCAACAGGAGCAGGACAATGGAAAGGTCCTCCCCACGAATGACACGAGGTTCCGGGTTCGGTGGACCGTGAGAGTGCCTTTCCTGGGAAAACAGCCAAAGAAGGAATTGCTATCTGTTCTACATAGTCTGGTCCAGCAAGAGATGTGGGTGGAGGACGGCTATCAGGCCCTCCAATGGCTTGGTATGCCAGTGCAGCCATGGCTGGAGGATTGCTCCCCCAGAGAGGGCTTTGATTTCGGCAGCCCTGGATTGCTATTTACAAAAAGGATAAAGGATCCACAGTTTGGGAGCGAGATGGACCAGGGTCTGGAGGATATCTCTGGGCTCCAAGAGGAACTGCTGTATCTCTCTCTCTTGGAGGAAACCTGGCTGCTAGACGATCTGGATTTTATAATTGACCAGGAAGAGGCACTGGTCAAGGAATACAAGAGACTGCTAGATCTCTTTAAGCAGCGTGCCAAGGGTATATAGATCTGGGGTGCAGCCATCTGGGATTCATGGAGCTCGACCATGGAGGGGTGGTAACAAAGATAAAGGGAACCAGGGCTGCTGGATCTGGATCAGCAGTCTGGCTCCGAGCTTATGGTCTTGGACCAGGGGGCCACCCTAGCAGAAGCGATGACAACAGGGCAGAGAGCCGCCGGCATCTGCCCAGCCCTGGTAAACCAGGGAGAGGAGGTAGTCATCCTCCCTCCCCTAACGCAGAACCCCTTCCCGGGAGAGGAGACAGTCGGTCTCTCTCCCCAGCAGCAGAGCCTGGTACAGGGAGAGGAGACAGTCGGTCTCTCTCCACAGCGGCAGAGCCAGGAGCTGGGAGAGGAGACAGTCGGTCTCTCTCCCCAGTGGCAGAGCCATCCCCTGGGAGTGGAGGTAGTCGTCCTTTCTCCCCTTACACAGAACCCCTTCCTGGGAGAGGAGACAGTTGATCTCTCTCCCCAGCGGCAGAACCAGGTACAGGGAGAGGAGACAGTCGGTCTCTCTACCCAGTGGCAGAGCCATCCCCTGGGAGTGGAGGTAGTTGTCCTCCCTCCCCTTACACAGAACCCCTTGCAGGGAGAGACGGATGTCGATAACTCTCCCCAGCGGCAGAACCCCTTCCTGGGAGAGGAGACAGTCGGTCTCTCTCCACAGCGGCAGAGCCAGGAGCCGGGAGAGGAGACAGTCGGTCTCTTTCCCCAGTGGCAGAGCCAGGTACTGGGAGAGGAGACAGTCGGTCTCTCTCACCAGCGGCAAAGCCATCCCCTGGGAGTGGAGGTAGTCGTCCTCCCTCCCCTTACACAGAACCCCTTACAGGGAGAGATGGATGTCGATAACTCTCCCCAGCGGCAAAACCCCTTCCCGGGGGAGGAGACAGTCAGTCTCCCTCCCCAGCGGCAGAACAGTTTCCCATGGAGCAGAGGTTGCAGACCTCCCTCCCCAGTGGTAGATCTCCTTCTCGGGAGAAGAGACAGACCATCTCTCCCCTCAGTAGCTTGGCATGGTCTCCACCCTTTTCTCGTCCCAGAGTATTTCTCACAGGGGGTACCCGCTCATGCAGTTGGTGCCACAAGTTTGGGCACCCGAGTTTTGCCTGCCCCACCATGGGGCAACTTCCACCTACAGCCGGGAAACCGGCAATGGCTTTGTTGGATATCCACCCCTACATTTGGTGCCACCAGTTTGGGCACCGGAGTCTTGCCTGCCCTACTAAGGAGCAACCTCAACCTACAGTCTGGGGTGGGGATACACCTGGGAAACCTGCACTGGCATTGTTTGTGGGTGGGTCAGCTGGTACTCAACAGAGTGTCACAGAGGGAGGCAGTGTGGCCATGGAACTTAAGGACACTGGAACTTGTCGGAGAACAACTGTTTGGGAGCCGGCCTTGACAAACTTGTTTGGGATGTTGCATTGTGTGACTGTCCCTGCACCTAGGGCACAGGGGATAAATGCCAGCGGAAACCCCCCCAGGAGGCCCCAAGCCCAGGAGAGATGGGATAACATTCCCCAGCAACCGAGAAGTGGAGGGCCACCGTCGGACAGCCCCAGGCCGACCCATTAAGGGTCTAGCCCGGTCTGCCAAACTGGAGGGGGGGAGATGCCACAGATACCAGACAGCTAAGGCGACCCCCAACCTCCTACAACCTCACCCCTGTTGTTTCTCAGTGGTTTTGGGCTCCTCAGAGCAACCACAATCTCTGGAAGCATTCTGTTTGCTTTTTGTTGGCTTGTTTTGTGTTAAAGGAAGAGCTGGTCTATGACCGGGAAAACCTTCCTAGGCTGGCCGGGGTCCTGGAACTCCCGGTCGGCTGTCTCACAACGAACACCTGCCTAACCCCTCTCAGGCTGGCCAGGCTCCTGGAACTCCCGGTTGGCCACAGGACAGCAGGACACCCGCTAACTTCACCCCTGGTTGCTCCAGCAGCCCTTTGCCCCAGAGCTCTACTCTTTTGGGGATTGGTAGCCCCTAGGGAGGACAAGAGCTGGGGGAATTATCGAAGGGGAGCTCCTTTGGGAACTGGGGGTTTTGGACACCCCTAACCCCATAACTTCAACGGACTGTAACTCCAGTCCCCAGTAACAAATCCCCTGTAACTCCGGTCCCCAGTAAGTTTTTGGAATGTGGCATCTGAGGATGAGAGCTCCACCACTCCACTGGGATCACCCCAAAACCGCCGCCCCTGTGTCCTGGGACTGTGGCTGCTATGGAGGTGCCGGCGGGAATGGCGGGAAAATTGTGGAATTTTCCTTTGTCTTATCAAGATGAGATGTGTGTATAAAAGGAGTGTGTGTTTTCAATAAAATCAGTTCCTGTTTCACCTGAATGCTAGTATGTCTAGTTATTTGGGTGGGCTCCTGCTAAAATTACTTTCCTGTGCTACATAGCAGCCTGTTCCAGGCAGAGGAAGGACCCTCTGGCAGAGCTACCCAGTCTGGGTAGCTGGAGTTTGCCACAGGGTGGGACCCTGAGTACTGGTGCTGTCGGGTATCAGGGGTAGCTACAGGCTGTGGTCACTTGCCAGCTACATAGCTGCAGTCGGCAGGGAGGAAGCAGGACCCAGTCGGGGTAGCCAGGGTTTCCGTCACATGATATTTTCTAGAGAGCTTTTTACAGATATTGTGCATCACATTAAAGCCATTCAGCATTTGGGTGAAATGCCCTTTAAAAGGACATGCAACCCAATTTTTTTCTTTCATGATTCAGATAGAGCAAACTATTTAAACAACTTTTTAACTTACATTTATTATCATATTTGCTTTGTTCTCTTGGTCTGCTTTCACAAAGGAGCAGCAATGTACTATTGGGAGCTAACTGAATATACCAGATGAGCCAATGACAAGAGGCACCACCAATCATCAGTTAGCTCTCAGTAGTGCATTGATGCTCCTGAGCCTACCTGGGTGTGCTTTTCAGTGAAGGATACCAAGAGAATTCAGCAAATTTAATAACAGAAGCAAATTGGAAAGTTGATTAAAATTGCATGCTCTACCTGAATCATGAAACAAATGCTTTACTTTATTGTCCCTTTAACCAATGCTAAGAAGCTAAACACATACTTAAAGTTAGATACAGAGCAGTTGTACATTAAAGGGATCTAGCTGAACACATCTGGTGAGCCAGCAACAAAAGCCATACGTGTGTACCCATCTTACAGTAGTGCACTGTCTTGCATTTTCAACAAATACCAAGATAGTTAAAGGACCAGTAAATACAGTCGATTTGCATAATCAACAAATGTATGATAAAAAGACAATGCAATAACACATGGGGGGTCGATTTAAGAAGCAGCATATGCAGCTGTTTCCACTTGAGCCTTTAGGCTTGCCGGAAACTTAAGTTAAGAAGCCGCGATCTTAAGACTGCTGCTCCTTAACTCGTCCACCACCTCTGATTGGCCGCGAATGTGCAGGGGGCAGCATTGCACAAGCATTTCACACAAAATGCTTGTGCAATGATAAATGCAGACAGCAGATCATGTCCGCCCGCACATTAATAAATCGGTCCTTTAGTCTGAACTTCAGATGAGTCGTAGGTTTTTTTCAGACAAATTTCAAACTAATGTCTATTTCCACCCCCCCCGTACCATGTGACAGCCATCAGCCAATCACAAATGCACAAATGCATATACGTATATTCTGTGAATTCTTGCACATGCTCAGCAGGAGGTGGTGACTCAAAAGATTTAAATATAAAAAGACTGCACATTTTTTTATTAGAAGTAAATTGGAAAGTTGTTTAAAATTGCCTGCTCTATCTGAATCATGAATGTTTCATTTTGGACTTTCATGTCCCTTTTAACTTTGCAATATACTTTCATCATTTATTTTTCAGCTTTTTCATGTAATTTAGCTCTGAAAACTGGATTTTCTAAATCTCAAAACTTTAATTGCACACTCATACATATATTTCCCTAATTTCCCTAATTATCTTTAGTAGATAATAACTGCCTATATATTTGCAATGAGGCCAATTTATCAAATGTCTATCGGACCTGATCTGACAGTGCGGATCAGGTCCGACAGACATAGCTGAATGCGGAGAGCAATACACTCTCCGTATTCAGCATTGCACCAGCAGCTCCAATCAGCTGCCAGCAGGGGGTTTCAATCAACTCGATCGCACTTGATTGGGTTGAATTCCGGCGATATCTGTCCGCCTGCTCAGAGCAGGCGGACATGGTTATGGAGCAGCGGTCTTTAGACCGCTGCTTCATAACTGCTGTTTCTGGCGAGCCTGCAGGCTCGCCAGAAACACGGAGCCTCAAGCTCCATTCAGAGCTTGATAGATAGGCCCCTATGTATGTGACCACCATACTAATACAACATTAGAGGTATGGAACATCGGAGGCAGTGCAGGCGCATCTTCTTTTGCTGATCTAAAGGATGGGATTAAGTTGTGTCGGGTGTTGACTGCCCCTTTAAAGTAAGTTTGTTATTTAAAGGGACACTGTACCCAAATTTTTTCTTTTGTGATTCAGATAGAGCATGACATTTTAAGCAACTTTCTAATTTACTCCTATTATCAAATTTTCTTCATTCTCATGGTATCTTTATTTGAACTGCAAGAATGTAAGTTTAGATGCCGGCCCATTTTTGGTGAACAACCTGGGTTGTCCTTGCTGATTGGTGGATAAATTCATCCACCAATAAAAAAGTGATGTCCAGAGTACTGAACCAAACAAAAACCTTAGACACCTTCTTTTTCAAATAAAGATAGCAAGAGAACAAAGAAAAATTGCTAATAGGAGTAAATTAGAAAGTTGCTTAAAATTGCATGCTCTATCTGAATCACAAAAGAAAAAAATTGGGTTCAGTGTCCCTTTAAATACATGTTTTTAAGGTTTGGCATATTCTTTTATTTTTAGCAGCAGGATCAACAATCCCCTCACATAACCAGTAAACTTGAAGCAATGCACTATATTGGTAGTCATGAAACTTTCTTTCTTCCTAGCATATGCGAACCACGATCGCCATCTTGTGGTCCTAAGTAGTATAGCATCTTCTTTTAAACAAAAGGGTAAAATAACAGGCATCTACATAGCCAATTTATTATGTAAACATAGTGGAATGCATGCTCAAGAAATTAATTTTAAAAGCAATTTCTAATACTGATTGATTTTTCAATATAATCATAAAACAATAGTCTTTCAGAGTTTACTTCACACATTCAGACAACTGTCTATTGATGTGAATTAAATGACATAGAAAAAAAATTGTCAAGTCACCCTATGAAGACACACTATAGATCAGTTAAATCACATTATAAAATTAAAAAAAAAAAAAATGTAAATGTCCTGCTGTGTAATAAACTAGACTTAGAAATCGCCAGCAAGTTCTGTCACTAAATTGTTAATGCAATAGTAATAATAATAATCATCATCATAATGACAATTTTTGAACTTAAAGAGTGCAATTTTTTTTTTTTAAATCATGCACACAATTTAGAAAAACATGATCACGATTTTGCAAATCATGCCCAGCCATGATTTCTTTAATATGTGCCCACATATTGCTATAAATCATGCATGCACACAATTTCACAAAATGCTCACGTTTGGCTAAACTGTGCAAACTATTTACTGATGCTCTCATTTCAGAAAAATTAGAAATAATTGTACATGACTAAGTAACTGACTGTAAATTAGGACGTGGACAAACTCATTGTGTGTGGCAGTGTCATTCAAATATATAATGCATTCACGTGTGTGTGTGTGTTTGATTATGTGTTTACACGTGTGGTTTGTTTATATATGTTTTACTGCATATATCTCTGTATGTCACAGAAATATAAAGTTGTGTATATAAATTATCATTGCCTCCCATGCTATAAGATAATATGGTTGTCTATTCAACCAACAGAGCAGGCTCTGAGCCCTGGCAGGCTGATTACGTGCAAGTTTGTGGAATTGTTGCATTATGTTACCTTAGTATTATCTGGCAGTGCTGGGCTATTTGAGGAAATAGTAAATTTGTGCACAAAATAGTATTAGAAAAAGCATTAAGAGAATATTTCCAGAATAATAATTTGGATCAGCTCAAATTTTCTTCAACACCTTTGGGATAGTGTTTCTATAGAAGCATATCTATACTATAATCGAGTTTGTAATGCGTCCATCGCCGACGGCAGTTGCACACGCATCCTCAAAGGAATGTTGGCAGCATGAGGCAGCCAAAATAATGTTGTCTGCGTGTGCAGCCAAAAGAATTCACCCGCACAAAGTATTAAGAAAAAAAGGAAAAAAAAACTACCTAAAAAAATTATTAACACCTAAATATGCAAAACCCAACATCGCAAACTACCTAATACATCTAGTAACTCCTAAACCACCTGGATACTCTTACAGTTGGAACACAGAGCGCTCTGTGAATTGTATGGGAGGAAATATACAGCAAGTTGCGGTAACTCTACTTGATGGCAAAACAAGCGTTCTGATTGGTCGAATCCACACACATGACAAAAAAAAATACGGAAGTGGCACAACGGAGACGGAACAGCGAGCAAACGCCATCAGCTTAACCTGCAGAAGTATGGAAATACCTTGCCTGATTAAAACAAACAACAAAAAATTGTGGTAAGAAATCTTAATAGCTCCAAAAGGACATCAACTCAGACGAGTGTAAGCCGGGAGACAAGGCAAGTTAAACACATAGTCCGATACAGTTGTTTGAACCGGGGGAATTAATGTATCCACACTTCAACCCTAACTAAGGGGGACATCCTTTTCACCATAGAGGTATATCATGCACAGACTATAAAAGAACTTTGTGCAGTGACTTTCACACTAATATCCTATATTAGTCATTATTTATGGACATTATCAGCATCTGAAAGATCCCTTTGCTGCCTATACTCAATGTACAATACCTCGGCATACTAATGCTGCTTTTTTGGTTTTAATGAGTTTTAGACCACCGGTGGTTCGATTTTATTTTCTATTTTCAATTTTCAATTTTATTTTAATGTGTCAACTTTATTGCCTTTAGTAATTACGCCTGTGAATACATAGGATACCTATAGAATAAATGATATTGCTTTATTACATCCTGGTTGATGTGGTTGCTTTTTAAGGCGCACTTTTCGATTTTACACATTTTCTCTAGGAAAGTTGTAGAGGCTTTTCTTTGTTTGGAAAGGGGAATAGGGACAGGGGAACAGGGTGAAATGGAGATAGGGAGGTAGGGGGAAAGGGGGATAGGTATAGGGGGATAGGGACAGGGGGATAGGGGGACAGGGGGATAGGGGGACAGGGGGATAGAGATGGGGACAGGGGGATTGGGACAGGGGGATAGGGACAGGGGAACAGGGTGAAATGGGGATAGGGAGGTAGGGGGAAAGGGGGACAGGGGGATGGGGGACAGGGGGATAGGGGGGCAGGGGGATAGGGACAAGGGTACAGGGGGATAGAGACGGGGACAGGGGGATTGGGACAGGGGGATAGGGACAGGGGAACAGGGTGAAATGGGGATAGGGAGGTAGGGGGAAAGGGGGATAGGTATAGGGGGATAGGGACAGGGGAACAGGGTGAAATGGAGATAGGGAGGTAGGGGGAAAGGGGGATAGGTATAGGGGGATAGGGACAGGGGGATAGGGGGACAGGGGGATAGGGGGACAGGGGGATAGAGATGGGGACAGGGGGATTGGGACAGGGGGATAGGGACAGGGGAACAGGGTGAAATGGGGATAGGGAGGTAGGGGGAAAGGGGGACAGGGGGATGGGGGACAGGGGGATAGGGGGACAGGGGGATAGGGACAAGGGTACAGGGGGATAGAGACGGGGACAGGGGGATTGGGACAGGGGGATAGGGACAGGGGAACAGGGTGAAATGGGGATAGGGAGGTAGGGGGAAAGGGGGATAGGTATAGGGGGATAGGGACAGGGGAACAGGGTGAAATGGAGATAGGGAGGTAGGGGGAAAGGGGGATAGGTATAGGGGGATAGGGACAGGGGGATAGGGACAGGGGGATAGGGAGGTAGGGGTAAAGGGGGATAGGTATAGGGGGATAGGGACAGGGGGATAGGGGGACAGGGGGATAGGGGCACAGGGGGATAGGGACAAGGGGACAGGAGGATAGAGATAGGTTTGACAGGGGGATTGGGACAGGGGGATAGGGACAGAGGAATAGGGGGATAGATAAATAGAGGAATAGGGATGGTTAGGTATATTTCTTTCATTAAACATTTTTGCCTGTGTACACAGGCTTTACCACTAGTTATCTTTTAAAAGCATTTTGTGTTAGTGTTAATTCAGATAAACTGTGCCTGTGCTGATTTTTTTTTTCTAAGTTAATCATTTCTTGGTTTCTAGGAGGAATTGGCTAAAAACAGGCTTCCTGAACAATTTGTATTAAAGGGACATGAAACCCATCATTTTACTTTCATGGTTCAGCACACAATTTTAAACAACTTCCCAATTTACTTTTATTATCTAATTTGCTTAGTTCTCTTGGTATCCTTTGCTGAAAAAGATACCTAGGTAAGCTTAGGATCTGGGAGCTAGCTGCTTATTGGTGGCTGCACATATATATCTGATATTACAATATATATTCAATAAAGGATACCAAGAAAATGAAGCAACATTGATAATAAAAGTACTTTGGAAAGTTGTTAAAAAAGTATGCTCTGAGGCTCATTTATCAAGCTCTGTATGGAGCTTGTGGGCCCGTGTTTCTGGCGAGTCTTCAGACTCTCCAGAAACAGCAGTTATGAAGCAGTGGTCTAAAGACCGCTGCTCCATAACCCTGTCCGCCTGCTCTGAGCAGGCGGAGAGAGATCGCCGGAATTCAACCCGATCGAGTACGATCGGGTTGATTGACAGCTCCCTGCTGGCGGCCGATTGGCCGCGAGTCTGCAGGGGGCGACGTTGCACCAGCAGCTCTTGTGAGCTGCTAGTGCAATGCTGAATACAGAGTACGTATTGCTCTCCGCATTCAGAGAAGTCTTGCGGACCTAATCCGCACTGTCGGATCAGGTCCGCAAGGCCTTTGATAATTCGGCCTCTCTATCTGAATCTTGAAAGAAAGAAAAAAATGGGTTTCATGTCCCTTTAAGTTATTAAACGTGCATACATTGTGGAGCTTTTGATTGCATTGCATTCTTGCAGTATTATTAATCTGTAACTTTAAGGGACATGAAACCCAATGTTTTGTTTTTTTCATGATTCAGATAGAGCATTACAGTTTTAAAAAAACTTTCCAGTTGACTTACAGTATTTTATCAAATTTGCTTCATTTTCTTGGTATCTTTTCTTGAAGGGGCAGCATTTCTCTACTGGGAGCTAGATAAACACATCAGGTGAGACAATGACAAGAAGCATATTTGCAGCCACCAGTCAGCCACTATCTCCTAATAGTGCATTGCTGCTCCTGAACAAGCACATAAGCATACAAGCCCAGCTGCTTTATAGATCACCTTCATGAGAGCTGAATTGCAACAGTGCAACTCTTGGTAGGCCCCCCTACCCATTTGTCTCGTAAAAATGCTTATTATACCTATGTTTATAGGGCTGCAGAATGTTGACGCTCTACAAATAACTAATAATAATAATAATAATAATAAAGGATACCAGGAGAACAAAGCAAATTTGACAATATAAGTAAATTGCAAAGTTTAAAATTGTAAACTCTATCTGAATAATGAAAGAAAAAAAATTGGGTTTCATTTCCCTTTCAGTGTATTAAGAATAAACCAAAGGACTCTTGTTTACTATATGTAAATTAAAAAAATATTAGAAAGTCTTTTATTTTCCCTTTGCTAGAGTCTACCTTGACATGGTGGCAGGCTTGATATTTTTTTGGCCAAAGTATGAATATGATGTGTGTGTGTGGGGGGGGGGGGGCTGGACACTGCTTTATTCTAGTGGCAGCCCTGCGTCTTACCCAGCACTATGGCGCCAACCTCGGGGTGGAAGTGCTGGTGTGGGATGCAGTGAGTACTTTGTATTTACATTCATATATTGTATTATTTACTGTTTATTAGGTTAGAATACATGTGGCGCTCCTCTTTGTGTCTCATTGGCATCCGGTGATTGTAGCATTCAAGGTGTTAATACGAGAGATCAGAAGTTTAAATAGGAAAGCAACATGGCTTGAGGTGTACATGAGGGCTGCACACGCTTCATGCAGCATGCAAAATATTAGGTAACGTGTGATCGCTCTAACTGTAGATTTATTTAGTTTAGAAGAAATTTAGATTTTTTTTTATTTAGTTGTTAATCCGATGTGTGCAGACCTTCAATTTTACCAGCCTGCATGGTCACTGTATCTTTAAAGAGGCAATGAATGTGCTTAAAAAAAAAACATTTTTAAAAAATCAGTGGTTTAAAATCATTGCAGAAAAAACTGCTCAAAAGCTTTTCTTTAACCCCTGGAAAAAAATCCCCTGGCTGGCACATTCCACCAGCCCATAATTTTTAAGGAATGTAAACACTTTGAAATTACAATACAACATTTTAAATAAAGTCTAGTAAAACACCTTTGCAATAAACTTTCATTATTTTGCACCCTTTTCTGCAATTCGACTTTGAAAACAAAGTTTTTCTAATTGGAATTGGAAGTGAACATGCACTATCTGTTCCCAGTTGGCTTTAGTAAGGTTATTCCTGCTGGTTGTGGGTCCTGCTGGCTATGGGTCCAGCTGTGGCCTGTGGTGGGTTCTGCTGGCTATGGGTCCTGCAGTGGGTCATGCTGTGGCCTGTGGTGGGTCCTTTTGGCTGTGAGTCCTTCTGGCTGTGGGTCCTGCAGCTGGCTTTGGGTCCTGTGGCTGTGAGCTGATTTGTTTGTGCAATGGGCCACTTGACAGGATTTTCCCCCTAGGCCTAAGGCTGCCAGCCCTCCCCTGGCCGGACCTATCATCTGATGGAATTCTCTATACTCGGAACCTAGGCTTCCGCGCAAACCCCCCTCCCAGATTACTGGGTGCAGTCATTAGAGCTATATCTAATTCAAGTTGTAAAACCAACGCAGATTAAATAGCTGAGGAGTATGTGTTGTGAATCTAGAAGTTACTTGAGCACTTAATGGCCTCTATTTATCAAGCCGTCAATTTACCTGCATTCGACGGCACCAATACGCTCGCCTAAGATCGCCTAACATTACGGCCGCGGACCTGAATACGTTCTCAAAAATTATCAAAAAAGCTGTCAAAAAGCCGTGCACCAAGTATGGTGCGATGAGCAGCGGACTGTTGTTGACTAACAGTCATCGATCTCGCTGCTCTTCGGCTTTTTTACAGCTTTCTTGGTACCCTGTCACTAAACACCCACACTATACTATACTGTTTATCTCCTATACTGCCGCTCCCGGAGCCCACCGCAACTAAATAAAGTGTTTAACCCCTAAACCACCACTCCTGGACCCCGCCGCAACCAAATAAAGTGTTTAACCCCTAAAGTGCCGCTCCCGGACCACAACGTAACTAAATAAAGTGTTTAACCCCTAAAGCGCCGCTCCTGGACCCCGCCGCAACTAAATAAAGTGTATAACCCCTAAAGCGCCGCTCCTGGACCCCGCCGCAACTAAATAAAGTGTTTAACCCCTAAAGTGCCGATCCCGGAGCCCACCGCCACCTACATTATATTTATTAACCCCTAATCTGCCCCCTCCTACACCACCGCCACCTACATTAAATTTATTAACCCCTAATCTGCCCCCCCTACACCGCCGCCACCTACATTAAATTTATTAACCCCTAATCTGCCCCTCTACACCACCGCCACTATATTAAATGTATTAACCCCTAAACCTAAGTCTAACACTAAACCTAACACCGCCTAACTTAAATATAATTTAAATAAATCTAAATAAAATTATTCCCCTTGAAGATCACCCTACCTTGAGACGTCTTCACCCAACCGGGCCGAAGTCCTCCACAAAGCCGGGCGAAGAGGTCCTCCAGACGGGCAGAAGTCTCCATCCATTCCAGCCAGAAGAGGTCCTCCAGACGGGCAGAAGTCTTCATCCAGACGGCATCTTCTATCTTCATCCATCCGGCACGGAGAGGGTCCATCTTCAAGACATCCGACGCGGAGCATCCTTCCTGGCCAATGATTAACCGACGAATGAAGGTTCCTTTAAATGATGTCATCCAAGATGGTGTCCCTTGAATTCCGATTGGCTGATAGAATTCTATCAGCCAATCGGAATTAAGGTAGGAAAAATCCTATTGGCTGATTCAATCAGCCAATAGGATTGAAGTTCAATCCTATTGGCTGATCCAATCAGCCAATAGGATTGAGCTCGCATTCTATTGGCTGGATGAAGATTTCTGCCCCTCTGGAGGACCTCTTCTGGCCGGCTTGGATGAAGATTTCTGCCCGTCTGGAGGATCTCTTTGCCCGGTTTTGTGGAGGACTTCGGCCCTGTTGGGTGAAGACATCTCAAGGTAGGGTGATCTTCAAGGGGTTAGTGTTAGGTTTTATTAAGGGGGGATTGGGTGGGTTTTAGAGTAGGGTTGGGTGTGTGGGTGGTGGGTTTTAATGTTGGGGGGGTATTGTACTTTTTTTTCAGGTAAAAGAACTGATTACTTTGGGGCAATGCCCCGCAAAAAGCCATTTTAAGGGCTATTTGTAATTTAGTATAGGGTAGGGCTTTTTATTATTTTGTGGGGCTTTTTTATTTTATTAGGGGGATTAGATTAGGTGTAATTAGTTTAAAAAACTTGTATTATTTTATTATTTTCTGTAATTTAGTGTTTTTTATTTTTTGTACTTTAGATAATTTTATTTAATTGTAGTTAATTGTAGTTAATGTAGGTAATTAATTTAATGATAGTGTAGTGTTAGGTGTAATTGTAACTTAGGTTAGGTTTTATTTTACAGGTACTTTTGTATTTATTTTAAGTAGGTAGCTATTAAATAGTTAATAACTATTTAATAACTATTCTACCTAGTTAAAATAAATACAAACTTGCCTGTAAAATAAAAATAAACCCTAAGATAGCTACAATGTAACTATTAGTTATATTGTAGCTACCTTAGGGTTTATTTTATAGGTAAGTATTTAGTTTTAAATAGGAATAATTTTATTTAGATTTATTTAAATTATATTTAAGTTAGGTGGTGTTAGGGTTAGTGTTAGACTTAGGTTTAGGGGTTAATACATTTAATATAGTGGCGGCAGTGTAGGGGGGCAGATTAGGGGTTAATAAATTAATGTAGGTGGCAGAGGTGTAGGGGGGGGCAGATTAGGGGTTAATACATTTAATGTAGGTGGCGGCGGTGTAGGGGGGGCAGATTAGGGGTTAATAAGTATAATATAGTTGGCGGTGGGCTCCGGGAGCGGCGGTTTAGGGGTTAAACACTTTATTTAGTTGCGGCGGGGTCCGAGAGCAGTGGTTTAGGGGTTAATAAGTATAATGTAGGTGGCGGCGGTGTAGGGGGGGCAGATTAGGGGTGTTTAGACTCGGGGTACATGTTAGGGTGTTAGGTGTAGACATACCCATGAGCTATCGCTGCTTTCCGACTCCAATTGATTCCTATGGTATTCGCGGCCTCCAGGGCGGCGGATTGAAAACCAGGTACGCTGGGTCATAAAAGTGCAGAGCATACCTGGTAGTTATTTGATAACTAGCAAAAGTAGTCAGATAGTGCCGAACTTGCGTTCAGAACATCTGTAGTGACGTAAGCATTGATCTGTGTTGGATTGAGTCCCGCAGACCGTATGTTACGTCACCAAATTCTACTTTTGCCGGTTTGTAGGGTTTGATAACTAAGGCGAATCAGGCTCGCCACAAATACGCTGCGGAATTCCAGCGTATTTGCGGTTGACGTCTTGATAGAGGCCAAAGTCTTTTTGAGCTATAACAACACCAGATGTGTATGTTCTCAGCATCTTCCTGAAGTGATTTGTACCCTGCTTGACAACTTTCAAACAGCATTTATAGTGACTCTTCATGCTACATTCAACCCCCTCTCTGATACTTTGGGGGCATTCTGGAGCAAATCTATGACTGGGCAATATGTGGGTGGCAATGCCTTGGGAACCCGACATAGGGCACTTGCTGTGTTATACACAACTCCTGATACAGGAATGATTACCCTAATTTAGACGAAGCTTACACAAGCTAAAGCCCAGAAACTCCCGCACTGTTTGGCTACTCGGATGCAACATAATAATATGAAGGGGAACCCTGGAGACCTGATCTGTTATGGAGATTAGTGAACAGGGGGCATGATAATCCTTTTCTACCTGTTCTACAAGACACTGATAACTCGGTACCTAAAACACCATTTATTAAATGCTCAGAAGGAATTCAAGGAAGGACATTGACAGCCCTATTACTCATTAGCTCTAGAAACCAGAGCAATCAATGGATCATTAATGGGAATTTGATACAGAGGATATTCAACATTTTCCTAATGCCTAGATTCCTCTCTCCAAACATTGATTCTATTTCTTGTTTAGTACATTCTTCTTTTTCTTACCCTGCAATTTCAATCCTCCTATGGTAAAAGGACGAAAGCTGACCCAGGGTTATATAGGTTATAGAACTTAATAAATGTGCATACATTTTAGTCACAGGGCTTCTGTATGATGATCTGTAGATCTGATGTTTTATAGTCAACTACACGCCGCCCATTTATTCTGTTGTTCATTTCTCTTTGGATGCAACCGTCATTAGCTTTATGTCACCAAGCCACAGGCACTATATATATATAAATATATATATATCAATACAATTATCTTTAAGTTTGAAATCCCCTCATATATTGTGATAGATAAAATATGTTTCATATATGTTACTTGGGGGATTTAGAATATTAAAATTAGGCTATTATTGAGTGATGTTAGCGTAGATGTTACGCTTCTCTTAGTTCGCTAGTTATGTTGGCCACTATATTGTCTGTTCTTAAACTTCTCTTCTTTATGTTATGTTTCCCAATAGCCAGTACATATTATAATGTACTATAACAATTGTCAATATATACTGGACTTGGTGACAGATATTCATATAGCTATGTTATTCAACCCCCTCTCTGATACTTTGCCTTTGGGGGCATTCTGGAACAAATCTATGACTGGGCAATATGTGGGTGGCAATGCTTTGGGGGCCTGACATAGGGCACCTGCTATGTTATACACAACTCCTGATACAGGAATGATTACCCTAATTTAGACGAAGCTTACACAAGCTAAAGCCCAGAAACTCCCGGACTGTTTGGCTACTCGGATGCAACATAATAATATGAAGGGGAACCCTGGAGACCTGGGCGATCTGTTATGGAGATTAGTGAACAGGGGGCATGATAATCCTTTTCTACCTGTTCTACAAGACACTGATAACGTGATACCTAAAACACCATTTATTGAATGCTCAGAAGGAATTCAAGGAAGGACATTGACAGCCCTATTACTCATTAGCTCTAGAAACCAGAGCAATCAATGGATCATTAATAGGGATTTGATACAGAGGATATTCAACAATTTCCTAATGCCTAGATTCCTCTCTTTATACTTTTGGAAGGGCCAACTCAGATCATCCTCTCCCTGGATTTACAAGAAGGGAATTGGAATGCAGAGACAGCTGGAGGGCTTCGTTTTGCTCAAGTTGCATACTGTGAGGAAATATATCCTCCTCAAGAGATCTGGTGTGGGGTAATACTGTTTATAAACAAGCATGACTATAGATTTAAACATTGATTCTATTTCTTGTTTAGTACATTGTTCTTTTTCTTACCCTGCAGTTTCAATCCTCCTACGGTAAAAGGATGAAAGCTGACCCAGGGTTATAAAGGTTATAGAACTTAATAATTGTGCATACATTTTAGTCACAAGGCTTCTGTATGATGATCTGTAGATCTGACAGTGGCGTCACTAGGGTTGGTGTCACCCGGTGCGGTAAGTTATGGTGTCACCCCCACAGAAAGCAGACACACACAAAAACACAGGCAAACACACATACAAACACTCAGACACACTTAAAACATACTCAGATGCACACACAAACACTCAGAAACACACTCAGACACACACACAAAAACACACACACAAAAACACTGAGACACACACACACACACACAAACTCAGACACACACATACAAAATATGTAAACTGCACTGCATTAATTATAAAGCTCATGCCTAGAGCTGCTCCCTGGCTCAGCAGAGCATCAAATGAAAGATAAACAGAGCACTCTAAAAATAAATCACTAAAGAAAAGTTTTAGGTGCAAACTATGAAAATTCTGCTCTCTGACTCTGTTCCAAGTCTGTCAGTGCACAGCCCCGGGCCGCGTGCCTGCCGCTTCTTATGGCCAATCACCTCTGCACTCTGCCCACCCCCAGACCCCCGCCCGCCCTCCTACCTGTTCAGTGTGCACTTAGTGTACCGTAACCGTAATGGTCTGGTGGGCATCATACGTGGCTCCTTCACTTTAAAGACAGTGTCAAACAGTCATGCAGTCAGGTGCCAGGCATCCCCTCATGATTTGCCAGTTCCCGTTTAGAGAGACAGCACAGCAGTGAGTGACTTCACTGCTCCACATGTCACTGAGCAGTGAGCACAGATAGGCAGGCAGGTTTAGGCTAGCAGCGCAACTTTGCAAGCCCCACGGGATGCCCACAACATTCATAGCGAAATTGGGCAGGGGAGAAGCAAAGTACAAACAAGCAAAAGCAGCCAGGAAAACTATTTGTTGAAATTGCAGCACTGGCTCAAGGGGCAAAAAAATTGTGTGTCTACATCTTCCCCAGTCCCATCAATGTTCACAAATGCCAGCCCCTCTAATAAAAAAAAATCTATGCATCTCAACATTGTATTTCTTTGAATTTCAATAAAAGAAAAAAAATAAAAATTTTTTTTTTTTTTTTTTTTGGTGTCACCCCCTGGTGGGAGTCACCCGGGTGCGGCCCGCCCCCCCCCCCGCCCCCCCCTAGTGACGCCACTGAGATCTGATGTTTTATAGTCAACTACATGCCGCCCATTTATTCTGTTGTTTATTTCTCTTTGGATGCAACCGACATTAGCTTTATGTCACCAAGCCACAGGCACTATATATGTCTATCATGACAATTATCTTTAAGTTTGACATCCCCTCATATATTGTGATGGATAAAATATGTTTCATATATGTTACTTGGGGATTTAGAATATTAAAATTAGGCTATTATTGAGTGAAGTTAGCTTAGATGTTACGCTTCTATTAATTTGCTAGTTATGTTGGCCACTATATTGTCTGTTCTTAAACTACTCTTCTTTATGTTATGTTTCCCAATAGACAGTACATATTATAGTGTACTATAACAACTGTCAATATATACTGGACTTGGTGACAGATACTCATATAGCTATGTTATTATTTCCTTTATTGTGTCATTAGAGCCCATTCCATTGTTTTGGGCACAGAAGCATTTAGAAATAAATTATGCATAATGTCAGTTTATACTCCTCATCATAAGTAGGTTTTTCCTTTTTGAAACCAACAGATAGGTAATTGTTTGATATATTATATATTGATTGATGCCATTTTAGTATCCCTGTTGACATATTGCATAATTTCTGTAGGGGGTGGTAACAGGGATATATTATCTTGATGTCTATTTTCAATTACGTAATGGCACAAACTAGGTCAAGAAGTAACTTTATTTTCTATCCTCCCTATATCTTACCACCTTATTTTATTGAATAATGACAAATAGTCCAAGAGAGGCTGCCTCTTATCACTTTGGAAAGTTCATTATTAGTTGGATATTATATAGATTTTGTGGACAAAAAAAAATTAAGGTTTGCTTTTCTTTGTTATATTATACATTAAAGAGTACTTTTTATAGTATATTTATGTTATATATGTCTGTTTTGTACCTTTTATAAGTGCATTGTACTATGTCATATAAGTTTTGTTTGCTATATGATATTAACCTCAATAAAAAATAAATAAAAAAAAGCAAAACAGGCAATACCATAACTCCCCCTTAGTACAAATTTCCATTGGGAAAACAAACATAAAAAGAACCCTTCGTCCTCCACTATATTCCAGTCCCTGTTACAAGTAAGAATGGATCTCCGTACTTATAAACTCAAGGAACTTCAACGGAAAACCTTATACCTAAAGTAACAATATTTTGAACAATGGAACAATCCAGGCTCCATCCTAGCTAAAGCATTGATGCGACAACAACTCCGATTTTTAATTCCTGGCATCATAGACAAACACGTAATTTCCCAAAAAGATAGTGTAGCTATAGCAGAATCACTTAACTTTACAATCTAAACAATTAGATATTAGATTTGTCCTCAGTACCTGACCAAAGTACAAAGTAGAAATAAATAGAATACTACCTCTCAGACATAACATTGCCAGCACTGAGCACTGACGACTCTGATTGCCTAGATTCTCCTATTACAAAAAAAGAAATATTATCAGCCATAAAAGATATGCCAAAACGCAAAAGCCCATGCCCGAGCGGCTTCAGGGTCAAATATTTTCAAAACTTTGCTCCCTATTTGCTTCCCTCACAGATAAATCTTTACAACTCACTACTGGATGAAGGAGACTTCCTATCCGATATGCTTGAAGTTTATGTTACAGTATTGCCAAAACCTAGAAAAACTCCAGACACAAGCCAGATAATTGTCACCCAGTTTTCCTACTTTACACCGATATTAAAATATTCCCAAAAATCTTAGCAACCCGAATAAATTGCTTTTTTCCTAAACTAATAAACCCTGATCAGGTTATTATTATTATTATTATCAGGTATTTGTAGAGCGCCAACAGATTCCACAGCGCTATAAACATAGTCGGTGTACAGGATAGCTTTTGTAGGGGTAAAGTGGGTAGAGGGCCCTGCCGAGAGCTTCACTGTTGTAGTCGGCTCTTATGAAGCGATCTGTAAACAGCTGGGCCCATAGGCTTACAATCTAAGGGGTTCAAGGGGAAAGCAATGGCGTTAGGAAAGGTTAGTGTTGGTTGTATGCATCCCTGAATAGTAAAGTTTTTAGGGAGTGCTTGAAGCTGTTAAAACTAGGGGAGAGTCTTATGGAGCGAGGCAGGGAATTCCACAAGATGGGGGCCAGTCTGGAGAAGTCCTGTAAACGTGAATGTGAGGAAGTAACAAGAGAGGAGGAGAGGAGGAGATCCTGAGCTGATCGAAGGGGACGGGAGGGAGAGTATCTAGAGACAAGTTCTGAGATGTAGGGGGGAGCAGTGCAGTTGAGAGCTTTATATGTCAGGGTGAGGATTTTATGTTTAATCCTAGAGGCAAGAGGAAGCCAGTGAAGGGAATGGCAGAGAGGTGCAGCAGATGAAGAGCGACGAGTAAGGAAGATGAGTCTGGCAGAGGCATTCATAATGGATTGTAAAGGAGCTGTGCGGCAGCTAGGTAGACCAGAGAGGACGGAATTGCAGTAGTCAAAGCGGGAAAGGATGAGAGAGTGGATTAAAATCTTGGTTGTATCTTGTGTAAGGAAATGTCTAATTTTAGCAATGTTTTTTAAAGTGGAAGCGGCAGGCTTTAGCCAAGGACTGGATGTGAGGAGTGAAGGAAAGATTTGAGTCAAGTGTGACCCCAAGACATCGGGCGAGCGGGGTAGGGGTAATGATGGAATTATCAACAGTTATAGAAATTTTGGGGGTGGAGACATTGGAAGAAGGGGGAAAAATAAGGAGTTCAGTTTTGGAGAGATTTAGCTTAAGGTAGTGAGAGGACATCCAAGATGAGATGTGAGAAAGACAGTTAGTGACACGGGTTAGTAAGGAAGGAGGTAGGTCTGGTGCAGAGAGGTAGATTTGGGTGTCATCGGCATACAAATGGTATTGAAACCCATGGGACTTTATTAAGGAACCTAGTAACGACGTGTAGATTGAGAAGAGAAGGGGACCAAGGACAGAGCCTTGAGGTACCCCAACAGAAAGTGGTAACGGGGCAGAGGATGCTCCGGAGAAGGCTACACTAAATGTACGGTTAGTCAGATAGGAAGAGAACAACGAGAGAGCTGTGTCACAGATGCCGAAGGATTGGAGGGTTTGGAGCAGAAGAGAGTGGTCAACAGTGTCAAAGGCTGCAGACAGGTCAAGGAGGATAAGCAGAGAGAAGTGGCCTTTGGATTTTGCTGCAAGTAGGTCATTGGTAACCTTGACAATTGCTGTCTCTGTAGAGTGATGGGAACAAAATCCAGATTGCAGTGGGTCAAGAAGAGAGTTTAGTGTAAGAAAATGGGATAGACGTGCGTAAACTAGCTTTTCGAGGAGCTTTGAGGCAAGAGGGAGTAGGGAAATAGGGCGGTAATTTGAAGGGGAGGTTGGATCAAGGGAAGGTTTTTTGAGGATAGGTGTGACCAGTGCATGTTTTAGAGATGAGGGAAATATACCAGTGCTGAGGGAGAGGTTGAAAATGTGTGTGAGAATGGGGGTGAGGGTAGAAGAGAGGGAGGGGAGTAGCTGTGAGGGGATGGGGTCGAGGGGACAGGTAGTGAGGTGGGAGGACAGTATAAGGGCAGCAACTTCATCCTCATTAACAGGGCAAAAGAGCTGCATTTTGGATATTTGGGTTTTGGGTGATCGTGAGCTTTTGAGGGGGTGGGAGATTGGAAGTATGTTGAGAGCTGATTTCACTTCTGATGGAGTCAATTTTGTTGTTGAAGTGGTTTGCAAAATCTTGAGCTGAGAGAGAGGTTGTGTTAGGAGGTGGGGGTGGGCGGAGAAGAGTGTTGAACGTGTTGAACAAGGTTGGCTTTATCCCAGGAAGGGAGGGGTCGGATAACACCATTAAGGTCCTTCAACTCATATCTTATGCACTAAACAAGAATACCGCCCTATCGTTGATTTCCACAGATGCAAAAAAGGCCTTTGAAAGAGTCTACTGGGCCTTTCAGAAGGCAAATCTGTCTAAAATGAATTTCAGTCACATATTTATCAACCTAATATTCACCTCCCCATCGGCCAAAGTAAAGGTGAACGGCTTGCTCTCAGACAGTTTTTTTTATCACAACTGGGACCAGACAGGTCTGTCCCTTGTCACTAATACAATTTGCATTCGCCATCTCTGAAGATTCACGGTAACCCATGGATAACGGGAATCTCATTAGGCACTATAGAACACAAGTTGGCAGTTTATGCAAATAATGTTCTACTAACAAATGGTAAAGAAAGAAAGAGCCCAATGGCGTTACTATAACTGTTTTGGGACTACTGCCAAATAATTGAATTCCACTGTACAATTACAGTGAGTTCATGGGATGGTGCTGTGTATATTAGTACTACATTGTATCTCGCTATAATTTATCATAACGGAGGTGTCTTAATACCTAGATTTTCTTCAAGAACCGCATTCATTTTGTTGACATTAGCAACACCTTTGTATATAATATAGCGAATCAATATGTGTTATGATTGTTTATTCGACACATGTATGTGAGCACTAGCATAGCAGCAAGTATATGCAGGCTTTTCTGCCATTTAGCAACTTTATAGCCATCCAACAGCTACATGATACCAGCTAATTTACCCGATACACTGTATATTCCATAAGTATACAGGGTTTTGTGCATTGTGCATATTATTTTGAGAACCTAATCCTCTTACAGAACTCGATAGCTAGGACATATTCATCTATCCTTTATATGTAATCAGTGTGAATGACTTTAGCTTAAGTTAACTAATCTAGCAGTTTCATATAATAATAAATAATATATACCATGTAACTATTTTTCACAGATTATACTATCAGTGCTGACATCAGCATATTTTATATATATATATGTGTTTAATTCTTACCTACTAGCTGAATTGAATTTATGGTAGCATTTTGACACATGCTAGCTTCACACTTCAAGCACACTGAGCTTTATGTATCATTTGTATTATCCTCTCACAGAACTTGATAGTTAGGATATTTACATCAATCCATTATATATAACCAGTGTGCATGATTTTAGCTAAGTCAATTAATCAAGCAGTTCTATCCAATATATACCATTAACTATTTCACATATATTAGACTATCAGCGCTGACATCAGCATATTTATATATGTGTTTAATTCTACCCCACAAGCCAAATTGAATTGATGGCAGTATTTAGATACATGCTAACTGCATCTTACAAGCACACTGAGCTTTGCGAATCATGTATATTACTCCAAGAAAGAAATCTCCTTATAGTATTTACCTCTATTTTTTATTTAATGGCTCATGATTAAAGTCAAGCTAATAATTCTAGTATTAGCAGCCTCATTTCACATATACCATTTATTATTAAACACATATTATACCAATTGTGCTGCTAACAGCAGATCAGCACATTTCATATATATGTGTTCCAACCGAGCCCATTACCCGGGTTGTATGTATGGTACAATTTTGGTATATACAAACTACTTCCGCTTTGTACTTATCTGCTACAGTGCTCTGTAGTGGTTCCCTCACACCACAATAGAGGGTATCTTATGAATTGGACATACTATCAGCAAACTGCTGAATGAGCAATATTATTGTGACATATATTACTATTACGCTGCTCCAACCCCAAACGCAGTTTTTAAGTCATACCCTGTTTTTAATTTAATTCTAATAAAGGTTATATTTTATTTTTATTCTTCTGTACCTGTCCCTACCGGTGGAAGACAGTTTCCCTCTATAGGATGTCCTTTATTTAAGTATTACTTAGGACTCAGAAGTGCTATAAGTGTATACTGTTGGAGGATATCTTTCCTCTAGTGTTTTGCATAATGTTCTACTAACACTTACAAACACTGAAATATCACCACCCCAGGCCCTACAAGTCTTTAATTAATATGATAAATTTGCCAAACTCCAATTAAATTTTAAAAAATAAGAGATTTTAAATAGTTCATTAACACCGGACAAAATGTCCTGTATCATTACACACTGTCCCATCCAACTTCAAAATTCAAAAATGAAATGTTTAGGAGTCTTCCTTTCTGCAGATCCTCTTTCTAATTGTAAAAATAAAAGCATTTTATGGTTATGTAGAATCAGTGTGGTGAAAAATGAATATCCTACCTAGGATTCTCTACATATTACAAACACTTCCTATACCTCTTCCTCATGACTTTTTTTATAAACTATTTTACATAATTATTTGGAATGGGATAAAACTAAAGGGTCAACAAAAATTTTTTATATTTACCAAAAGAGCTGAGAAAGGAGGTCTGGGAGTTCCAAATATAGCACACTATAGACAGGCTATTATAATATAAAGGCTCCTAGAATTGTGCGCAAATGACTCCTTGAAACATTGGCTTCAAATTGATAGATTAATTTTACAGAACACAGCAATCCAGGCTTACTTGCTTGGCTACCGGCAAAAGACAGACCAGCTACATTCTCAATTAACAAACTATTGCAGGATTTTTTTCAGTATAGGACAAGATTATCCATACTTCTTCATCTATCACTACCAAGGTTTCACTATATTACCCCATTCAGAGAAATCCCTTCCCTCCCCCTGACCATGAAAATGGTCTCCACACAAACAGGTTTTGATATTGAGAAAGGTGTTCTACGCCCCAATACTCATAAAAGAATGAAAAAAATGTCAACAAATTACTTGAGTCAGACCCTAATCTATTACCTACCTGGTTGTCACACATTCAGGTTTAACATTATGTTCACACACATGCACACAAAAATATTTTGTGCAACAATTAATTGATTTTGAGAAATTATGCCTGATCCAGATACCTCCAGCTCATTTGATTTCCATTCTCTAAAAATTATTTCTAATTCCAGACAAAAAACATTTATTTCCTCCTAGGTATCTGCTAAATACAGAAATTACCATAAAAGAGTGGAATTCTATTTTCATGACTACCAAAACAGCATCTATTTCCACCAAGGTCCAAGAAACTAACTATAAGCTATTAACGAGATGGTATCTTACATCATCTAGGCTGAAAGTAATCTACTAATTGACAACAGGTAAATGCTGGAGGGCCTGTTGTGAGGAGGGAACTATAACACATATATGGCAATCCACAATCCATTATGAATGCCTCTGCCAGGCTCATCTTCCTTATTTGTCGCTCTTCATCTGCTGCACCTCTCTGCCAATCCCTTCACAGGCTTCCTCTTGCCTCTAGGATTAAACACAAAATCCTCACCCTGACAAATAAAGCTCTCAACTGCACTGCTCCCCCCTACATCTCAGAACTTGTCTCTAGATACTCTCCCTCCCGTCCCCTTCGATCAGCTCAGGATCTCCTCCTCTCCTCCTCTCTTGTTACTTCCTCACATTCACGTTTACAGGACTTCTCCAGACTGGCCCCCATCTTGTGGAATTCCCTGCCTCGCTCCATAAGACTCTCCTCTAGTTTTAACGGCTTCAAGCACTCCCTAAAAACTCTACTATTCAGGGATGCATACAACCAACACTAACCTTTCCTATCGCCATTGCTTTCCCCTTGAACCCCTTAGATTGTAAGCCTATGGGCCCAGCTGTTTACAGATCGCTTCATAAGAGCCGACTACAACAGTGAAACTCTCGGCAGGGCCCTCTTGACCCCTACAAAAGCTATCCTATACACCGACTATGTTCGCAGCGCTGCAGAATCTGTTGGCGCTCTACAAATACCTGTTAATAATAATAATAATAATGGCGGGACTGTAATATCATTAAAGAATTTTGGTCTGAGGTCAACTCATACATGAGTAACGTATTCAAAGCAATAGTACCTAGAGACCTTAAAATACTGATATTTGCGGGACTCCCCAAATCACATTGGAAACCTCCAGTGGTTCCTTCTCTCAAAGACTGGTTTACTCAAGATGATAATTTCCTTCAGACAGAAGCATACCACTATCTTAAATCTGGCACAGTCAAGTAACATGAGATAATGACAAATATGTGGAAAAAGAGAAGACAGCCTTCATAAATTCTTTTAGCTCAACATTGAAGAATAACTTCACATAGCATGGTCAGAGCTTCAATGTTTTATTTCTCCTCTCCATACACAGAAAATGTCTGGTTAACCACCTTCCCTTTCTTTTCCCTTTTTTCTTTTTCTTTCTCTCCTTCTACTTTCCCTCTTTCCCATCTCCCAATTTCCCTCTCAATTACATAGGATATTGGTGATGCTCTCTCACACTCCTAATCACTAAGACTTCTTCTTAGTGATGTCTTATGATGTGTTATTTTGACAGGGAAGCAGTTTACCAGCTATTGTTCTCATCATTTTGTCTATGTCATGTTGATTTTTTATCACAAATTTACATTACATTTATATTTATGGACTACAACTAAAGTCAGACTGTTTCGCTCATCCAATCGTTAAAAACAACAAAATACCAACTGACTAGTGGATTACAAGTCAGAAATTACATTGGGGTTTTTTATGTAAAAAATACTATTACATTAAATGAATGTTAGAATGTTAGATCTTAAATCTGGCAGAGTCGAGCAACATGAGATAATGACAAATATGTGGAAAAAGAGAAGACACCCTTCAGAAATTCTTTTAGCTCAACATTGAAGAATAACTTCACATAGCATGGTCACAGCCTCAATGTCTCATTTCTCCTCTCCACACACAGAAAATGTCTGGTTAACAACCTTCCCTTTTTTCCCCTTTTTTCTTTTTCTTTCTCTCCTCTTACTTTCCCTCTTTCTCATCTCCCAATTTCCCTCTTAATTATATAGGATATTGGTGACGCTCTCTCACACTCCTAATCACTAACGGCTAGATTGTGAGTTTGGCATTAGCCTTAAAAAGCAGCATTGAGAGGTCCCAACGCTGCTTTTTAAAACCCGCTGGTATTACGAGTCTGGCAGGTACAGGTGTACCGCTCACTTTTTTCCCGCGATTTTAGCATACTGCAAATCCCCTTACGTCAATTGCGCATCCTATCTTTTCTATGGGATTTTCCTAATGCCGGTATTACGATTTCAGGAAAAAGTTAGCGGTACACCCTCTCCTGTCAAGACTCCTACCGCATTTAAAAGTCAGTAGTTAAGAGTTTTATGGGCTAATGCCGTAACATAAAACTCTTAACTAATGTGCTAAAAAGTACACTAACACCCATAAACTACCTATTAACCCCTAAACTGAGCCCCCCCCCCACATTGCAAACACTATACTAAAATTATTTAACCCCTAATCTGCCGGCCGGTCATCGCCGCCACTTAAATAAATGAATTAACCCCTAAACCGCCGCACTCCCACCTCGCAAACACTAGTTAAATATGATTAACCCCTAATCTGCCGTCCCTAACATCGCCGACACCTACCTACATTTATTAACCCCTAATCTGCCGCCCACAACTTCGCCCCCACTATACTAAATTTATTAACCCCTAAACCTAAGTCTAACCCTAAAACTAACCCCCCCTAACTTAAATATAATTTAAATAAAATGAAATAAAATTACTACAATTAAATAAATTAATCATATTTAAAACTAAATACTTACCTATGAAATAAACCATAAGATAGCTACAATATAACTAATAATTACAATGTATCTATCTTAGGGTTTATTTTTATTTTAAAGGCAACGTTGTATTTATTTTAACTAGGTACAATAGTTATTAAATAGTTATAACTAACTAGTTAAAATAAAGACAAATTTACCTGTAAAATAAACCCTAACCTAAGTTACAATTACAACTAACACTACACTATAATTAAATTAATTACCTAAACTAAATACAATTAATTACAATTAAATTAAATAAACTAAATTACGGAAAAAAACAAACACTAAATTACAGAAAATAAAAAAGAAATTACAAATTTTTAAACTAATTACACCTAATCTAATCCCCCTAATAAAATAAAAAAGCCCCCCAAAATAATAAAAATCCCTACCCTATACTAAATTACAAATAGCCCTTAAAAGGTCCTTTTGCGGGGCATTGCCCCAAAGTAATCAGCTCTTTTACCTGTAAAAAAAAAAAAATACAATACCCCCCAACATTAAAACCCACCACCCACACACCCAACCCTACTCTAAAACCCACCCAATACCCCCTTAATAAAAGCTAACACTAACCCCCTGAAGATCACCCTACCTTGAGATGTCTTCACCCAGCCGGGCACAAGTGGACCTCCAGAGGGGCAGAAGTCTTCATCCGATCCGGGCAGAAGAGGACATCCAGACGTGCAGACGTCTTCATCCAGGCAGCATCTTCTATCTTCTTCCATCCAGAGCGGAGCGGGTCCATCTTGAAGATATCCGACGCGGAGCATCCTCTTCCATCCGACGGCGACTGAAGAATGAAGGTTCCTTTAAGTGACATCATCCAAGATGGCGTCCCTTCAATTCCGATTGGCTGATAGAATCCTATCAGCCAATCGGAATTAAGGTAGGAAAAATCCTATTGGCTAATGCAATCAGCCAATAGAATTGAGCTTGCATTCTATTGGCTGATTGGAACAGCCAATAGAATGCGAGCTCAATCCTATTGGCTGATTGGATCAGCCAATAGGATTGAATTTCAATTCTATTGGCTGATTGCATCAGCCAATAGGATTTTTCCTACCTTAATTCCGATTGGCTGATAGGATTCTATCAGCCAATCGGAATTGAAGGGACGCCATCTTGAATGACGTCACTTAAAGGAACCTTCATTCTTCAGTTGCTGTCGGATGGAAGAGGATGCTCTGCGTTGATGTCTTCAAGATGGACCCACTCCGCTCCGGATGGAAGAAGATAGAAGATGCCGCCTGGATGAAGACTTCTACACATCTGGATGTCCTCTTCTGCCCAGATCGGATGAAGACTTCTGCCCCTCTGGAGGTCCACTTGTGCCCGGCTGAGTGAAGACTTCTCAAGGTAGGGTGATCTTCAGGGGGTTAGTGTTAGGTTTTATTAAGGGCGTATTGGGTTGGTTTTAGAGTAGGGTTGGGTGTGTGGGTGGTGGGTTTTAATGTTGGGGGGGTATTGTATTTTTTTTTTACAGGTAAAAAAGCGGATTACTTTGGGGCAATGACCCGCAAAAGGCCCTTTTAAGGGCTATTTGTAATTTAGTATAGGGTAGGGATTTTTATTATTTTGGGGGGCTTTTTTTTTTTTTTTATATATTTTTTTTTTGAATAATCTTTTTTATTAGTGTTATATACAGCAAACAATACAATGTCACAAACAATACAAAACATATCTGCTGTAGTACAGTTAGTCCCATTGATTCAGGCTGTCATAAGATCAAGTCTTATCATTTTAACTTCTAAGACCATTCAGTACAATCTACAAAATACTTCAAATCATTTTAATATGTTGAGTTGTCATGAGTCTGAGGCGTAAATCCTACTTGTGGACTACCAGGAACTAGTCGAGTTTGCGCTATAAATATGGGTCTAATGGATTCCCAATAGAATTTGATGTCTAAAAATGTATCAAGTTTTTGGGTTCTATAGTAGTCGTACTCTTCCAAGACAAGTGTTTCATCTACATGAGATATCAACTCAGCCCGAGTAGGGACTATTGAGTTTTTCCATTTTCTGGCTATTAGTGTTTTGGCCAAGTTGAGGATGAACTGTATTAGACGTTGGCGTAAATATCCAACTTTTCTTGGTAATAGGTTCAATATTGCTGTGGTGGGTTCTAGCCTAAATGAGAAGTTGAATAGAGTTTGTAATAGGGATTCAATGTGGCACCAAAAGGGGCGTATTACAGGGCAATCCCACCACATGTGTAGCATCGTTCCTTTTTGATCACAACCCCTCCAGCATTTGTCTGAGGTGGTAGTGTATATACTTTTTAACCGAGTAGGTGTGAGGTACCACCTTGTTAAAATTTTGTAATTTAGTTCTATCATCTTTGTTGAGGAGGATGAGACTTTAGTGTAGTGGAAAATGTGTTTCCATGTCTGACTGTCTAATTCGGTTTTCAGTTCTAAGTGCCATTTGTGTGTGAAGGTCAGCATATCTGTTGCACTGTTAGCTAATAGGATGGATTTTGCTAATGATAAGAAGTGCCTAAGTTTATTTTGTGACATACAATGTAATTCAAAGGGCGTTAGGGGTCTAGTCCAGTCCCGTCTGTGTTCGGATGTGTCTATTAGGTGTAGCAATTGTTCATATTTAAGCCATCTAGAGAATGCCCCATTCAAACAGTACGTAAGGTCCTGTCCTGGTTTCACTCTTTTACCGTCTAATAGCTTGTGTATAGGGATTGTGTATCCTATTTCCGGATGTGCAGATGTAGTTTTTGCATAATCCAATCCTCCTAAAAACTCGGCGTTTGGGGACATAGGTGACATGGGAGATCTATAAGTTGAGATGTGGGGGTAGGTTTTAATGATTTTGTTCCAACTATAAAAAAATGTTACTATATAAGGGGTTTGCATTTTTTGTCTCAATTCTGTAAGATTGAGGTAACCAGCATAGAACTCCTGCATTCGGAACTTCTAAAATGTGTGAGTCTATCGTTATCCAGGCTTTGGTCAGTGAGTTCCTATGCCAATCAAGTATTCTCTGAAGACTAATCGCCTTATAATATACGTCCAAGCATGGGAGGCCTAGACCTTCTTCCCTTTGTTGTCTGTATAGTGTAGTTTTGCTAACTCTTGGTTTGATTGAACCCCAGACATACCTATTTAAGATGCCCTGCCATCTGCAAAGGAATGAGGCGGGAATTTTAATGGGTACTGCCTGCATTATATATAAAATCCTGGGTAGTGTGGTCATCTTTAAAGTTTGAATCCTCCCCCACCATGAAAAGGGCCGTTTTGACCAAGAGCTTAACTCTGTTTGTGTGGAATTGAGTAGGTTTGAGTAATTAAGTTGGAAGAGTAGTCTGTTGTTAGGTGTAAGGTTGGTTCCTAGATATTTCAGTGCTTTGGTTTGCAATTTGTAAGGGCTTTGGCTCATAAGTGTGTCTAGATCAGTTTTAGGGAGGTTAATATTCATCAATTCGTATTTAGTATAATTTATCGAGAAGTAGGACAGTTCTCCAAATTTTTGGGGGGCTTTTTTATTTTATTAGGGGGATTAGATTAGGTGTAATTAGTTTAAAAATTTGTAATTTCTTTTTTATTTTCTGTAATTTTGTGTTTTTAACTTATCTGACACAAAACTCACCCTGGATCATGAGAGAGTCCTGAAAAAGGGTCTAGGTTTTGCTCCCATGCATAAATTTTCTGCCTTTAGAACACTCATTGATGTCAACAAATTTGTTCGAAAGTTGACCCTTAAAAGATTCTTTCATGACCCAGAGAAAAAAGTTACCTATGATGTTTATAATCCTATGGTTCACAGCATTGATGAAAAAGTGGATTGGAATAAAATGTTTTCCTTTTCAGATATTTGCTTAATTGAAACTATTGATAATTTTGATACTAATGTCATAGGTACCACACCAGAGACCTTACCTATTCCAAAAAAGCATGAATACAATTTTTATCCTAGGCACTTTAGGGGGAATTTCCTAAATACCTTTCATAAACGGGTGGAGGAAGATGTCCTGAAGCTGGAGGAAAAATGTTATTCCTCCAGCTTTAGGTCTAGTCAAAATGTAACCAATCAGGAGCGATCAGCCGTGAGAGACTTGGTTGAG
Organism: Bombina bombina; assembly: GCF_027579735.1. NCBI lineage: Eukaryota > Metazoa > Chordata > Amphibia > Anura > Bombinatoridae > Bombina > Bombina bombina. Next base: position 833,398,955 of record NC_069504.1, on the reverse strand, counting down.
AACGATGGCATTGTCATTCGCAATTCGGACAAGGGTGGCAATGTCGTCGTCCTTAACAAATCTGACTATATGTCAGAGGCCAACAGGCAACTTTCAGATGGGATCACCTATAGGAAACTAGATTTTGATCCTATTCATATTTTTTCCAAACAGTTAAACAAGCTTCTTGATGAAGCAGTCGCTTTGGGTATTTTCACTGCTGATCAATCTAAGAATCTTTTACCTATACATCCCATCACACCCATTTTTCATTATCTCCCTAAGACGCCTAAGAGCCTCTCATCCCCACCTGGTAGACCAATCATTTTAGGCATAGGCTCCCTTTTGGAGCCTATGTCTGAATGGATTGACAGTATACTACAACCACTGGTGACCAATCTTTACAGCTATACCAGGGATTCGGGACATCTTTTGGAGATATTGAGTAACTTTGTTTGGCAGGCAGGTTATAAGTGGATTATAGTTGATGCCACGTCCCTGTATTCCTCTATACCTCATGTACACGGATGCCGGGCCTTGAGATTTTTCCTGGACAAGAATACTTCTTATCAAATAGAGACCAAAGAATTCATTGTTGAGGTTGTTGAGTTCCTACTTACCCACAACTATTATATGTTTGATTCCGTTTTTTATTTACAGAACCAAGGAACAGCTATGGGGGCGAAATTTGCCCCCTCATATGCTAATCTATTTGTGGGTAGGTGGGAACTCCAACACATATATGATATACAAGAACCTTTCAGGTCCGGCATCCTGTTGTACATGAGGTATATAGACGACCTTATCTTTATTGTGAAAGAGGATTTTGTGTTTGATGACTTTTTGACACTATTGAATAACAATGATGTCAATCTTACATTTACTGGGGAGGTACATCATGATAATGTGAATTTTCTAGATCTTAATTTGTGTGGTGATGCCACCACACACAAGATCATTTCAACTACATATAGAAAAGAAACGGCAGGTAATACCTTACTTCATGCCACTTCATGCCACCCCAAACATTTAATAAAATCCATCCCTAGAAGCCAATTTATCAGGTTAAGACGAAATGCCAACACCATGGAAAATTACATTGAAGGTGCGAATGATCTTATTACCAGATTAAAAGCCAGAGGATACAATGAGGAAGGGTTATATAGAACCTTTGAGGAGATTAAGGATTGGAAACCACCAAACAAATTGCAATTAGATAACATTAATGATACAGCTGAGGGAATAGGACATGCCAATATTAAGGGTAACCAGAAGGGTTATTTGGATGAAAGGAGTATTGTCTTTTCAACTCAATATTCACCCCAATACAACTCCATATGTAGTATCATTAAAAAGCATCTACATTTATTGAAGGGTGATGAGGTCCTACAGTCCTATGTTAAAGATTGCAAATTTGTTGCAAAAAAGCCACCTACGTTAGCCTCTAAACTATCCCCCAGTTTAGTCAAAAATGAGACCTAGTGCTAATTGGCTTAGAGGTATAGGGAATTTTAGGGCACATCTTACGAATTGCTTAACTTGCGATACTATGGATTACACTAATAAGTTTAGTAGCAAGACCACAGGTGAATCCTTTGAGATGGATTTCTATGCTACATGTCTTACTGACTACGTATCTATTGGATTGCAAACTTTGTGAGGCCCAATACGTGGGACAATCGACCAGAATTCTTAGAGATCGAGCTAGGGAGCATTTAAGGGATATAAAGAAATTTAATAAAGATTCGGCTGTCGCCAAACATTTTAATCTCTTTCATTTCACTAATGTACCCAGTATCAAAATTAAGATCATAGACCTAGCGAGAACCCCACTTAGGGGGGGAGACAAATCAAAAATTCTGGACAGTAAAGAACTTTTCTGGATTTATAAATTAAAGACCAGGTCCCCTTTGGGTATTAATTTGGAATGGGATATGAGATACTTTGTTGACTAAAATACATCTTATTTAACATATTGAAAGCTATACATATATTTTCATATTAGTATATATTTTAGTATGCATCTCAATAATCTCATTGGAATTCTTTTCTCCCATATAATAAATAAATAACTTTCTCCCTTCGGTGTAAACACACTTGTAGTTTTTGGTATTTAATGGAATATTATTAGGTCCTCTCTATCTAGAGTTGATTTTAATATGCATGAAATTTATGTCATTTATGACATTTGTATCTGTGTATATGATTTGTTTATTTCATTTGAAATATATGTCTTTATATGATTATATGAATACCATTAATTAATTTATCTTGCAAACTTAATGTGATGCTTTGCAAGCATGTTATAATGTCCAATGGTGTTCTATATTTCATATACACATGTATATATATTTATGTTTCTTGTTTTCTATTTTTCTTGAAGGTGCATACATTTATAAGTGTATTTATATTATTATTATTTTATTTTTTTTTAACATTTGATTCGCTTTTTTCTAATCTTTAACATATTGTTGGAGATGATTATCAACATTGTTTTTTACATTACAAATTATAATTATTTATATTCTTTGTGTATGTACCAGATTTTGCTACCCCTTCACAAGTATTTTGTATTTTGTTTTTATCTGATCTGCTTCATTAACTGTGGACACACACTTCACAAATCAAATGCACAAGTTGATAACCAATGATTGCATTACTTAACTATATGAATGTTCTCATTGGTGTGTTGTCCCTTTAAATGAAGCAGCTGTTTATACTTGTCCCCAGCATCTATGATTAAGCGCAAGTATGCGTGAAACATGTTAGACTGCTGTCTCCTTCCCTGTTTGTTTGTGACTTTGTTCACCTTCATGTGTATTTTTTAATATTGGAAATAAATATACAGTTTTACTGATGCTCAGTAGCCTTCCACCTCTTCTTTTTGTCTTCTTATTTTTATTATTTTTCTTTTTTTGTATGATTTTTCATATCAATAAGTTGTAATCATTTGTATAGCTAGTTTATAAGAGTAATATATTTGGGAATCCTAATCAGATCTTTTTATATGAGACAACCTTTGATTACAACTATTTTAGGTAATACACTTACATTGTATTGCAAACACTTTAATTGCAGATATATTAAGCTTTTTAGATATACTTTCCCTTTTCAGTAGCGCTGAAACTTTGTTTCTGTTTTTTTAGTTATACTTTTTTGTATCAATATGAGTCAGCAGCACACTGAAGATTTGGGAGACTCCACTTTTAATACTTTTGGAGATAACAGTAACAGATGTAATAGAAATAGAGGTATTACCCTATTAAGTGGTAATATAGAACAGCCCATAGGAGACCCACTAACACTCTTTAGACACCTAGAAACACTTTTAACTACAGATGCTAAAGAATGGCAAGACCTTATTCTATTGGGAAATGATATACTACATAATATAATCCCTAGGAGACTTAGAATTTTTAAATTTCCAGCATTTGACCTAGAGGAAGTGGAGTTTAGTACAGAGTGGGATCAAACACTACATGATTGTTCCATTAAATTAATAAAACTACTCATTAAATATAGGGAAATGAAGTTAGAAAAAGTAAAAACTGAAATCGAAATAGCTTTAAAAACAGTACAACCCTACAAAAATGAACAAAAATGGAAAGAATTTAATGATAACATCCAAAAAAGAATTGATAATTTTGATAAGGAGCTAGCAGCAAATAAGGCGAAAAAATTGAAGCGCGATTTAGAGGATTATAAAAATAATACAGTATAGAATTATAGTAACAAAACTGATGAGATATTAATTGAGAATGTAGGGGTAAATTCAGAGAGAATACCAAATATAGACACTCAAACAAACATCCAGACTCCCACAAACCCTAGGACACCCATTTCTCCGAAACTTATAAAAACTAAAAAAGCCTATAATAATTATCAAAAAAAGGGAACTAATCAAAATCATAATTATAAACCCAGCACTAACAAAACATACCAGAATTATCATAAAAGCTATAATTCTAATATAGAAAAACCTTTTTCACACCAAAATCAATACAAAGAAAAGTCTGGATTTAATAACTATAGGGGGTATCCTAAGAATTTTAACCCTAAAGGTTATCATGCGAATCAAATTGAAGATCACAATAGATATGCCCATTACAACAAGATACCTATAATGATGGTTGGGAAGTCCAGGGAGCTAAATCTAAACTACCCTGGCGTCAAAATCAAAATCACAATGAACAGGCACATACTGAACAATATTTTTTAGGAGGTTCCCCCTGGAAACAGGGTAAACCTCAAAGAAACAGATTCCACAGCAACACAGTGGAACAGGAAATGCAAAGAAAACCAAAAAGACGTTTAGAATCAAACGAGGAATTAGGGGAGGAAGGAGAATTAGAAGACAAAAACAGAAAAAGATGGAGATAGAGAAATGTAAAAAATAAATATTTAATCTCTCTAGTAAAACCTTTACCGAAAATGAATATAAACTTCTAAGTAAAGGTCTTAATTTTGACCCAAAAACTTTTGCCAATAAGTTTGAAACTTTTATAGATGTCCAAAAACTAATTAGGAAATTAACATTACAACGTTATTTCCATATCAAAAATAAAAAGTTGAAATGAGAAAATCTCTGATGATAAATTTGACCTTAATGATATATCTTTATTCCTTACATTAAGAGAATTAGAAAATGAATGTAACATAAACAACCAAGATAATATAATAATAAACACACAAGATGCTGTAACTGAAGAAATCCTAGAATTCAGTATACATGAAGAAAGTAATACAATTATACATAGTGGTTTTAAAAAAAACAGTCCACATTTTAACCAGTATATAACCAGGGTAAATATGTATCTCTGTTCAACAAATTAGTCTGTGATGATTTGACTAAAACTTTGGGAAAAAATAAAAAAATGCATCCCAAACAGGACAATCTAAGTATAGAAGAAAAAATGTCCCTTAAAAAACTAACTGAGGATACTAATTTAATCTTCAGGGCAGTCGATAAAGGTGGTGGTTTGGTTGTACAGGAACGCAAAGATTATTTGAAAGAAGCATATAACCTATTTGGTGATAATAAAATTTATAAAAAAAATAACCTTTGATCCCACAGTTAAATATAACAAAAAATTTGTTGAGATTTTAACTAAAGCAAGAGAATCCAACATCATTAATAATGAAGAATATAATTATATACACATACCGAATCCAAAGGTGGCAATATTTTACCATCTCCCAAAGGTCCATAAGGACAAATATAATCCACCCGGTAGACCTATTGTCTCGGGGACAGGTTCCCTTTGTAGTAATTTATCTAAATATTTAGATCACTATTTACAACCAGTAGTGAGCAATATTACAGCATATCTAAAAGATACCACTGACGTAATTAAGAAATTTGAGAACCTAAAATGGGACAAAAATAACCTATGGATCACCTGTGATGCCACAGCCTTATATACTAAAATACAACATAAAAAAAGTACAGATGCACTTATTAATCAACTCAACCAAAAGAGTGACCTTTCAAATAAACATATTGAATTTATAGGAGAGGAATTTATAGGAGAGAGCATTCAATTCATTCTAAACCATAATTATTTTTATTTTGATGGGATATTTTATGAGCAAATCAATGGCACGGCGATGTGGACAACATTTGCCCCATCATATGCTAATATCTATATGGCAGAATTTGAAGATAGCATTATTTGGAAGAACAACCAATATAGAAATAATATTGTAAAATATTACAGATTCATTGATGATATTATTGTTCTTTGGGAAGGAGACCTATGCGAAGCTGAGAACTTCATTAAATACCTAAATAACAATAATATGAATCTTACTTTTACAGGTAAAATCTCAGGGAAACAAATTGAATTTTTGGAGTTAATTCTTTTTTCAGAAGATGACAGAATAAAGGTAACCAATTATAGGAAACCAACGGATACAAATAGCTTCCTAAAAGCAGATAGTGGTCATTTACAAACCTGGAAACAGAATATACCCTATGGACAATTTCAGAGGCTGAGGAGAAATTGCTCCAATTTAGTGGACTATAGAAAGGAAGCTAAAATACTAACTTATAGAATATAAAATGAAAAATAGAAATGAAGTGGATAATACTAATGCAAATATTGAACATCAGAGAAAATCCAATATTAGATTTATAACCACATATAATGAAAACCACAAGGACATCCAAAAAATGTAAACAAACATTGGAAAATTTTATTAAAAGATCCGATATTAGGTACACATATGGGCCCAAAACCTCAATTTGTTTACAAAAGAAACAATAATTTGAAAAATATTCTAGCCCCCAGTAAACTAACAGCTAGATTTAGAGTTGGGCGGTAGCCGTCAAAACCAGCGTTAGAGGCTCCTAACGCTGGTTTTGGGCTACCGCCGGTATTTAGAGTCAGTCATTAAAGGGTCTAACGCTCACTTTCCAGCCGCGACTTTTCCATACCGCAGATCCCCTTACGTCAATTGTGTATCCTATCTTTTCAATGGGATCTTTCTAACGCCGGTATTTAGAGTCGTGGCTGAAGTGAGCGTTAGAAATCTAACGACAAAACTCCAGCCGCAGAAAAAAGTCAGTAGTTAAGAGCTTTCTGGGCTAACGCCGGTTTATAAAGCTCTTAACTACTGTGCTCTAAAGTACACTAACACCCATAAACTACCTATGTACCCCTAAACCGAGGTCCCCCCACATCGCCGCCACTCTATTAAAAATTTTTAACCCCTAATCTGCCGACCGCACGCCGCTGCCACCTACGTTATCCCTATGAACCCCTAATCTGCTGCCCCTAACACCGCCGACCCCTATATTATATTTATTAACCCCTAATCTGCCCCCCTCAACGTCGCCTCCACCTGCCTACACTTATTAACCCCTAATCTGCCGACCAGACCGCGCCGCTATTATAATAAAGTTATTAACCCCTAATCCGCCTCACTCCCGCCTCAATAACCCTATAATAAATAGTATTAACCCCTAATCTGCCCTCCCTAACATCGCCGACACCTAACTTCAAACATTAACCCCTAATCTGCCGACTGGAGCTCACCGCTATTCTAATAAATGTATTAACCCCTAAAGCTAATTCTAACCCTAACCCTAACACCCCCCTAAGTTAAATATAATTTTTATCTAACGAAATAAATTAACTCTTATTAAATAACTTATTCCTATTTAAAGCTAAATACTTACCTGTAAAATAAACCCTAATATAGCTACAATATAAATTATAATTATATTGTAGCTATTTTAGGATTAATACTTATTTTACAGGCAACTTTGTAATTATTTTAACCAGGTACAATAGCTATTAAATAGTTAATAACTATTTAATAGTTACCTAGTTAAAATAATAACAAAATTACCTGTAAAATAAATCCTAACCTAAGTTACAATTAAACCTAACACTACACTATCAATAAATTAAATAAATAAAATACCTACAATTATCTACAATTAAACCTAACACTACACTATCAATAAATAAATTAAATACAATTCCTACAAATAAATACAATTAAATAAACTAACTAAAGTACAAAAAATAAAAAAGAACTAAGTTACAAAAAATAAAAAAATATTTACAAACAGAAAAAAATTACAACAATTTTAAACTAATTACACCTACTCTAAGCCCCCTAATAAAATAACAAAGCCCCCCAAAATAAAAAAATGCCCTACCCTATTCTAAATTACAAAAGTTCAAAGCTCTTTTACCTTACCAGCCCTTAAAAGGGCCCTTTGCGGGGCATGCCCCAAAGAATTCAGCTCTTTTGCCTGTAAAAAAAAACATACAATACCCCCCCCCACATTACAACCCACCACCCACATACCCCTAATCTAACCCAAACCCCCCTTAAATAAACCTAACACTAAGCCCCTGAAGATCTCCCTACCTTGTCTTCACCATGCCAGGTTCACCGATCGGTCCAGAAGAGGGTCCGAAGTATTGATCCAAGCCCAAGCGGGGGGCTGAAGAGTGACGTCCATCCTCGGGCTGAAGTCTGGATCCAAGCGGCGGCTGAAGAACTCCATCATCGGACTGAAGTCGGAAGTCCATCATCGGGATGAAGTCTTCTATCAAGCCGCATCTTCAATCTTCTTTCTTCCGGAGCGGAGCCATCTTCTTCCCAGCCGACGCGGATCCAACCTCTTCAAGCGATGCCTACTAGCCGAATGACGGTTCCTTTAAATAACGTCATCCAAGATGGCGTCCCTCGAATTCCGATTGGCTGATAGGATTCTATCAGCCAATCGGAATTAAGGTAGGAAAATTCTGATTGGCTGATGGAATCAGCCAATCAGAATCAAGTTCAGTCCGATTGGCTGATCCAATCAGCCAATCAGATTGAGCTCGCATTCTATTGGCTTTTCCGATCAGCCAATAGAATGCGAGCTCAATCTGATTGACTGATTGGATCAGCGAATCGGATTAAACTTGATTCTGATTGGCTGATTCCATCAGCCAATCAGAATTTTCCTACCTTAATTCCGATTGGCTGATAGAATCCTATCAGCCAATCGGAATTCGAGGGACGCCATCTTGGATGACGTCATTTAAAGGAACCGTCATTCGGCTAGTAGGCGTCGCTTGAAGAGGTTGGATCCGCGTCGGCTGGGAAGAAGATGGCTCCGCTCCGCTCCGGAAGAAAGAAGATTGAAGATGCGGCTTGATAGAAGACTTCATCCCGATGATGGACTTCCGACTTCAGCCCGATGATGGAGTTCTTCAGCCGCCGCTTGGATCCAGACTTCAGCCCGAGGATGGACGTCACTCTTCAGCCCCCCGCTTGGGCTTGGATCAAGACTTCGGACCCTCTTCTGGACCGATCGGTGAACCTGGCATGGTGAAGACAAGGTAGGGAGATCTTCAGGGGCTTAGTGTTAGGTTTATTTAAGGGGGGTTTGGGTTAGATTAGGGGTATGTGGGTGGTGGGTTGTAATGTGGGGGGGGGGTATTGTATGTTTTTTTATTACAGGCAAAAGAGCTGAATTCTTTGGGGCATGCCCCGCAAAGGGCCCTTTTAAGGGCTGGTAAGGTAAAAGAGCTTTGAACTTTTGTAATTTAGAATAGGGTAGGGCATTTTTTTATTTTGGGGGTCTTTGTTATTTTATTAGGGGGCTTAGAGTAGGTGTAATTAGTTTAAAATTGTTGTAATTTTTTTCTAATGTTTGTAAATATTTTTTTATTTTTTGTAACTTAGTTCTTTTTTATTTTTTGTACTTTAGTTAGTTTATTTAATTGTATTTATTTGTAGGAATTGTATTAAATTTATTTATTGATAGTGTAGTGTTAGGTTTAATTGTAGATAATTGTAGGTATTTTATTTAATTAATTTATTGATAGTGTAGTGTTAGGTTTAATTGTAACTTAGGTTAGGATTTATTTTACAGGTAATTTTGTTATTATTTTAACTAGGTAACTATTAAATAGTTATTAACTATTTAATAGCTATTGTACCTGGTTAAAATAATTACAAAGTTGCCTGTAAAATAAATATTAATCCTAAAATAGCTACAATATAATTATAAATTTAAATTGTACCTATATTAGGGTTTATTTTACAGGTAAGTATTTAGCTTGAAATAGGAATAAGTTATTTAATAAGAGTTAATTTATTTCGTTAGAATAAAATTATATTTAACTTAGGGGGGTGTTAGGGTTAGGTTTAGAATTAGCTTTAGGGGTTAAAAAATTTATTAGAGTAGCGGTGAGCTCCGATCGGCAGATTAGGGGTTAATACTTGAAGTTAGGTGTCGGCAATGTTAGGGAGGGCAGATTAGGGGTTAATACTATTTCTTATAGGGTTATTGAAGCGGGAGTGAGGCGGATTAGGGGTTAATACATTTATTATAGTAGCGCTCAGGTCCGGTCGGCAGATTAGGGGTTAATAAGTGTAGTTAGGTGGAGGCGACGTTGGGGGCGGCAGATTAGGGGTTAATAAATATAATATAGGGGTCGGCGATGTTAGGGCAGCAGATTAGGGGTACATAGGGATAATGTAGGTGGCGGGGGTGTACGCAGCAGCAGATTAGGGGTTAAAAATAATATGCAGGGGTCAGCGATAGCGGGGGCGGCAGATTAGGGGTTAATAAGTGTAAGGTTAGGGGTGTTTAGACTCGGGGTACATGTTAGAGTGTTAGGTGCAGACGTAGGAAGTGTTTCCCCATAGGAAACAATGGGGCTGCGTTAGGAGCTGAATGCGGCTTTTTTGCAGGTGTTAGGTTTTTTTTCAGCTCAAACAGCCCCATTGTTTTCTATGGGGGAATCGTGCACGAGCACGTTTTTGAAGCTGGCCGCGTCCGTAAGCACCGCTGGTATCGAAAGTTGCAGTGGCGTTAAATTATGCTCTACGCTCCCTTTTTGGAGCCTAACGCACTGAAAACCCAGCCATTCTGTGAACTCTAAATACCAGCGGTATTTAAAAGGTGCGGGGGGAAAAAAGCACGCGTAGCTAACGCACACCTTTGGCCGCAAAACTCTAAATCTAGGCGTAAGAGAACATCATTCCAAAAATAATAGTAAAAGTATGTGGCTAACAGCTAAAAAAGGGTTAATTAAATGCAGGAAGAAAGATTGCAGCACTTGCCCATATGTTAATAGTGAGGATACATTTTACAATTATGATAAATCCCAATTCTTTAAATGTAAGAACAGTTGTACATGTGACAGTACATATGTAATATACCAAATCACATGTAAATGTGGTAAAATCTATATTGGTAGAACAAAAAGAAAACTAAAATATAGGATATTTGAACATATGAGAAATATTGAAAATGTATTTGAAAATCATAGCGTTTCAGAACATTTTAGGACAACACATAATAGCAATCCAACAGGTTTTACAATTAAAGTTTTAGAATGGATACTACCCAACAAATTGGATCATAATTGATTACTAAAACTCAGAAGATGGGAAACCTTCTGGATTTATACCCTTAAGATTCTACATCCAGAGGGTCTAAATATAGACCTTGATATCCAGGCATTTTTAATCTAATAATCTGGTGTCTATAACTAACTTTTTATCATAGGAGTTTAGGTATTTATATATGTTTTAACATTAATTTATACGATACTTAAATATGCTGTATGTGAGCAGATTCAGACACTTTTTTGAAATTATTCTTTGCTAGAGATTATGTATTCTTTGTTAGTAATTGTTTATTCTCTGTTTTGCTCCATAGATTAATTATTTAATACTATAGATTAGTTTTAATCCAAGGATAGGATATTAGGGATTTTTTTTATATACACTACAAAAATATACATTCCCTTCCTTTAGATACTGCATAAATATTTCAGCTATCTTACGGCTAGATTTAGAGTTTTGTCGGTAAGGACCCGAAAAGCTAACGCCGGCTTTTTTCTGGCCGCACCATAAAAATAACTCTGGTATTGAGAGTCCACATAAAGGCTGCGTTAGGCTCCAAAAAAGGAGCGTAGAGCATTTTTAACGCAACTTCAACTCTCGATACCAGAGTTGCTTACGGACGCGGCCAGCCTCAAAAACGTGCTCGTGCACGATTCCCCCATAGGAAACAATGGGGCTGTTTGAGCTGAAAAAAAACCTAACACCTGCAAAAAAGCCGCGTTCAGCTCCTAACGCAGCCCCATTGTTTGCTATGCGTAAACACTTCCTAAGTCTGCACCTAACACCCTAACATGTACCCCGAGTCTAAACACCCCTAACCTTACACTTATTAACCCCTAATCTGCCGCCCCCGCTATCGCTGACCCCTGCATATTTTTTTTAACCCCTAATCTGCCGCTCCGTAAACCGCCGCTACTTACATTATCGTTATGTACCCCTAATCTGCTGCCCCTAACACCGCCGACCCCTATATTATATTTATTAACCCCTAATCTGCCGCCCACAACGTCGCCTCCACCTGCCTACACTTATTAACCCCTAATCTGCCGACCGGACCGCACCGCTATTATAATAAAGTTATTAACCCCTAATCCGCCTCACTAACCCTATAATAAATAGTATTAACCCCTATTCTGCCCTCCCTAACATCGCCGACACCTAACTTCAATTATTAACCCCTAATCTGCCGACCGGAGCTCACCGCTATTTTAATAAATGTATTAACCCCTAAAGCTAAGTCTAACACTAATACCCCCCTAACTTAAATATAATTTAAATCTAACTAAATTAATTAACTCTTATTAAATAAATTAGTCCTATTTAAAGCTAAATACTTACCTGTAAAATAAATCCTAATATAGCTACAATATAAATTATAATTACATTGTAGCTATTTTAGGATTAATATTTATTTTACAGGCAACTTTGTAATTATTTTAACCATGTACAATAGCTATTAAATAGTTAAGAACTATTTAATAGTTACCTAGTTAAAATAATTACAAAATTACCTGTAAAATAAATCCTAACCTAAGTTACAATTAAACCTAACACTATACTATCATTAAATTAATTAAATAAAATACCTACAATTACCTACAATTAAACCTAACACTACACTATCAATAAATTAATTAAATACAATATCTACAAATAACTACAATGAAATAAACTAACTAAAGTACAAAAAATAAAAAAGAACTAAGTTACAAAAAATAAAAAAATATTTACAAACATAAGAAAAACATTACAACAATTTTAAACTAATTACACCTACTCTAAGCCCCCTAATAAAATAACAAAGACCCCCAAAATAACAAAATGCCCTACCCTATTCTAAATTACTAAAGTTCAAAGCTCTTTTACCTTACCAGCCCTGAACAGGGCCCTTTGCGGGGCATGCCCCAAGAAGTTCAGCTCTTTTGCCTGTAAAAAAAACATACAATACCCCCCCCCCAACATTACAACCCACCATCCACATACCCCTAATCTAACCCAAACCCCCCTTAAATAAACCTAACACTAAGCCCCTGAAGATCTTCCTACCTTATCTTCACCATACCAGGTTCACCGATCCGTCCTGAAGAGCTCCTCCGATGTCCTGATCCAAGCCCAAGCGGGGGGCTGAAGAGGTCCATGATCCGGCTGAAGGCTTCATCCAAGCGGGAGCTGAAGAGGTCCATGATCCGGATGAAGTCTTCATCCAAGGGGGAGCTGAAGAGGCCCATGATCCGGATGAAGTCTTCTATCAACGGCATCTTCAATCTTCTTTCTTCGGGAGCCATCATCTTCCATCCGACGCGGAACATCCTCTTCTCCCGACGCCTACTAGCCGAATGAAGGTTCCTTTAAGGGACGTCATCCAAGATGGCGTCCCTCGAATTCCGATTGGCTGATAGGATTCTATCAGCCAATCAGAATTAAGGTAGGAAAATTCTGATTGGCTGATGGAATCAGCCAATCAGAATCAAGTTCAATCCGATTGGCTGATCCGATCAGCCAATCAGATTGAGCTCGCATTCTATTGGCTGTTCCGATCAGCCAATAGAATGCAAGCTCAATCTGATTGGCTGATCGGATCAGCCAATCGGATTGAACTTGATTCTGATTGGCTGATTCCATCAGCCAATCAGAATATTCCTACCTTAATTCCGATTGGCTGATAGAATCCTATCAGCCAATCGGAATTCGAGGGACGCCATCTTGGATGACGTCCCTTAAAGGAACCGTCATTCTTCAGTTGGACGTCGCCGGATGAAGATGGGTCCGCGTCGGAGGTCTTCAGGATGGAGCCGGTCCTCATCGGATGAAGATAGAAGATGCCGCTTGGAAGATGATGGTTGCCGGTCCGTATCTACTCTTCTTCCTGGATAGGATGAAGACTTTGGACCCTCTTCTGGACCTCTTCAGCCACCGGATGATGGATGTCTAGCCCCCGCTTGGGTTGGATGAAGATTTTGGAGCCAGGACGGATCGGTGATACCTGGTGAGGTGAAGACAAGGTAGGATGATCTTCAGGGGCTTAGTGTTAGGTTTATTTAAGGGGGGTTTGGGTTAGATTAGGGGTATGTGGGTGGTGGGTTGTAATGTTGGGGGTGTATTGTATGTTTTTTTTTACAGGAAAAAGAGCTGAACTTCTTGGGGCATGCCCCGCAAAGGGCCCTGTTCAGGGCTGGTAAGGTAAAAGAGCTTTGAACTTTAGTAATTTAGAATAGGGTAGGGCATTTTTTATTTTGGGGGTCTTTGTTATTTTATTAGGGGGCTTAGAGTAGGTGTAATTAGTTTAAAATTGTTGTAATATTTTTCTTATGTTTGTAAATATTTTTTTATTTTTTGTAACTTAGTTCTTTTTTATTTTTTGTACTTTAGTTAGTTTATTTCATTGTAGTTATTTGTACATATTGTATTTAATTAATTTATTGATAGTGTAGTGTTAGGTTTAATTGTAGGTAATTGTAGGTATTTTATTTAATTTATTTATTGCTAGTGTAGTGTTAGGTTTAATTGTAACTTAGGTTAGGATTTATTTTACAGGTAAATTTGTAATTATTTTAACTAGGTAGCTATTAAATAGTTCTTAACTATGTAATAGCTATTGTACCTGGTTAAAATAAATACAAAGTTACCTGTAAAATAAATATTAATCCTAAAATAGCTACAATGTAATGATAATTTATATTGTAGCTATATTAGGATTTATTTTACAGGTAAGTATTTAGCTTTAAATAGGAATAATTTATTTAATAAGAGTTAATTAATTTCGTTAGATTTAAATTATATTTAATTTAGGGGGGTGTTAGTGTTAGGGTTAGACTTAGCTTTAGGGGTTAATACATTTATTAGAATAGCGGTGAGCTCCGGTCGGCAGATTAGGGGTTAATGTTAGAAGTTAGGTGTCGGCGATGTTAGGGAGGGCAGATTAGGGGTTAATACTATTTATTATAGGGTTAGTGAGGCGGATTAGGGGTTAATAACTTTATTATAACAGCGGTGCGGTCCGCTCGGCAGATTAGGGGTTAATAAGTGTAGGCAGGTGGAGGCGACGTTGAGGGCGGCAGATTAGGGGTTAATAAATATAATATAGGGGTCGGCGGTGTTAGGGGCAGCAGATTAGGGGTACATAGCTATAATGTAGGTGGCGACGCTTTGCGGTCGGCAGATTAGGGGTTAATTATTGTAAGTAGCTGGCGGCGACGTTGTGGGGGGCAGGTTAGGGGTTAATAAATATAATACAGGGGTCGGCGGTGTTAGGGGCAGCAGATTAGGGGTACATAGGGATAACTTAGCTGGCGGCGCTTTGCGGTCGGCAGATTAGGGGTTAAAAAAAATATATCGAGTGGCGGCGATGTGGGGGGACCTCGGTTTAGGGGTACATAGGTAGTTTATGGGTGTTAGTGTACTTTAGAGTACAGTAGTTAAGAGCTTTATGAACCGGCGTTAGCCCAGAAAGCTCTTAACTACTGACTTTTTTCTGCGGCTGGAGTTTTGTCGTTAGATTTCTAACGCTCACTTCAGACACGACTCTAAATACCGGAGCTAGAAAGATCCCATTGAAAAGATAGGATACGCAAATGACGTAAGGGGATCTGCGGTATGGAAAAGTCGCGGCTGAAAAGTGAGCGTTAGACGATTTTTTGAGTGACTCCAAATACCGGAGTTAGCCTAAAACCAGCGTTAGGAGCCTCTAACGCTGGTTTTCATGGCTACCGCCAAACTCCAAATCTAGGCCTTAAATAGGATATATAGCGCTTACAAGTCAGGGTACATAACCTGTATGTTAAAAGTATCCTTGAGACATATTAAGATAAATACATAAATTTATTAACTATAATCCTCTTATCGTCATTCTTTTATATAAAAAACTTTTAGAAGAAGTTTACCAATTAATTTAGATTAAGTATTCCGTTTTTTAAAATAACTTTTTTTATATCTAGTGGATTTTATGTATATACTAGTCCTAAAGCCCGTGTACATGGGCCAATTTTTTAGGTACCACGGTTCCAACCCTTGCTCCCTCTCTCTCCCCCCTCTCTTTTGCGCTCTCTCTCTCTCTCCCCCCTCTCTTTTGAGTTCTCTCTCTCCCCCTTATTTTGCACTCTCCCCTTATGCTCTCTCTCTCTCCCCTTTTTTGCTCTCTCTCCCCCCTCTTGTGCTCTCTCTCCCCCCTCTTTTGCTCTCTCTCTCCCACCTCTTTTGCTCTCTCTCCCCTCTTTTGCTCGCTCTCTCTCTTCCCCCCCTCATCTGCTCTCTCCCCCTCTTGCTCTCTCTCGCCCTCTTTTGCTCTCTCTCCCCCTCTTTTGCTCTTTCTCTCCCCCCTCTTTTGCTCTCTCTCTCTCCCCCCTCTTTTGCGCTCTCTCTCTCCCCCCCCCCTCTTTTGCTCTCTATCCCCCTCTCTTTTGCTCTCTCTCCCCCTCTCTTTTGCTCTCTCTTTTGCTCTCTCTCCCCCTCTCTTTTGCTCTCTCTTCCCCTCTTTTGCACTCTCTCTTCCCCTCTTTTGCGCTCTCTCCCCCTTCTCTTTTGCGCTCTCTCCCCCTCTCTTTTGCACTCTCTCTCCCCCTCTTTTGTGCACTCTCTCTCCCCCCTCTCTTTTAAACTCTCTCTCCCCCCTCTCTTTTGAGCTCTCTCTCCCCCCCTCTCTTTTGAGCTCTCTCTCCCCCCCTCTCTTTTGAGCTCTCTCTCTCCCCCACTCTTTTGCACTCTCTCCCCCCACTCTTTTGCGCTCTCTCCCCCCTCTTTTTTGCGCTCTCTCCCCTCTTTTTTGCGCTCTCTCCCCCTCTCTTTTGTACTGTCTCCCCCTTGCGCTCTCTTCCCCTCTTTTTTGCACTCTCTCCCCCTCTTTTTTGCGCTCTCTCCCCCTCTCTTTTGTGCTCTCTCCCCCTCTCTTTTGCGATCTCTCTCTCCCTCTTTTGCTCTCTCTCTCCCTCTTTTGCACTCTGTCTCCCCCTTCTATTTTGCGCTCTCTCCCCCCTCTTTTGCGCTCTCTTTTTTTAACTCTCCCCCCTCTCTTTTGGCGCTCTCCCTCCCCCCTCTCTTTTGAGCTCTCTCTCTCCCCCTCTTTTGAGCTCTCTCTCTCCCCCTCTTTTGTGCGCTCTCTCTCCCCCTCTTTTGCGCTCTCCCCCTCTCTTGCGCTCTCTCCCCCTCTCTTTTGCGCACTCTCTCTCTCCCTCTTTTGCGCTCTCTCTCTCCCTCTTTTGCGCTCTCTCTCCCACCTCTCTTTTAAGCTCTCTCTCCCCCCTCTCTTTTGAGCTCTCTCCCCCCTCTCTTTTGAGCTCTCTCTCCCCCTCTCTCTCTCCCACTCTTTTGCGCTCTCTCTCTCCTTCTTTTGCTCTTCCCCCCTCTTCTGTTCGCTTTCTTTCCTTCCTTCCTCTGTTTTGGTCTCTCCCGCCGGCCACGCCCCTCCCGTGCGCTCCCACAAGGCCACGCCCCATTGCCACGCAGCCGGCCACGCCCCATTGTCATGCCTGCCACGCCCGCCAGTCACGCCCCCATCACGGCACGCCCGACGCCGGTCACGCCCCCACCAGGCAGCTTCCGCAGTGCGCACTACTCTGCAGCTGAAGGCCAGGTATGTTTGTCACAGTCTCTACTGCGCATGACTGCATCTTACAAACATACTTGGCCAATTATTATATAGGATTACTCATATTGTATTTATGTGAATGAATAATTGTCTATGTCATTTGTATGTTTGTTTTAACATTTTAATTTTAAATATGTATTTTTAAAAAATAAGAAATTTGCAACAATTGGCAAGATTTTAAAATATACAATCAGCCAATGAAAGCCATCTATGGGACATATAAGGAGGAGACTGCACTAAATCGTTAGCAACCTCTTGAGAAAGTTCCCACGTTGGGGAACAAAACAGCCGTCGAGGATCTTCCTAAAACAACTGCAACAGGTGATACACTGTATTGGCAGTCAAAGACGCAGACAAGGACTTCCTGTTTACACCGGAACCGGTATCCCGCTGAGACAAACAGCAGACCAGCCTTACGCTACACAGGGGAAACAGCTGAGACTGAGAGCACTACCCCACAGCAGAGAAAGGCGTCGGTCACGCCCCCACCAGGCAGCTTCCGCAGTGCGCACTACTCTGCAGCTGAAGGCCAGGTATGTTTGTCAAAGTCTCTACTGCGCATGACTGCATCTGACAAACATACTTGGCCAATTATTATATAGGATTACTCATATTGTATTTATGTGAATGAATAATTGTCTATGTCATTTGTATGTTTGTTTTAACATTTTAATTTTAAATATGTATTTTTAAACAATAAGAAATTTGCAACAATTGGCAAGATTTTAAAATATACAATCAGCCAATGAAAGCCATCTATGGGACATATAAGGAGGAGACTGCACTAAATCGTTAGCAACCTCTTGAGAAAGTTCCCACGTTGGGGAACAAAACAGCCGTCGAGGATCTTCCTAAAACAACTGCAACAGGTGATACACTGTATTGGCAGTCAAAGACGCAGACAAGGACTTCCTGTTTACACCGGAACCGGTATCCCGCTAAGACAAACAGCAGACCAGCCTTACGCTACACAAGGGAAACAGCTGAGACTGAGAGCACTACCCCACAGCAGAGAAAGGCGTTTTCTGGAGCGGTAATATACTTGACCCTTAAGACATCTGTGTCTGACATGCATATATACTTTGTACATCTGGTACGCAGAATACCTATCGTTTTATCTTTTTAATTGTGTAATAATAAAAGCTCTTTTCACTTGAGTCCAGTTGCGCTCTTCTTCTCTTATCTTTCAGATTCTACCTTAATCATGAAAGAAACATTTGGGGTCCTCATCTAGTTATAACCAATATGAAGCTGGCAATCAACCTTGTAGCAATTTGTAGCAACAAGACCACTAAACATTGGCAACCCTGTCACAATCTATTGCAACTCAGTATTGATTAAAAACACAGCTGCAAAAAAATAATTTACTAAGTCCCCATATAGTCCAATTGCAAGAAATTGTGCTGACTATTATCTTCAATCGAAAACGCAAAACGCATTTTACAAAGCCACAATTCTTTATAACCTGCCAATATGTAAGGGTTAATAGAGGTTGGGGTGGTTCAGGTTAATAGAGTTCTGGGAAGTAGGTGGTTTTATGGTGGAGGTCTGTACAGTTAGGTTTTGTTGAGGTGGGAGGGTCACTGCTAGTTGATTGCTATTAATATAACATAAGCTATTATTTTTAACCAGATATATTAAAGAGACATAATAGTCAAAAATGAAATGTGAAACATATTTGCAGAATGCAGATGCAATATACTTGTCTTAGCAAAATGCTTCTAGATAAAGCTATAGCTATTACAAGAGCATGTGAACATTTGCTGCACCTGCCACATGCACCCACATTCAAACACAGCTGCTGCTCAGAGTGGTGTGTATAAGCAATGACTCAATAAGCACCATACAAACAACTAGCAGGTGCAATGTCTGAATGCAGGTGCACTGCACATTAACAGCATATGTACTGTATATATTAGCCTGAAATAGTAATTACAAGATTTTTTTTGTTTGTTTATACAGTTTTATTTTAATGCTTCTAATTAAAATTGAAATACACTTGTATACTCATATACATAGTAACCTACTAGAGTCTGTTAAAAGACAGATCCTACCTGATTTTCAATAAATATAATTGAATTCAAATGAATACAATTAGAAAGACTACCCATTTAACACAAGCAATCATATCCCTGAATTAAGTTTCTAGCCAGAAATGTACTTCCATAAGTAAGGAGTTTCACAATTTGATTGCTTTTACAGCAAAAAAAATGTTTACATTGCTGGATATAAAATCTTTCCTCTAGCCTTAAACGGACAGTAAACCTAAAAAATAATGTTATATAATTCTGCACATAGTGCAGAATTATATAACATTATTTAGGTGCTATAGCTATAAAACACTTTTTTCACTTTTAATATTTAAAAAACATACCGCTTTTACAGACCCGCTCTCTGCTCTCTGCTGAGCGGGTCTGTTTTTTTTAGTCAACGCATCGGGCTAGCTGTATAGTCACAGCCCGGCCCGACCGCGCCATAGCATTAAGTGAAGCTCGCTCCTGCTGTCAGACAGAGCAGGAGCGAGCTGCACTTAGTCTTATGGCGCGGTCGGGCCGGGCTGTGACTATACAGCTGGCCCGATGCGCTGACTAAAAAAAACAGACCCGCTCAGCAGAGAGCAGAGAGCGGGTCTGTAAAAGCGGTATGTTTTTTAAATATTAAAAGTGAAAAAAGTGTTTTATAGCTATAGCACCTAAATAATGTTATATAATTCTGCACTATGTGCAGAATTATATAACATTATTTTTTAGGTTTACTGTCCCTTTAAAGTGTGACTTCTTGTCACAAATATCAAAAAACAAAGAGAGGAGTCCCGGATCCTAGATAAAATCTTCAAAGTTTATTCAATCTTCCAAAAATTAAAATGAAGAACCGCACAATGTTAGCTTTGACAACAGGACAGACAGGTCATACGCGTTTTGGCTATAGAGCTGTAATCATAGACACTACAAATCTGAGCAATCTTCACTCTTTAAAAAGGAAATGCTAAAATGTAATTGGTAAATGGTATACACACCCCACAACCTTAAACCTCTACATGCCACTTAAATATTATTCACATCATTTCAACTGACAAAGATATTTGCTTGCATAAAACAAAAGAATGAAATAAACATTAGTATGTGAAAATCAAAAGTCACGCCATTTTTTTTCTCTCATATATAAATATGTACAATTATCAAATTACTTCTGAAATGATAACAAGTTAGTACATAGTGTGTACATTAATATAGAAAAAGTGACTCCTAATGATCCTAGAACATGAAAGGATTGGTAAAAAAATAAATAAAAAATAGATGCATACAAGGTCCAAAATGCATATATTAACATGATTGGCTTATTCTTATTTATACTCATGAATATTTCAGGAGTCTATCAAGAAAAGAGGAGGGGGGCGGTAAAAGAGAGTAGAACTTGGTCAGATTTATTTCAGTGAAATAGGAAACTATATGCTCTTAAGTAGTAAGAAAGGCAAAATATAAACCTAAGAGGATACATCAGTTCAAAGTACATCTCTAGTCATATAGAAATAGGTGCAGACTAAACCACAAACAGGAAGCATATTTCAATTTATCTCCAATGATTAATAACATCAAAGTCGGAGTTGAATCCTATAGGGACCTGAGTGCCCAACTTAAATATCCAGTATATTTCCTGTTTGGATAAAAGTCTGTCCCTATAGCCTCCACAAATTGGAGTTTTAGTTATTTCTATGGCTCTCCACCTAAAAGTTCTCTCATTTTTGTGATGAATGTCTAGAAAGTGGGTTGATAGAGCCGAGCAATACTTTTCATGTTTGATATAATCTAAAAGCTCGCGTATCCTAGATCTGATGTTTCTGGTAGTCAAACCAACATATTGGAGTGAATGTTCTGTACATTTGATTAGATAGATTACATATTTAGAGGAGCAGTTGATGCAACCTTTTATAGAAAAACTTTGCCCAGTGACATATGATTTAAAACCTTTGCTTATTGTTATGTAATCACAGGCCTTGCACCTTGAACTACTAAATGTGGCATTTGTCTGTAACCAGGTTCCCTCTGTACGAAGGGAAGGCAAATTGACTAGGGCATAGAATGTTACCCAATGTTGTCACAAATAATTTCACAAATATTTGCCTTGAAATAAGCAGAACTTCCACTAATTTTGTATATAGGCATTGAATATATTTGTATAAAGTAAACATATCACTAGATATGTGCATTCAGCAGTCTCATTCACTGCCGAATGTGGAAGTATGTGGCCCCTTGCAGTTTTCAGATTATTTCAGAGCCAAAATCCAGATCTTAGTGTGTTGCACTTTCACAAAAATAATGAAAAGAGCCGACAGCCAAAATGGGCCACTTCCTTCTGCAACAAAACTGCTGAATGCAAATACCTACAAATCCCATAGCATTTTTTTTTCTAGAGTAACCTCTCCTCAAACTTTAATTGCTCCATCCCCCTTATTAATTTTAGGCCCTTCTCTGTCCTTTTAAAATTGGTCCCTAGAACTGCACTCCATATTCAAGGTGAGATCTTACCAGGGATTTTTGCCAGGGAGTTATATAGCAACATAATTATGCTTTTCTTCCTTGCATCTATTTTTCTTTCAATGCATGCTAGTATCTTATTAACCTTTAGAAGCCAGTGCCTTGCACTGCACACTCATTCTTAGCTTGTTATCTATATACACCTAAATCCTTTTCCTCCTCTGTTTTGCTAAGTATAGTGGGCAGAATACATATTAATTAGATGATACTGGACTATAGTATAATTTAATTAATATGTATTCTGCCCATTTTTAATTCAAATCCCATCAGCCATTTACCAGCACAATCTTCCAATTGTTGTGAATCCCCTTGCAAAGCAATTACATCCTGCGCTGACCTAATAACTTACACTACTTTGTATCATCTGCACAATTAGAGATGTTGCAGGACCCTGGGGAACCCAATAATTACTGTTGTCCAATTTGAGGATGATCCATTTACTACAATTCATTGCTCCCTATTTTTTGTCCAGCTATTTATCCATGAGCTTGCACTGCACACTCATTCTTAGCTTGTTATCTATATACACCTAAATCCTTTTCCTCCTCTGTTTTGCTAAGTATAGTGGGCAGAATACATATTAATTAGATGATACTGGACTCTAGTATAATTTAATTAATATGTATTCTGCCCATTTTTAATTCAAATCCCATCAGCCATTTACCAGCACAATCTTCCAATTGTTGGGAATCCCTTTGCAAAGCAATTACATCCTGCGCTGACCTAATCACTTACACTACTTTGTATCATCTGCAAAATTAGAGATGTTGCAGGACCCTGGGGAACCCAATAATTACTGTTGTCCAATTTGAGGATGATCCATTTACTACAATTCATTGCTCCCTATTTTTTGTCCAGCTATTTATCCATGAGCTAACTTTTTCAGCTATTAACAGTCCCTTCATTTTGTACAATACTCTATAATGTGGCCCTGTATTAAAAGCCTTTGCAAATTCCAAGTATCTCACATCAACTGATTCACCTTTATGTATATACGTGCTTACTTACTCATAGAAATAGAATTAGATACATTTGATATGATCGTCTCCACATAAAACCATGCTGATTTGAATTCATAATCTTGTTTTCCCAAATATACTCTTGAAAATATATTGCCTTCCAGTATCTTCCCCACTACCAATGTCAGGCTTACTGGTCTATAGCTTCCGGAATCAGCCCTGCTTCCTTTTTAAAAAGTGGTACTATAGCAGCTTTACACCAGTCCTGGGGTACTATACCTTTTGATGAGTCTTGCAAAATTAAGAGTAGAGGAGTTGGGTGTATTCTATCTGGACATGGAGCTTTGTATACCTTGATATTATCCAGGGTTTTTTTTTTTGCTGATATCATCTAGAGATAACACAGTTATTGGTATAGGCTTAGATGTTTTATTTTGTTTCAATGTTTGTCCCATTGGTTCCTCTTTTGTGTATACTGAGACTTGACACTGTATGTGTCGTGTCTCTTTTTCACATCTAGAACCTTGAATACCTCAAGCTAAAATTTACCATTCTAAAATTCTTTGAGGAACCTGACAGGACTTCTTAAACAAGCTCTCCAGACCACATAGCTTTAGAGAATCAGGTCCATAGTGTACATATTTATAATAGATATGTTTTTCTTCTTAACATTGCAATAATCAGTTTGCATTTAATAGGCCTGTAATACATTTTAAAAAATCATATTATTTCTACATATATTATTCACAACAGGAAATGTACAGACTTTTTTTGCAAACATATCCCTGTGCACAGCTGAGAACAATTGTTCATTCACCAAACAAAACAAACACCCTAACAGAATCTTGAACAATGAGTGAACTATAGAGAATTCAATTTAACTATGTTGTATATAGCTGTATGGGACATAATGTACATAACTATATGGACAAACAGCATACATTTTTTCCATATATAAAAGTATGGTGTCGAGATTTTAAAGACCCAAATTCAGAACACTTCATAAATGTGGTGTTAAAATGAAAAATAATGAAATTTTGAATGTAACAATAGTTTACAAATAGTCAGCTAGATTACGAGTTTTCCGTTATGAGTGAAAAAGCATTGTTATGCTTCATAACGCTGCTTTTTCCCTAACGCCGGTATTACACCTTTTTGGCCGTCACGCAACGTCAGTACCGCACTTTTTAAAAAGTCCTTTTTCAATTGGACTTCCATAGCGGCGGTATTACGAGTTTGCCTGGGAGGCCAAAAAGTGAGCGGTACACTCTATAACCACAAGATCCGTACCCCCATCTAAAGTCAGTAGTTATGAGTTTAACGTTACAAAGCTGTAGCATAAAACTCATAACTAAAGTGTTAAAAAGTACACTAACACCCATAAACTACCTATTAACACCTAAACCGAGGCCCTCCCGCATCGCAAACACTAAAATAAAATTATTAACCCTAATCTGCCGCTCCGGACATCGCCGCCACTAAAAAAATTTATGAACCCCTATTCCGCCGCTCCCAGACATCGTCGCCACTATAATAAACCTATTAACCCCTAAACCGCCGCCCTCCTGCATCGCAATCACTATTTAAAGATTATTAACCCCTAATCTGCCATTCGCCCAAACCACCACTATAATAAAACTATTAACCACTAAACCGCAAGCCCCCCAGAACGAAATATACTAAAATAAATTATTAACCCCTAAACCTCTGACCTCCCACATCACTAACTCTACATAAATGTATTAACCCCTAAACCTAACCCTAACGTAACCCTAAGCCTAACTCTAACCCTAACACCCCCTAACTTAAATATAATTAAAATAAATCTAACTAAACCTTACAATTATTACCTAAATAATTCCTAGTTAAAACTAAATACATACTTACCTGTAAAATAAAACCTAAGGTAGCTACAATGTCACTAATAGTTAAATTGTTGCTATCTTACGCCTAGATTTAGAGTTTTGTCGGTAACGACCCGCGTAGCTAACGCTGGCTTTTTTCTGGCCGCACCTTTTAAATAACTCTGGTATTGAGAGTTCACAGAATGGCTGCGTTAGGCTCCAAAAAGGGAGCGTACAGGCATATTTAACGCCACTGCAACTCTCGATACCAGAGTTGCTTACGGACGCGGCCAGCTTCAAAAACGTGCTCGTGCACGATTCCCCCATAGAAAACAATGGGGCTGTTTGAGCTGAAAAAAAACCTAACACCTGCAAAAAAGCCGCGTTCACTTCCTACGTCTGCACCTAACACTCTAACATGTACCCCGAGCCTAAACACCCCTAACCTTACACTTATTAACCCCTAATCTGCCACCCCCGCTATCGCTGACCCCTGCATATTATTATTAACCCCTAATCTGCCGCTCCGTAAACCGCCGCTACTTACATTATCCCTATGTACCCCTAATCTGCTGCCCTAACATCGCCGACCCCTATATTATATTTATTAACCCCTAATCTGCCCCCCACAACGTCGCCTCCACCTGCCTACACTTATTAACCCCTAATCTGCCGAGCGGACCGCACCGCTATTATAATAAAGTTATTAACCCCTAATCCGCCTCACTAACCCTAAAATAAATAGTATTAACCCCTAATCTGCCCTCCCTAACATCGCCGACACCTAACTTCAAACATTAACCCCTAATCTGCCGACCGGAGCTCACCGCTATTCTAATAAATGTATTAACCCCTAAAGCTAAGTCTAACCCTAACACTAACAACCCCCTAAGTTAAATATAATTTAAATCTAACGAAATTAATTAACTCTTATTAAATAAATTATTCCTATTTAAAGCTAAATACTTACCTGTAAAATAAATCCTAATATAGCTACAATATAAATTATAATTATATTATAGCTATTTTAGGATTTATATTTATTTTACAGGTAACTTTGTATTTATTTTAACCAGGTACAATAGCTATTAAATAGTTAAGAACTATTTAATAGCTAAAATAGTTAAAATAATTACAAAATTACCTGTAAAATAAATCCTAACCTAAGTTACAATTAAACCTAACACTAGACTATCAATAAATTAATTAAATACAATACCTACAATTATCTACAATTAAACCTAACACTACACTATCAATAAATGAATTAAATACAATATCTACAAATAAATACAATTAAATAAACTAACTAAAGTACAAAAAATAAAAAAGAACTAAGTTCCAAAAAATAAAAAAATATTTACAAACATTAGAAAAATATTACAACAATTTTAAACTAATTACACCTACTCTAAGCCCCCTAATAAAATAACAAAGCCCCCCAAAATAAAAAAATGCCCTACCCTATTCTAAATTACAAAAGTTCAAAGCTCTTTTACCTTACCAGCCCTGAACAGGGCCCTTTGCGGGGCATGCCCCAAGAAATTCAGCTCTTTTGCCTGTAAAAAAACACATACAATACCCCCCCCCCCAACATTACAACCCACCACCCACATACCCCTAATCTAACCCAAACCCCCCTTAAATAAACCTAACACTAAGCCCCTGAAGATCTTCCTACCTTATCTTCACCATACCAGGTTCACCTATCGGTCCTGGCTCCAAAATCTTCATCCAAGCCCAAGCGGGGGCTAGACATCCATCATCCGACGGCTGAAGAAGTCCAGAAGAGGGTCCAAAGTCTTCATCCTATCCGGGAAGAAGAGTAGATCCGGACCGGCAACCATCTTCTTCCAAGCGGCATCTTCTATCTTCATCTGATGAGGACCGGCTCCATCGTGAAGACCTCCAGCGCGGACCCATCTTCTTCCGACGACGTCCAACTGAAGAATGACGGTTCCTTTAAGGGACGTCATCCAAGATGGCGTCCCTCGAATTCCGATTGGCTGATAGGATTCTATCAGCCAATCGGAATTAAGGTAGGAATATTCTGATTGGCTGATGGAATCAGCCAATCAGAATCAAGTTCAATCCGATTGGCTGATCCGATCAGCCAATCAGATTGAGCTTGCATTCTATTGGCTGATCGGAACAGCCAATAGAATGCGAGCTCAATCTGATTGGCTGATCGGGTCAGCCAATCGGATTGAACTTGATTCTGATTGGCTGATTCCATCAGCCAATCAGAATTTTCCTACCTTAATTCCGATTGGCTGATAGAATCCTATCAGCCAATCGGAATTTGAGGGACGCCATCTTGGATGACGTCCCTTAAAGGAACCGTCATTCTTCAGTTAGACGTCGGAAGAAGAAGATGGGTCCGCGCTGGAGGTCTTCACGATGGAGCCGGTCCTCATCGGATGAAGATAGAAGATGCCGCTTGGAAGAAGATGGTTGCCGGTCCGGATCTACTCTTCTTCCCGGATAGGATGAAGACTTTGGACCCTCTTCTGGACTTCTTCAGCCATCGGATGATGGATGTCTAGCCCCCGCTTGGGCTTGGATGAAGATTTTGGAGCCAGGACCGATCGGTGAACCTGGTATGGTGAAGATAAGGTAGGAAGATCTTCAGGGGCTTAGTGTTAGGTTTATTTAAGGGGGGTTTGGGTTAGATTAGGGGTATGTGGGTGGTGGGTTGTAATGTTGGGGGGGTATTGTATGTGTTTTTTTACAGGCAAAAGAGCTGAATTTCTTGGGGCATGCCCCGCAAAGGGCCCTGTTCCGGGCTGGTAAGGTAAAAGAGCTTTTAACTTTTGTAATTTAGAATAGGGTAGGGCATTTTTTTATTTTGGGGGGCTTTGTTATTTTATTAGGGGGCTTAGAGTAGGTGTAATTAGTTTAAAATTGTAATATTTTTCTAATGTTTGTAAATATTTTTTTATTTTTTGTAATTTAGTTCTTTTTTATTTTTTGTACTTTAGTTAGTTTATTTAATTGTATTTATTTGTAGATATTGTATTTAATTCATTTATTGATAGTGTAGTGTTAGGTTTAATTGTAGATAATTGTAGGTATTGTATTTAATTAATTTATTGATAGTCTAGTGTTAGGTTTAATTGTAACTTAGGTTAGGATTTATTTTACAGGTAATTTTGTAATTATTTTAACTATTTTAGCTATTAAATAGTTCTTAACTATTTAATAGCTATTGTACCTGGTTAAAATAAATACAAAGTTACCTGTAAAATAAATATTAATCCTAAAATAGCTACAATATAATTATAATTTATATTGTAGCTATATTAGGGTTTATTTTACAGGTAAGTATTTAGCTTTAAAGGGCCATAATACCCAAATGTTTAAACACTTGAAAGTGATGCAGCATAGCTGTAAAAAGCTGATTAGAAAATATCACCTGAACATCTCTATGTAAAAAAGAAAGATATTTTACCTCAAAAGTTCCTCAGTAGCCACCTCCCATTGTAAAGGATTTCTAAGCAGCATTTTAGTGTGTTTGTCCTGGGACATCTGAAGGGACTAGCATCGTGCACTCTCATATTATTTCACCAATCAGGTAAAGGAAGCTTACTATGAAATCTCATGAGAGTTAAGTCAAATCTCATGAGATCACAGTAAGAGTTCATGACCTCAGCACTGCTGATGCTGATTGGCTGCTGTTCATTTCTTCATTTTTTTTAATTTTTTTACCTGCAGCTGGGAGCAGCTGAGTATAACTTTTTACACAGAACTTACTCTGCTGAGCTGAGGAAATTGTGAGGTAAAATATCTTCCTTTTTTACATAGAGATGCTCAGGTGATATTTTCCTGTCAGCTTTTTACAGTTATACTGCATCAGTTTCAAGTGATTTAGCATATGAGTATTATGTCCCTTTAAATAGGTATAATTTATATAATAAGAGTTAATTTATTTCGTTAGATTTAAATTATATTTAACTTAGGGGGATGTTAGTGTTAGGCTTAGACTTAGCTTTAGGGGTTAAAAAATGTATTAGAAAATTTATTAGAATAGCGGTGAGCTCCGCTATTATAGGGTTATTGAGGCGGGAGTGAGGCGGATTAGGGGTTAATAACTTTATTATAGTAGCGGTGCGGTCCGCTCGGCAGATTAGGGGTTAATAAGTGTAGGCAGGTGGAGGCGACGTTGTGGGGGGCAGATTAGGGGTTAATAAATATAATATAGGGGTCGGCGGTGTTAGGGGCAGCAGATTAGGGGTACATAGGGATAATGTAAGTAGCGGCGGTGTACGGAGCGGCAGATTAGGGGTTAATAATAATATGCAGGGGTCAGCAATAGCGGGGGCGGCAGATTAGGGGTTAATAAATATAATATAGGGGTCGGCGGTGTTAGGGGCAGCAGATTAGGGGTACATAAGGATAACGTAGGTGGCGGTCGGCAGATTAGGGGTTGAAAAATTTTAATAGAGTGGCGGCGATGTGGGGGGACCTCGGTTTAGGGGTACATAGGTAGTTTATGGGTGTTAGTGTACTGTAGAGCACAGTAGTTAAGAGCTTTATAAACCGGCGTTAGCCCAGAAAGCTCTTAACTACTGACTTTTTTCTGCGGCTGGAGTTTGGTCGTTAGATTTCTAACGCTCACTCCAGACACAACTCTAAATACCGGAGTTAGAAAGATCCCATTGAAAAGATAGGATACGCAATTGACATAAGGGGATCTGCGGTATGGTAAAGTCGCGGCTGGAAAGTGAGCGTTAGACCCTTTAATGACTGACTCCAAATACCAGAGGGCGTTAAAAACCAGCGTTAGGAGCCTCTAACGCTGGTTTTGACGGCTACCGCCCAACTCTAAATCTAGGCCTTAGGTTTTATTTTTATTTCACAGGTAAGTTTTTATTTATTTTAACTAGGTAGACTAGTTAGTAAATAGTTATTAACTATTTAATAACTACCTAGTTAAAATAAATACAAACTTACCTGTAAAATAAAACCTAACCTGCCTTACACTAAAAACTAACATTACAATAAAATAAAATAAATTAAATTATTAAAATACAATTTTCTAAATTACAAAAAAATAAACACTAAATTACAAAAAATAAAAAATTAAATTATCAAAAATAAAAACGAATTACTCCTAATCTAATAGCCCTATCAAAATAAAAAAGCCCCCCCCAAAAATAAAAAAACCCTAGCCTACACTAAACTGCCAATGGCCCTTAAAAGGACCTTTTGTAAAGCATTGCCCCAAAGAAATCAGCTCTTTTACCTGTAAAAAAAAATACAAACACCCCCAACAGTAAAACCCACCACCCAACCAACCAACCCCCCAAAATAAAAACCTATCTAAATACACCTAAGCTAACCATTACCCTGAAAAGGGCATTTGGATGGGCATTGCCCTTAAAAGGGCATTTAGATCTTTTACATTGCCCAAACCCTAAGCTAAAAAATAACACCCAAAAAAACCCTTAAAAAAAGCTAACACTAACCCCTGACGATCCACTTACAGTTATCGAAGTCCGGACATCAATCCTCATCCAGCCGGCGAAGTCCTCATCCAAGCGCAAGAATTCTTCATCCAGGAGGCCTCTTCAAACTTTATCCATACGGCGAAGTCCTCATCCAAGCAAGAAGAAGTCTTCATCCAGGCGGCGCGGAGCGGGTCCATCTTCAAGACATCCGGGGTGAAGCATCCTCTTCTTACGGTCGTCGGCGTCAACTGAAGGTTCCCTTTAAGTGACGTCATCCAAGATGGCGTCCCTTACATTCCTATTGGCTGAAAGATTTCTGTCAGCCAATAGGAATTAAAGGGGAAAAAATCCTATTTACTGTTGCAATCAGCCAATAGGATTGAGCTTTCATCCTATTGGCTGATCCAATCAGCCAATAGGATTGAGCTTTCATCCTATTGGCTGATCCAATCAGCCAATAGGATTGAGCTCTCATTCTATTGGCTGTTCCAATCAGCCAATAGAATGAGAGATCAATCCTATTGGCTGATTGGATCAGCCAATAGTATGAAAGCTCAATCCTATTTGCTGATTGCAACAGCCAATAGGATTTTTTCCCCTTTAATTCCTATTGGCTGATAGAAATCTTTCAGCCAATAGGAATGTAAGGGACGCCATCTTGGATGACGTCACTTAAAGGGAACCTTCAGTTGACGCCGACGACCGTAAGAAGAGGATGCTCCGTGTTAGATGTCTTTTTTGTGGTTAGTTTAGGCTTATTTAGGTTTTTATTTGGGGTGGTTGGGTGGTGGGTTTTACTGTTGGGGGTGTTTGTATTTTTTTTTTTTACAGGTAAAAGAGCTGATTTCTTTGGGGCAATACCCCACAAAAGGCCCTTTTAAGGGCCATTGGCAGTTTAGTGTAGGCTAGGGTTTTTTTATTTTGTGGGGGCTTTTTTATTTTGATAGGGCTATTAGATTAAGAGTAATTTGTTTTTATTTTTGATAATTTGTTTTTTTTTTGTAATTTAGTGTTTATTTTTTTGTAATTTAGAAAATTGTATTTTAATAATTTAATTTATTTTATTTTATTGTAATGTTAGTTTTTAGTGTAAGGCAGGTTAGGTTTTATTTTACAGGTAACTTTGTATTTATTTTAACTAGGTAGTTATTAAATAGTTAATAACTATTTACTAACTAGTCTACCTAGTTAAAATAAATACAAACTTACCTGTGAAATAAAAATAAAACCTAAGATAGCTACAATAAAACTATTAGTTATATTGTAGCTAGCTTAGGTTTTATTTTACAGCTAAGTATGTATTTAGTTTTAAATAGGAATTATTTAGCTAATAATTGTAAGGTTTATTTAGATTTATTTTAATTATATTTAAGTTAGGGGGCGTTAGGGTTAGGGTTAGATTTAGGCTTACGTTAGGGTTATGCTTAGGGTTAGGGTAATGTTAGGGTTAGGTTTAGGGGTTAATATATTTATTAAGTGTAAGTGATGTTGGAAGCCAGAGGTTTAGGGGTTAATAACTTAAGTATAGTGGCAGCGACATTGGGGGCAGCAGATTAGGGGTTAATAACTGTAATGTAGGTGACGGCGATGTTAAGGGCGGCAGATTAGGGGTTAATAAGTGTATTTAGGTGGCGGCGATGTTAGGGGCAGCAGATTAGGGGTTAATAACTGTATGTAGGTGACGGCGATATCAGGAGCGGCAGATTAGGGGTTAATATTTTTATTTAGGTGGCGGCGATGTTAGGGGCAGCAGATTAGGGGTTAATAACTGTAATGTAGGTGGCGGCGATTTTAGGGGCGGCAGATTAGGGGTTAATAACATTATGTAGGTGGCGGCGATGTTGGGGGAAGCAGATTAGGGGTGTTTAGATGTGGTTTTTATGTTAGGGTGTTAGGTTTAAAATAACTTTTTCTTTCCCCATAGACATCAATGGGGCTGCATAACGGAGCTTTTGTTTCCGCGGTCGCAGTTGTTAGGCTTTTTTTTTGCCGGCTCTGCCCATTGATGTCTATGAGGAAATCATGCACGAGCACGTCAAAGCAGCGCTTGTATTTGGGTGCAGTATGGAGCTCAACGCAACCATATTGCACGCACAAGCCTGCTTTTTGTAAACTTGTAATAGCAGTGCTTTAGGGAGGGGAAATAACGCTGCTTTTGTGGCAGTCGTTAATTTCCCTATATCGCTCAAAACTCGTAATCTAGCTGAGTGCAAGCCAATAATAAAAACTATTGGTAAGATAAAACTAAGTTTAAAATTAAGAAGAGCTGCAGACTCTCATTTACACAAACACTCAAACACTCCCACACACACACACACACATACACACATACTCTGACAGAGAATCTTTCACACACTCTCTTACATACAGGAACACACACATACTCTCACAGAGACTCTTTCACACACTCTCTTACATACAGGAACACACACACACATACTCTCACAGAGACTCTTTCACACACTCTCTTACATACAGGAACACACACACACACATACTCTCACAGAGACTCTTTCACACACTCTCTTACATACAGGAACACACACATACTTTCACAGAGACTCTTTCACACACTCTCTTACATACAGGAACACACACACACATACTCTCACAGAGACTCTTTCACACACTGTCTTACATACAGGAACACACACACACACTCTCACAGAGACTCTTTCACACACTCTCTTACATACAGGAACACACACACATACTCTCACAGAGACTCTTTCACACACTCTCTTACATACAGGCACACACACAAACACACACTCTCACAGAGACTCTTTCACACACTCTCTTACATACAAGCACACACACTCACATACTCTCACAGAGACTCTTTCACACACTCTCTTACACACACTCAAACACACACACATACTTTCACAGAGACTCTTTCACACACTCTCTTACATACAGGAACACACACACACACATACTCTCACAGAGACTCTTTCACACACTCTCTTACATACACACCAACTCTCTCAGACCCACACACACAAACACTCTCACTAATACTGGGGCCACTGGGAGGATAAACATGCAAATCACCCCAGCTATATCAATGATCAATTATAACTTTTACCAGAAACATTTCTGCCAAATGACTGAAAATGAATTTGAAATACAACAATATCAGGTAGGTGAATGATTAGTGTGTATGTCAGTGTATGCTAGTGAACGTACCACTGCTGTCATAAGGTGAGCAGGATGTCTATTCTACTTACAGACAACTCATCCTCATAGTCTATGCTCAGGTAGCAGCCGTTCCCCAAGCCTTATAAGCTGTGTCTGGGTACCTTGGTACTGGACACCTGCATGGTCCAGTGCTCCTGCTCCTCTGGCTGGGAAACACTCGGCTAGATTTAGAGTTTTGTCGGTAACGACCCGCGTAGCTAACGCTGGCTTTTTTCTGGCCGCACCTTTAAAATAACTCTGGTATTGAGAGTCCACAGAATGGCTGCGTTAGGCTCCAAAAAAGGAGCGTAGAGCATATTTAACGCAACTTCAACTCTCGATACCAGAGTTGCTTACGGACGCGGCCAGCCTCAAAAACGTGCTCGTGCACGATTCCCCCATAGGAAACAATGGGGCTGTTTGAGCTGGAAAAAAACTAACACCTGCAAAAAAGGCGCGTTCAGCTCCTAACGCAGCCCCATTGTTTGCTATGGGGAAACACTTCCTACGTCTGCACCTAACACTCTAACATGTACCCCGAGTCTAAACACCCCTAACCTTACACTTATTAACCCCTAATCTGCCGCCCCCGCTATCGCTGACCCCTGCATATTATTATTAACCCCTAATCTGCCGCTCCGTAAACCGCCGCTACTTACATTATCGATCTGCCAATCGGATTGAACTTGATTCTGATTGGCTGATTCCATCAGCCAATCAGAATATTCCTACCTTAATTCCGATTGGCTGATAGAATCCTATCAGCCAATCGGAATTCGAGGGACGCCATCTTGGATGACGTCCCTTAAAGGAACCGTCATTCGTCGTCTATTCGTCGGTTGAAGAGGATGTTCCGCGTCGGCTTGGAAGAAGATGGCTCCGCTCCGCTCCAGAAGAAAGAAGATTGAAGATGCGGCTTGATAGAAGACTTCATCCCGATGATGGACTTCCGACTTCAGCCCGATGATGGATTTCTTCAGCCGCCGCTTGGATCCAGACTTCAGCCCGAGGATGGACATCACTCTTCAGCCCCCCGCTTGGGCTTGGATCAAGACTCTGGACGGATCGGTGAACCTGGTATGGTGAAGATAAGGTAGGAAGATCTTCAGGGGCTTAGTGTTAGGTTTATTTAAGGGGGGTTTGGGTTAGATTAGGGGTATGTGGGTGGTGGGTTGTAATGTTGGGGGGGGTATTGTATGTGTTTTTTTACAGGCAAAAGAGCTGAATTTCTTGGGGCATGCCCCGCAAAGGGCCCTGTTCAGGGCTAGTAAGGTAAAAGAGCTTTGAACTTTAGTAATTTAGAATAGGGTAGGGCATTTTTTTATTTTGGGGGGCTTTGCTATTTTATTAGGGGGCTTAGAGTAGGTGTAATTAGTTTAAAATTGTTGTAAGATTTTTCTTATGTTTGTAAATATTTTTTTATTTTTTGTAACTTAGTTCTTTTTTATTTTTTGTACTTTAGTTAGTTTATTTCATTGTAGTTATTTGTAGATATTGTATTTAATTAATTTATTGATAGTGTAGTGTTAAGTTTAATTGTAGATAATTGTAGGTATTGTATTTAATTAATTTATTGATAGTGTAGTGTTAGGTTTAATTGTAACTTAGGTTAGGATTTATTTTACAGGTAATTTTGTAATTATTTTAACTAGGTAACTATTAAATAGTTCTTAACTATTTAATAGCTATTGTACCTGGTTAAAATAATTACAAAGTTGCCTGTAAAATAAATATTAATCCTAAAATAGCTACAATGTAATTATAATTTATATTGTAGCTATATTAGGGTTTATTTTACAGGTAAGTATTAAGCTTTAAATAGGAATAAGTTATTTAATAAGAGTTAATTTATTTCGTTAGAATAAAATTATATTTAACTTAGGGGGGTGTTAGGGTTAGGGTTAGAATTAGCTTTAGGGGTTAAAAAATTTATTAGAATAGCGGTGAGCTCCGGTCGGCAGATTAGGGGTTAATTATTGTAGGTAGCTGGCGGCGACGTTGTGGGGGGCAGATTAGAGGTTAATAAATATAATATAGGGGTCGGCGGTGTTAGGGGCAGCAGATTAGGGGTACATAAGGATAACGTAGGTGGCGGCGCTTTGCGGTCGGCAGATTAGGGGTTAATTATTGTAGGTAGCTGGCGGCGACGTTGTGGGGGGCAGATTAGAGGTTAATAAATATAATATAGGGGTCGGCGGTGTTAGGGGCAGCAGATTAGGGGTACATAAGGATAACGTAGGTGGCGGTCGGCAGATTAGGGGTTAAAAATATTTAATTGAGTGGCGGCGATGTGGGGGGACCTCAGTTTAGGGGTACATAGGTAGTTTATGGGTGTTAGTGTACTTTAGAGCACAGTAGTTAAGAGCTTTATGAACCGGCGTTAGCCCAGAAAGCTCTTAACTACTGACTTTTTCTGCGGCTGGAGTTTGGTCGTTAGATTTCTAACGCTCACTTCAGCCACGACTCTAAATACCGGAGTTAGGAAGATCCCATTGAAAAGATAGGATACGCAATTGACGTAAGGGGATCTGCGGTATGGAAAAGTCGCGGCTGAAAAGTGAGCGTTAGACCCTTTTTTGACTGACTCCAAATATCGGCGGTAGCCTAAAACCAGCGTTAGGAGCCTCTAACGCTGGTTTTCACGGCTACCGCCAAACTCCAAATCTAGGCCACTGTTTTTTATCTGATAATCCTAGTCCTGAGGATAACTGGTGAGCTGAGTTTGAATCGCCCTCCCTAGGTCCAACATGGTTATGGGGGACACTAGATGACTGGGGCTGCTGATAAAAGTTTGCACTACTAAAACAGCTATGTTTGCTGGCAGCCATGTTTACCACCACAAAAAAATAAAACAGGTTGTGCGCTGGCCCACAATGAGCGCTACTTATTTAGTGTGAGAAATCACAGGGTGCGCACACCTTAGATGGAACAGTGATTTCTTGCACTAGATAAAAAGTGCTTATTATGGGGTATCTCACAATAAATAATTAGAAAAATTATTTGCAAGGCAAATTCAGAACTATCCAGGACTCCCTGGTTTCATATCTCTGTTTAGAACTATAACTTTTTATCTAAAGGGAACACAATTTTATGTGTAGTAAACCTCTGCTTTAAAGCACCAGTGTAGGTTTTTTTTCCTCAGTAAGTACAAAGCTCTCAATCTTCAAAACCCACAATGCCAAGGGTAGGTACACTAGTGTCCACCATAAAAAGAGAGGAGCAATTCCAGTCAATAGGGTTAGAAAATGTGAAAATTAAACTTTATTAAAAGCAATACACAGAGCTGACACAGATAAGTTAACAGCACTTAACCATAGACTCCCACACAATGCATCACTTCCTTTATATAGACCTACAACTCATTAACAAACTGGTATACTAATTCCATATAGTTAACCCTATATTTGCCTAAAGCATTACCCTTCATACTTTAAGAACCAATGAGAAATTAAAAGAAATAAATAACTGCTATACAGGTGTTTAACTAACATTCATTAATTCAATATATATAGACAGGGAAAGCAAAAGGTTCAGCTAATTGATTCACTATTATTTATAATGAACTAATGTGTTTTAATTTGTGTTTTTGTTTTTAGTTAAACAATAATATAAATTCATAATGTGTACATTAATATATTTCATATTATGTTCTAGAGATATACACGGCAAACAACTTGTTTAGTTTAAAAAATTTGTTTCAAATTTTTCCACACTGCTTGTCTGAATTTCATTCATGCAGGCATTAATTTCAGCCAAATAATGAATTTGAATTTGTTACTGTTATTTCCAAAGGGAACAGCAAATATATACAACTAATTTTAACAAAAAATCTTTCATTATAGAATTTGAACAATTAAAAGAACCTTTAAATGCTAACATAAATAAGTCAATAACTAGCTCACAGAGGCACAGAAGTTACACAGATGCACCTTAGTTCTAGTCAAAGGGACTGACAATGTCTGCGCTTCCCCTAGTCTCCCACCTCCCTATGCTAGGTTAAGTTTGATTGGACAAGCCTATATGACCAAAATCCAACATTTAGTGCCTAACTGGCTGTCTCTAATATCAGTCACTAGTAGTACTATGGCAGAATTGGACAAGAAATGATAGACACATGAATGGCCACACCCCCTGTACATCATTACAAACAGAGGAGATGATTATCCAAACAATATAGCTCTCCCTCCTCCCATCCTACACGTTTTTTGGCGCCAAATGGTACAAAGGAATGATCAAATCGATTTGGTCAAGCAGTCATTAATTTTTCGTCTTTTTCATCCAGTATTTGGCTGTTCGTGTTTCAGACAACTTGCCGAATCAGCATAAAATCAGGCAAATTTGTATTCTTCCAAAACCAAATATACAACTCTATTATTTTCACTAATGTTATGATTTACTTTTTTATATTATACCATATCACTATCATACATGATCATTTTGATAACATTTGAGTTTCATAATTTCAAATAGTGATCTGAGCTATATATTCTTTTTTTCCATTTAGTCCTCTTTG
Organism: Bombina bombina; assembly: GCF_027579735.1. Taxonomy (NCBI): domain Eukaryota; kingdom Metazoa; phylum Chordata; class Amphibia; order Anura; family Bombinatoridae; genus Bombina; species Bombina bombina. The sequence continues at coordinate 833,361,046 of NC_069504.1, read as the reverse complement.
TTATTTATCTATAGCTCAATAATGTAGGTAAGCATAAATAGACTTTGTGCAGAGTCCACTTGCAGTTGCATATAGAATTACTTTGCAGGACTGAGAATCTTGGAAGAGACAAAGTAATATAGTAGAGTAAACTGTAAAAGCGCATAATTTAGTTGTATATGAGTTGTAAACAAACCAAGACTCCCCTCCAGTGTGCAGAATAGGGCAATTGAATCTCACATAAAGGGATATTACATTTAAAGCTCCATTATGCAGAGTGGCTTGTAGTTATGCAAATAGTTCAACTAATATAGGTCTAAACAGCTTGTAAAATAACAGATATGAAAGTATCTAAGCCCTATATCCCTCAAGTTCCCCTTTTACATGGTATAGTATACAAATGGGATAAACTAAAGGGTCACCATTGTAGCCTACTAATCTAAAGTAATATTTGGCTATATTAAAAAAACAACAAGTAACGATTGTTAACAACTAACCCACTCATAGAAAATTAACCCAATATATTACTGAAGCAAGTGTTCCCACTGTTGGTGAAATGCTAAGAATATAGGGTTAATCCATATCTGCAAGCGCGCAAAGGACTAAGATGATTCTAAATAATACTGTCTACATTGTCTCACTCCAGCTTTCTGTTTATGTGGGCAATAGTGCAGGTAGTAGGCAAAAGGAAGCTAAACTCTAAAGAAAAAGGAGAATAAAAGTCTAAATAATAATATATCATCCAAGCCTCTATATAAAAGTCAGTTGTGGAGAGACCTGATATAGTTTAATTCTGATTGTCCAAATTAGCCTGCTTCAAAATAGGTCAGAGACATCGTAGGCCTCAGAGATAGCGCTGCGGAATCTGTTGGCGCTCTACAAATAACCGATAATAATAATAATAAATAGTCTCTCTCCCTGGAACAGCTGATCTCCAGAACCAGTGAAAGACAAAACGCAGCATCCCCAGCACAGTCTATCTTCAGCACACACATATGCCGCTGTCACAACCAGGCCAGCACCACGAAGCAGAGGGGGAACTTCCCAAACTTGGCTGCCGCCCACAGAAGTCACGAGCACTGTACTCACAAGCTGGTTTAATGGTAAGAGCTGATCCTTCATGGAACATGCTGAAGCAATAGCAAACCTTGAAACCAGGTTTGTAGCAGGACAGCCGTTAACTTCTAAATCGCAGCGTAGCCAGTCTCTGGTGTAAGGTATGAGCGTCGCCTTGCTGTAGGGGATCAAAGTGACCGCACGAGATCCCGGTATCCGGTAAGACAGTGCAAATACTCTGATAGATGGTGGGATCGTTAGAAGTCAGAGAAGGAACGACATGCCAATCCGCTGTCAGTGTAGGCTTGTCCTCTCCCACTACTGTATCTACTCGAGACTCGTGCAGTATTAGCGCTAAGCTGGCAAAATGATCTTGTAGGAGCTGCGTCACAGCCAGCCACAAGTCATCCTGGGCCTCCATCTTAACTAAACTTCTGGAACTCATATAGAGCTGAGAATGTCCACCCAGGAGCTCCCAATGTCTCCGGAGTTACTGTATATGAAAGGGACCCTATTTAATATATTGAAAATAGCACTGGGTGCCAATAATCCTCAATTATATCAAATAAGGGCCCTGACACACATGTCTGGTTCCTATGATAGTTGGTTCCCCCCTCCTGAGCTATATTTTTAACTTTGCATTAAACAAAATTTTATATTGTGTTTTATAACATGTGAACTAAGAATGCACAAAAAATTTAACATTAAACAAACAGAGATAAAAGCCAATGTATACTGATCAAATGAAGTCCAAATAAGCTTTCAAAAGGTCATAGGGAAACTTACACTCTCAAATTGTCCCCATGCAAAGTATATTATCTTACCACAAATCCATATGGAAAGCTTGTGATTAGTGGGTTTTTGAAAGATTAACATGAAAAAATTTGGTGGGGCCCTTTCAGCAAGATACCCTAAATGAATGGATGAACCAATTGGAATCTGTTCAAAGGAGGGCTCTTAAAATGGTACATAGTCTAAAAAACATGTTTTAAAACCTACAGATTACAAGTTGCGTGCTAACTGTTGCATACAAGCAATATGGGTTTTATTGCAGCTGTTTGCGCACGTCGGAAGTAGCGCGTATTACAAGTTGAAAGTAAACACATTAGCTTGAGCACAATTAATTTTAATGCAAGTCGGGATCGTGTGACCTCAGATCTCTGGTAACTGATATGCTCGAATAAAAAGATGCACAAAATTACATTAAAAAGTACAGTTACACTCATAATAGCACCATCTAATAAAAATGATTGGAAAAAAATGCATTAAAAAGTTATAAGGGCTCAAAGATATGAGGTTTGAAGTGTTAGAAAAATAAAAGGACTGCAAAGGGCTTTAACATAGAGATAAATACATATACATTACAGACATACTGAATATACACCTATAAACACTTAAATACATATGTATACTATATAGACATATATATAAGTGCATTGGAGCCCATGGCAGTCAAGGTGCTGAAATATGTAAAATCCTATTTATGCAATATTCATATTTAATAACGTGTTTAACTGTTTTTAGTGTAAATATTTCACATTCCAATGTTATTCACATAGGGGAATATGTTCTAAGTATTTATAAATAGATATTTAGATATTCCTAAATATATCTGTTTATATCTATACACACACACATATATATATATATATATATATATATATATATATATATATATATATATATATATATATATATATAGAGAGAGAGAGAGAGAGAGAGAGAGAGAGAGAGAGAGAGAGAGAGAGAGAGAGAGAGAGAGAGAGAAGGAAACAACAAAGAATGTGCACAGCCCCAAGCTGATGTAGGTGCTTAGCTTAGCGGATTAATAAGGAAGTCCTTAAGATATGTAATATCCAGACATATTAGAGTTCCATATGCAACTTGTAAAAAAGTGGCTATATGTTGTAAGTCCCCAAAAACCCCAGTCATGCAAGTATAAGAGTGTGAGCTCTAGTAAAGCACTGTAGTAAATCTGAACGGTACTATACCAAATAGGTATTGACAATGTGATATGTGACTCACCGATGGCCGTTCGTGTGCTCGCGGAGGTCTGCCCTGCTCAACACTCAAAGCTTTTTCTCCAAAGTTGTGAGACTCCGAGAGTCCGACTTTCGTTAGCTGGATAGCCTTCACTGGATGCGCGGATGATGCCGCGTCTGACTCCTCCTGTGTAGATGACGTAGGAGCAGCGGAAGTACCTGATTGGTAATAGCGGATGATGCTGCATCTGTCTCTTGCCATTCAAACGTCAGGTAGGGCTGCTCGGTGGTAAATAGAATTGATGAAAAGCAGACTGGGGGTTGAAAAAAGTGGAAAGTATCCGCTTGATAGCCAAGTATGCAGTACCTTAGAGTGTCAGATCCGGTCCTCAAGGCTCGCTTAGCCGTAGATACAAAAGCAACAAAAAAACGAGGACCAGCTGGATCGGTTACAACCAAGTGGGTTTATTCAGGCATAGGTGATAGAGCACTCAGTGGTATACAAGGTAAGGTGATATTGATCTGACGCGTTTCGCGCATGTGCAATGCGCTTTATCAGAGATATATATATACAGGGAGTGCAGAATTATTAGGCAAGTTGTATTTTTGAGGATTAATTTTATTATTGAACAACAACCATGTTCTCAATGAACCCAAAAAACTCATTAATATCAAAGCTGAATAGATCTGGAAGTAGTTTTTAGTTTGTTTTTAGTTATAGCTATTTTAGGGGGATATCTGTGTGTGCAGGTGACTATTACTGTGCATAATTATTAGGCAACTTAACAAAAAACAAATATATACCCATTTCAATTATTTATTTTTACCAGTGAAACCAATATAACATCTCAACATTCACAAATATACATTTCTGACATTCAAAAACAAAACAAAAACAAATCAGTGACCAATATAGCCACCTTTCTTTGCAAGGACACTCAAAAGCCTGCCATCCATGGATTCTGTCAGTGTTTTGATCTGTTCACCATCAACATTGCGTGCAGCAGCAACCACAGCCTCCCAGACACTGTTCAGAGAGGTGTACTGTTTTCCCTCCTTGTAAATCTCACATTTGATGATGGACCACAGGTTCTCAATGGGGTTCAGATCAGGTGAACAAGGAGGCCATGCCATTAGATTTTCTTCTTTTATACCCTTTCTTGCCAGCCACGCTGTGGAGTACTTGGACACGTGTGATGGAGCATTGTCCTGCATGAAAATCATGTTTTTCTTGAAGGATGCAGACTTCTTCCTGTACCACTGCTTGAAGAAGGTGTCTTCCAGAAACTGGCAGTAGGACTGGGAGTTGAGCTTGACTCCATCCTCAACCCGAAAAGGCCCCACAAGCTCATCTTTGATGATACCAGCCCAAACCAGTACTCCACCTCCACCTTGCTGGCATCTGAGTCGGACTGGAGCTCTCTGCCCTTTACCAATCCAGCCACGGGCCCATCCATCTGGCCCATCAAGACTCACTCTCATTTCATCAGTCCATAAAACCTTAGAAAAATCAGTCTTGAGATATTTCTTGGCCCAGTCTTGACGTTTCAGCTTGTGTGTCTTGTTCAGTGGTGGTCGTCTTTCAGCCTTTCTTACCTTGGCCATGTCTCTGAGTATTGCACACCTTGTGCTTTTGGGCACTCCAGTGATGTTGCAGCTCTGAAATATGGCCAAACTGGTGGCAAGTGGCATCTTGGCAGCTGCACGCTTGACTTTTCTCAGTTCATGGGCAGTTATTTTGCGCCTTGGTTTTTCCACACGCTTCTTGCGACCCTGTTGACTATTTTGAATGAAACGCTTGATTGTTCGATGATCACGCTTCAGAAGCTTTGCAATTTTAAGAGTGCTGCATCCCTCTGCAAGATATCTCACTATTTTTGACTTTTCTGAGCCTGTCAAGTCCTTCTTTTGACCCATTTTGCCAAAGGAAAGGAAGTTGCCTAATAATTATGCACACCTGATATAGGGTGTTGATGTCATTAGACCACACCCCTTCTCATTACAGAGATGCACATCACCTAATATGCTTAATTGATAGTAGGCTTTCGAGCCTATAAAGCTTGGAGTAAGACAACATGCATAAAGAGGATGATGTGGTCAAAATACTCATTTGCCTAATAATTCTGCACTCCCTGTATATATATATATATATATATATATATATATATATATATATATATATATATATATATATATATATATATATATATATATATATATATATATATATATGTGTGTGTGTAGATATATATTAGCAAAAAACCCATCATATAGATATATATATATTTTTTTTTCTATGTGAGGAACATTGGAATGTTAAATATTCATATTTCATCTCAGGTTAGAGCACTTGAGAAAATGGGATTTGGCTTTTCACTCTCCATTGAAGTCTATGGGAGAATATATAAACGCGGTTGCAATATTCTTACTTTGGCTTTTGGCGTACGTCAGGTTAGCATGCAAGTAAAAACATTTTACTTTCAACTTGTAATACGTGCGGGACCCAACATGTACATTAAAAGCTGGAGTCGAGCACAGATAGCATACGGCTGAGGGGCGATAAAAAAAAAAAAAATCCCAGTAGGTTGTAGGAATAATAACTAAACACAAAATAAGAATTTAAAGTTAATTTGATCAGGCTAAATGAAGTGCTCATTATTTTATTTCTGGAACTCACATTTAAGTACAAGAGCATAGAGAAGTGTGAACAGTCTCAAGATTAAAGATTAGATTAAAGGGACATGAAACCCAAACATTTTCTTTCATGATTCAGATAGAGAATACAATTTTAAACAACAACTTTTTAATTTACTTCTATTATCTAATTTGCTTCATTCTCTTGGTATCATTTGTTGAAGGAGCAGCAATGCACTAATGGTTTCTAACTCAACAAATGGGTGAGCCAATCACAGTCAATATCTATATGCAGCAACCAATCAGCAGCCAGAACTTAGTTTATTTGCTGTTCCTGAGTTTGCCTAGATAAACCTTTCAGCTAAGGATAACAAGAGAAGGAAGCAAATTAAATAATAGAAGTAATTGCAAAGGTGTTAAAAATTGTATTCTCTATCTGAATCATGAAAGAAAATTTTTGGGTTTCATGTCCCTTTAAATTCAAAATGAAACATTCATGGTTGAGATGGAGCAAACAATTTTAACCACATCGCTATTGGGAATTTCAAAGAAAAACTTGACCAAAGTACCAGAGACTTTTAAGCATTTTTTCCATCACTCTTTTTAAAAAGAAATAGAGCCTCTGTTTTATTTATTTACATATCACAACTTTGTATATAAATTTAAAGTAGGCAACTCAATCTATTGATTTAGGCCCATTTTGGTACTTTTGATGCCCCTATTTGGCTGCCAAATATAAAACTTGTTAACTTTTTTGCAAACTTTCAGTTTCTCACTGAAATTATTTACTACTGCAGTCAAGTTTATCTGGGGTCTCCTTTGTTCAGAAATAGCAGACATGCATGGCTTTGAAATAAGTTTTTGGCTATTAGAAAGTTGCTGCTGCTGTGCACCACACTTCTGAAATTCCCGGCAGTGAAGGGGTTAATCAGTTATCTTAAAACCCTTACTTTAAAAATATCCATAATACTTCAATTAAATTTGTGGTTAACCTAAAATAAGTCAACAATGGGAAAAAGATTACGATCAACAGACAAATAATATTGATTATCCTAGGTTAAGCCTGATAAGTCAAACCTCAATATCAGTACCTCCCAATTGGCACTAATAAAAATCGTCGCCCGCAAAAGCCGACGACGCCAAAATCTGCGCGGGTTTGGTATCCTATATACGGCGTAACCTAGAAGTTACGCCCGTATATTTCTGTTGTTGCCCGTAGTTTTTTGGGCCATAGACAGGTATATCAAACCTGCGCAGTTTGGTATCCAATATACAGCGTAAGGACTTACGTGGCGAAAATGGAGAAATCTTACTCCATTTTCACCTCGCCACAAAAAGCAGCCGTAAGAAGCCTTACGCTGTCTATTGGAGCCCCGTAACTACCTAAACTACCTGCAAAATAAACCTAACACCTAACGCATGCACAATGTCTATCTACCTGTCAACCGCGATCCCCCGCCGCAATCCCTAATAAAGTATTTAACCCCTAAACCGCCGCTCCCGGACCCCGCCGCCATCTACATAAACTAACCCCCTACTGTGAGCTCCTAAAACCACCACCATCTAACTGATCCATCCCCTAATGTGAACCCCTAAAACCGCCGCCATCTACCTTATCTATCCCCTAATGTGAACCCCTTACACCGCCGCCATCTACCTTATCTATCCCCTAATCTGACCCCTTACACCGCCGCCACCTATATAAAAATTATTAACCCCTAATCTAATCCCCCTATACCGCCGCCAGCTATATTAATATTATTAACCCCTAATCTAATATCCCTAAAGTAATAAGTTCTATTACCAGCCCTTAAAAGGGCCTTTTGCGGGGCTTTGCCCCAAAGTAAACAGCTCTTTTGCCCTATAACCTGCCCTCCCTACACCGCCGCCACCTATATTAATAGTATTAACCCCTAATGTAAGCCCCTTACACCGCCGCCATCTATATTAAAATTATTAACCCCTAATTTAATCTACCTACCCCGCCGCCAGCTATATTATCTATATTAACCCTAAGTATATTATAGTTAATATAGTTATTACATTATATATATTAACTATATTAACCCTAATTATATTAGGGTTAATATAGTTAATATAGTTACTATAGTATTTATATTAACTATATTAACTCTATCTAACTCTAACACCCCTAACTAAATTCTTATTAAATAAATCTAATTCATAATTTATAAACTAAAATATTCCTATTTAAATCTAAATACTTACCTATAAAATAAACCCTAAGATAGCTACAATATAATTAATAATTACATTGTAGCTATGTTAGGGTTTATATTTATTTTACAGGTAAATTGTTAATTATTTTAACTAGGTATAATAGCTATTAAATAGTTATTATCTATTTAATAGCTACCTAGTTAAAATAATTACCCAATTACCTGTAAAATAAATCCTAACCTAAGTTACAAATACACCTACACTATCAATAAATTAAATAAACTACAAATATATATCTAAAAATACAATTAAATAAACTAAACTAAATTACAAAAAACAAACAAACACTAAATTACAAAAAATAAAATAAAGATTACAGTAATTTTAAGCTAATTACACCTATTCTAAGCCCCCTAATAAAATAATAAAGCCCCCCAAAATAAAAAATTCCCTACCCTATTCTAAATTATAAAATACCCAGCTCTGTACCAGCCCTTAAAAGGGCTTTTTGCGGGGTATTTACCCCAAGTTAACAGCTCTTTTGCCTGTAAAAAAAAAGAACACAACACCCCCCCCAACATTACAACCCACCACCCACATACCCCTATTCTAAACCCACCCAAACCCCCCTTAAAAAAACTTAACACTACCCCCCCTGAAGATCTCCCTACCTTGTCTTCACCCAACCGGGCCGAACTTCTCATCCGATCCGGGCGATGTCTTTATCCAAGCGGCAAAGAAGAAGTCTTCATCCCGGCAATGTCTTTATCCAAGCGGCAAAGAAGAAGTCTTCATCCCGGCGATGTCTTTATCCAAGCGGCAGCAAAGTCTTCTTCCATCCGGCAGCATCTTCCATCAAGCGGCATCTTCAATCTTCTTTCTTCGCTCCTCCGACGCGGAGCCTCCATCCCAGCCGACGACTGAACGACGAATGAGGTACCTTTAAATGATGTCATCCAAGATGGCGTCCGTCGAATTCCGATTGGCTGATAGGATTCTATCAGCCAATCGGAATTAAGGTAGAAAAATCTGATTGGCTTTTAAGGGCTGGTAAGGTAAAAGAGCTTTGAACTTTTTTAATTTAGAATAGGGTAGGGAATTTTTTTTTATTTTGGGGGGCTTTATTATTTTATTAGAGGGCTTAGAATAGGTGTAATTAGCTTAAAAATCTTGTAATCTTTTTTTTATTTTTTGTAATTTAGTGGGGTTTTTTTTTATAATTTAGTTTAGTTTATTTAATTGTATTTTAGTTTAGATATTTGTAGTTTATTTAATTTATTGATAGTGTAGGTGTATTTGTAACTTAGGTTAGGATTTATTTTACAGGTAAATTGGTAATTATTTTAACTAGGTAGCTATTAAATAGTTATTAACTATTTAATATCTATTGTACCTAGTTAAAATAAATACCAAGTTACCTGTAAAATAAATATAAACCCTAAAATAGCTACAATGTAATTATTAATTACATTGTAGCTATCTTAGGGTTTATTTTATAGGTAAGTATTTAGATTTAAATAGGAATATTTTCATTAATAATATTAATATTAGATTTATTTTAATAAGAGTTTAGTTAGGGATGTTAGAGTTAGATAGGGTTATTATACTTAATATATATATAATATAATAACGATATTAACTATATTAACCCTAATATAATTAGGGTTAATATAGTTAATATATATAATATAATAATTATATTAACTATATTAACCCTAATATAATTAGGGTTAATATAGTTAATATAGCTGGCGGCGGTGTAGGGGGATTAGATTAGGGGTTAATACATTTATTATAGGTGGCAGCGGTGTAGGGGGATTTAGATTGTAGGCAAAAGAGCTGATTACTTTGTGACAAAGCCCCGCCAAAAGCCCTTTTAAGGGCTGGCAAAAGAGCAGTTTACTTTGGGGTAATGCCACTCAAAAAGCCCTTTTCAGGGCTATTTGTAGGGTTAGACTTAGGTTTAGTGGTAGGGATAGTTTAGTATTTTAGGGGTTAAATAATTTAATAAAGATGGCAGCGGGGTAGGGGGATTAAATTAGGGGTTAATAATTTTAAAATAGATGGCGGCGGGGTAGGGGCTCACTTTAGGGGGTAGGTAAGGTAGATGGCGGCGGGGTAGGGGCTCACTTTTGGGGGTAGGTAAGGTAGATGGCGGCGGGGTAGGGGCTCACTTTAGGGGGTAGGTAAGGTAGATGTCGGCGGTGTTAGGGGCTCACTTTAGGGGGTTATAGATTTAATATAGCTGGCGGCGGGGTCCGGGGGCGGCAGTTTAGGGGTTAATAACTTTATTAGGTGGCGGCAGGGTCCGGGAGCGGCGTTTTAGGGGTTAATAACTTTTTTATTATTAGGATAGTGAGGGGGTATAGCGGTTAGAGGTTTAGACGTGTCGGGCTATGTTTAGGAGGCGTGTTAGACAGTGCGGGTGATTTCATACTTTAGTCAGGTTTTGTAGGCGACGGCAGTTTCTAACGTGGCGCAAGTCACTGGCGACGCCAGAAATTTGTACTTGCGCAGATTTCTGGACATCGCTGGTTTATTCGACTTACGGCATGTTAGCATCTGACGGCACTGTATATTGGATAGCTCGAGTTGCGAGCTGAAACTGCGGGCGAACGAAGAAAATGCAATAATAGAAGTAAATTAGAAAGTTGCTTAAAATTGCATGCTCTGTCTGAATCATGAAAAAAAATATGAGTTCAGTGTCCCTTTAAATAAAACTTTAGAAATAAGTTGAAATATTATGGATATTTTTAAAGTAAGGGAGACTATACTTATAAAGAGAAATCCTCAGTAGAGGAACAAAAATGATATATTACTGATTTTAACAAAGTTTTAGATAATCTGGAAGATATTTTATTAAATTAAATTAGATTTAAGATTGAGTTAACTCCATAGGGGAACAAATAACTCACTTTAAAGGACCAGTAAATACAGCAGATTTGCATAATCAACAAATGCATGATAAAAAGACAATACATTAGCACATAGTATGAATTTGAAAGGAATATTTGTTTTTCTAACAAATTTCAAAGTTCAAAGTCTATTTTCACTCCTCCTGTATCATGTGACATCCATCACCCAATCACAAATATATGTACATATATTCTGTGAATTCTTGCACATGCTCAGTAGGAGCTGGTGACTCAAAAAATGTTAAATATAAAAAGATTGTGAACATTTTGTTAATAGAAGTAAATTGAAAAGTTGTTTAAAATTGTATTCTCTATCTGAATCATGAAAGTTTAATTTTGACTTGATTATCCCTTTAATAATTCTCTAGAAGTAATGAAAAATGAAACCCAAACTAAGAATAGACAAAAATAAATATTTTTCCAAATTGGAAGAATTTAAAAGGCCACTAAACCCAAAATCTTTCTTTAATTATTCAGATAGAGAATAGAAATTTAAACAACATTACAATTTACTTCCATAATTTATTTTGCTTCATTTTTTAAATATCCTTATTTGAAGAAAAAGCAATGCACATGGTGAGCCAATCACATGATGCTTATATGTGCAGCAACCAATCAGCAGCTAGTGAGCATATCTAGATATGCTTTTCATCAAAGAATATCAAGAGAATAAAACAAATTAGATAATATAAGTAAATTAAAAAGATGTTTAAAATTGCATTCTCTTTCTAAATCATAAAAGAAAAAATGTGGGTGGCATGTCCCTTTAATGAGGATATGTTGCGAGGTAAATGGAAAAATGTAACAGGGACCAAGCAGATTATGGTATTTGGATTGATAAGGAATAAGGGGAGAATAATGATTCAGATAAGGTCTGAGAAATCAGAAAACAAATTTCTGTTTAGTACAAAGTAAAGAAAAATAAATTAAAAAAGGAGAATAATCAAATAAAACAAACTGAATAACAGATTCTATATACTGTTCACCAATACAAAAAGTAACACCATTGATAGGCTTCAAATTACACCTGAACCCAATCATACTCAAAACAGTAGATATATGGTTAGGGGAGAGAATGGAACACAGGAAGGAGAACAAATAATTATAATAGAGAGGTTAGATTTAAACAGTAAAGAAATGAGACATATAGGCACCCCAGAAATAGATTTAGAGGAAAATGTATTTTCCAAAAATAAGGATCGAAAGTCAGGAGAAGCCAACTCTTTCTTTTCAAATCATATAAATGGTGGATTTTATAAGAAAAATTACCAAGAGAAGGATTTTAGACATTCTAGGGATAACAGATACGGGGCCAGATTATGAGTGGTGAGCTATTTAGAGCTTTTACTTGAGCACTAACTGCGCTAGAAGTAAATGTTTTACACACGTCGGGTTGCGCTCATATTACAAGTTGAAAGTAAAAAGTTGTCGCTCACACGTTAACCCGATATGCGCAAAAAGCAGAACTTAGAATTTCATGCATGTGATAACCTATTCAACCATAGAATTCAATAGAGAAAAAAAAGTGGAGAAAACTCCCCACTCACAAGCTTACCCAAATGCATATTCTCAAGTGCGCTAAACTGGCATAAATATATGAATATTTCACATTCCAATGTTCTTGACATAGAATAATATGTTCTATTTATACTTAAATACATATTTCTACATAACCACCCAAGCATACAGGCTTTGGGGTGGCTAAAGGACAATTCATAAGGCTGAGGTGTAATTGCTTAGTGGAAAATTATTTTTGGAAAGAAAGTGATGTTTTAAAATCACAATTGGTCCAACGCGGGTATTCTAGAAAGGTGATAGAGAGAACTTTTTTTGGAAGTTGTTAAAATTGACAGACAGTCATTACTCAAAGAGGCTAAACCTCAAACTAACATAACCAGATTTCATAATACTAAACCTATCTATATCACCACTAACAGCCCACAGCTTCATGATATTTGTAAAATCATCAATACTCATTTACCTATTTTGACAGCTGAAGACTGCTTTAGGAATTATGAATCCTAAGGTTGTAATTTTGTTACACTTAGAGGCAGCACTATTGGTAATATTGTGGCCCCCAGAATGTTAAGGAAACAAGTACAAGATCAAAGTAGTTGGCTAACTTTCAAGGGGGATTATAAATGCAGTTTCACAAAATGTATGGCAGTCATTCCAAGGTGGACTCTTTTTTTCAGTCTAAAGTTACCCAAAGAGATTATGACCTGACTAGCGGCACCAATTGTAGGACTTTTTTTGTGATATATTTGGTAGAATGTTCCCAATGTAACCGACAGTACATCGGATGCACCACAAGTGAGGTCCACGTGCGGATTAGAGAGCATTTGCTAAATATTGACACTGGAAATGACTGTTCAGATTTAGCCAGGCACTTTATTTTCAATCATAGTCAAGATGTTTCAAGTTTAAAATGACAAGTGATAGAATAGGGTTCGCCGGTCGCCCCAAGGAGGTGACATGACTGCCAAATTATTAAACAGAAAAGTTTTCTAGATTTTTCAGCTCAAAACTAGGAAACCCCAAAGATTTAATATTGATGGGGTTGTAATCCATTTCTGGAAAAGATATTTATAGCACACTACATTGTTCATTGTATTAATTTCACATGATTATATATATATATATATATATATATATATATATATATATACACACATATATATAGTTCTCCCTTTTATAAACTTTATATCAGCTGCTGGCATACATATATATATATATATATATATATATATATATATATATATATATACTTATGACTTTGTTGCATTTAAATACCTAACAGTAGCATTCTTTTTTTTTTTTTTAAACAGCTTTATTGCATACAAATCAATTTTACAAAAGCGGTGAGATGCAGCTCCTAAGATACAAATTACAACAATAGCCGTTAGATTTTGTGGATAACAGTAATAGTGCTCGTAGCACTTCAAAGTTAAACAGTATTGTTTCCCACCTGTGCGGGGCTAATGCTAAGCAAAAAGGGGCCTAGTTAAAGGTTGTGTTGTCCAGGGGGAAAGCTCACTAAAAGACATTTGTCAGGTATCCAATTATTATAATATGTTTCAAAAAATAATTAACAGGTATCAGAAAACTGTGTATCCCGGTCCGCTGGCGCCCCGATCAGTGGATTCTAATTTAACTATATTGTTTTTTATACTCCCTTGGTCAGCCGTGAATGATTCCTGAGTATCGGGTAAAATCTATTATTTATTTTTGCTGAATATAATTAGACCAGAGCTGCGAGAACTCTGCATAATAATCTATTTTGTCTTGTTTAAGGTAATAATATTCCTCTAGTTCTATAATCTCTGTCACTTTCTGAGCCCACATACCTATAGTTGGTGCTTCCCTACTCCTCCAATTCTTGGCTATTAAGATCTTTGCACTGTTAGTCAGAATGTTGAAAAGATGTATGTATGGTTTGTATTTAATGGGCGAGGGAGGTTTGTGTAGGAGCTAGATCAAAGGGTCGAGTGGTAGTAGTATATCTAAAATGGACTCTACTTCCGAGATCACATCTCTCCAGAAGGTCTGGACGCTATTGCACCACCACATCTGTGCCGTATCACTATTTACATGGCCGCAACGCCAACATTTATTGCTTTTGGTGTGGAATAAGCGGTGTAGTTTTTTTCGGGTGAGATACCATCTGTGTAGTAGTTTGAAATTAACTTCTAGGATAGAGGATGAGATTGAGGATCTCTTTGCAGCTTGAAACATTATTTTACTCGTGTGGGGTAGTATTATAACTCCGAGGTGCCTTTCCCAACTCCCCAGGTAACGGGGGATGTAGCCTGGAGGGGTGTGGGTTAGGATCTTGTATATTATGGATAATGTATGTCTTAAGGGGGGGTTTTGAGTGCAAAGGGACTCAAAGTTGGTCAGAGGTCTGACCATATTTCCATAGCCTGGGTGTTTGGTGATAAAATGAATCGTCTGCCTATAGGTGAACCAGTTAGTGAAGCAATCGTGTCCCTTTGAAACTAAGTCGGCTTGAGAGAGTAGAGATTCGTTGTCAGTTAGCATATGGATGGCGAAGTCTCTGTTGGGGGTATCTACTGTCGTTTGAGTGGAGAAGGGTCTCACCATAAAGTCTCCATTTTCAATCAGGGATGTCAGGGGTGAGGGAATTGAGGAAATGTTATGTGTTGTGTTGATAGTATATTCCCAAATCCGGTAAGTCTCCTGGATCATTGGGTTATTGGTTCTAATGTTTTTAGATAAGTTTGGGTTACCCCAGCACAACCTCCCCAAATGTGGTCTACCCATTATAAAGTGATCCAATGGGACCCATCTTTTATGGCCGTAATGAATGTTCCAGTCTACCAGTCTCTGTAGAAAGATGGCCTGGCAGTAGGCTGCAAGGTTCGGCACTCCCAGCCCTCCTTGTGCTTTGGAGATTTGCAATATTTGTTTACTTATTCTGGGTGGTTTCCTGCGCCAAATGAAATCACTAATTGCTTTTTGCAATGAAGGGAGAAATGTTTTAGGTAAGGGGATTGGGAACGTTTGTAGGAGGTATAGGATGCGTGGGAAGGCATTCATTTTGATAGTGTTAATACATCCCAGCCATGATAATTTTTTAGATCCCTATGATGACAGGTCTCGTATTATTGTGTGCTTAATAGGTATATAGTTTAGTCGGAATATGTCATCTAGTGAGGGTGTAAGGTAATACTCCTAAATATTTCAATGAGGGAGAGCACCAGGTGAATGGGGTTACATTTCGTGTAGCTATTAATGATGCGCCGAACATGTTTATGTTTAGGATTTCAGATTTGGACATGTTGATGACAAAGTTGGATAGGGTTTGAAAAGTGTTGAATTCATCTAGTAGGTGGGGAATAGAGTTCTCTGGGTTAGTAAGAGAGAAGAGGATGTCGTCTGCAAACAATGACAGGTCATATCTTTGGTTTTCTATGTTAAGTCCAGTTATCTGGGGGTTCTGCCTAATTTTTACTGCTAGGGTCTCAATAACACATGCAAAGAGGAGCGGGACAGTGGGCACCCCTGGCGTGTGCCATTAGAGATGGCGAAAATAAATTTGTAGCATTCTAATAATTATTAATGTTTAGGATGGGCATGTATACTTTATACCTTTTTGGAGTACAGAGTTTTGGAACTTGTCGTATGATTAATTTGGTTATATTTGATCCAATTGTTCATGCCTTGGATGAATATTTTTCTCACACATTGCCCTTCAAAAACTTTACATGTCTTCATTTAGTTTATAGAGTGACTACTTTATTTGATGTTAATCTGTACATTGTTTCCTGAGGTGTCAGCACTAACCAATCATGGAACATCTAGTGATTATTTAAGCAAGGACTTCAGCGGCGCTATACAAATAAATTATAATAATAACAATATATTGATTATGTCTATGATTAAGGCACAGCCGAAACGCGTAAGTCAAGATGTGCTGATATCTGACATGATTTTACTTCTGGTGTGCCGGTTTTTCAACTTTATGTATATTTCTACATATATCTGAGGGTATTTTGGTACAGTATATATCTATGCCTATAAAATTATATATAGGTATATATAGGAATTTCTATTTAAAAATACATAGAACATATTCTGGTATGTGCAAAACATTGGAATGTAAACTATTTGCAGTAGATTCACAGTATAACACGTTATTTAAAATGAATATTAAATAAATAAATATGTTTTTTCATGTTTTTATCTACTTGACAGCAAAGGGCTCCAATGCACTTCTATGTATGTCTATATATGTGTACATATGTATTAATGTGTTTATATGTGTATATATGTCTGTAAATACATATATACACATATAAATACATACAGTATGTATACATACTGTATATAGGTATATATACAGTATATATATGTATATATATAAATATATATATATACAGTATATAGTCATACATATTCATATTTTAGTATTAGTAGAAATATTTAGACAAAATGTATGATATGAAGAGTGTGATGGAAAGAGTAGAAGCAGTTAAAACTTTATTAGGAATAACCGTTTAGTAAAGAAAAGAAAAACAAATTCTGAGAATAATGAGGGCTATGGAAATTTAGAAATACCTTTCATTACTTCTTACTCCATACAACACACATCACTCAAGAGAACTACAAACATACATTTATTACAGAAAGTCCCTAACATAGGAGATAGATTAAGTCAATACCCATAAATGATAGGGTGAGGAGCATTGAAAATATATTAGCTCCAGGGGAATTTAAGAATAAGAATACCATTAAAAATGTGAATCTAAATAAGGAAAAGACTGACGGCGAGATTACGAGTTTTGCGTTAGAGGCTATGCGGTGCTAACAAGCAGTTTTCTCTCAATGCTCACTTACATACAGCGCAGGTATTACGAGTTTTCAGAAACCCGGCGTTAAAAGACAAAAAGTGAGCGTTGAGCAAAATTTTACTCCAAATCTCACTTCAACACCAGCGCTGCTTAAGTCAGTGGCTCGTGCACAATTTCCCCATAGGAATAAACGGGGAGAGCCGGCTGAAAAAAAGTCTAACACCTGCAAAAAAGCAGCGTATAACTCACTAACACAGCCCCATTGATTCCTATGGGGAAATAAAAGTTATGTCTACACCTAACACCCTAACATGAACCCCGAGTCTAAACACCCCTAATCTTACACTTATTAACCCCTAATCTGCCGCCCCCGACATCGCCGAGACCTATATTATACTTATTAACCCCTAATCTGCCCACACCCACACTTAAATATAATTTAAATAAATCTAAATAAATATTCCTATCATTAACTAAATTATTCCTATTTAAAACTAAATACTTACCTATAAAATAAACCCTAAGCTAGCTAAAATATAACTAATAGTTACATTGTAGCAAGTTTAGGATTTATTTTTATTTTACAGGCAAGTTTGTATTTACTTTAACTAGCTAGAATAGTTATTAAATAGTTATTAACTATTTAATAACTACCTAGCTAAAACACATACAAATTTACCTGTAAAATAAAACCTAACTTAAGTTACACTAACACCTAACACTACACTATAATTAAATAAATTAAATACAATTACTTACATTAAATTAAATTAGCTAAAGTACAAAAAAAACAAAACACTAAATTACAGAAAATAATAAACAAATTACAGAAATTTAAACTAATTACACCTAATCTAATAGCCCTATTAAAATAAAAAGCCCCCAAAATAAAAAAACCCTAGCCTAAACTAAACTACCAATAGCCCTTAAAAAGGCCTTTTGCAGGGCATTGCCCCAAAGTAATCAGCTCTTTCACCTGTAAAAAAAAATACAAACAACCCCCAACAGTAAAACCCACCACCCACACAACCAACCCCCCAAATAAAAAAAACTAAGCTCCCCATTGCCCTGAAAAGGGCATTTGTATGAGCATTGTCCTTAAAAAGGGCAGTTAGCTCTTTTGCCGCCCAAACCTTAATCTAAAAAAGAAAAACCACCCAATACACCCTTAAAAAACCTAACACTAACCCCCTGAAGATCGACTTACCGGGAGACGTCTTCATCCAAGCCGGGCAAAGTGGTCCTCCAGATGGGCAGAAGTCTTCATCCAAGCCGGGCAGAAGTGGTCCTCCAGATGGGCAGAAGTCTTCATCCAGACGGCATCTTCTATCTTCATCCATCCGGCGCTGAGCAGGTCTATCTTCAAGACATCTGACGCGGAGCATCCTCTTCTTCCGACAACTAAAACAGAATGAAGGTACCTTTAACTGACGTCATCCAAGATGGCGTCCCTTAGATTACGATTGGCTGATAGAATTCTATCAGCCAATCGAAATTAAGGTAGAAAAAATCCTATTGGCTGATGCAATCAGCCAATAGGATTGAACTTCAATCCTATTGGCTGATCCAATCAGCCAGTAGGATTGAGCTTGCATTCTATTCACTGTTCCAATCAATTTATTTAATTGTAGTTTAGTGTTAGGTGTTAGTGTAACTTAGGTAAGGTTTTATTTTACAGGTAAATTTATATTTATTTTAGCTAGGTAGTTATTAAATAGTTAATAACTATTTAATAATTATTCTACCTAGTTAAAATAAATACAAACTTGCCTGTAAAATAGAAATAAACACTAAGCTAGATACAATGTAACTATTAGTTATATTGTAGCTAGCTTAGGGTTTATTTTATAGGTAAGTATTTAGTTTTAAATAGGAATAATTTAGTTAATGATAGGAATATTTATTTAGATTTATTTAAATTATGTTTCAGATAGTGGGTGTTAGTTTTAGGGTTAGACTTAGGTTTAGGGGTTAATAACTTTAATATAGTGGCGGCGACGTTGGAGGCGGCAGATTAGGGGTTAATAAGTGTAGGTAGGTGGTGGCGACATTGGGGACGGCAGATTAGGGGTTAATAAATATAATATAGGTGTCGGTGGTGTCCGGAGCAGCAGATTAGGGGTTAAAATGTTTATTTAAGTATTTGCGATGAGGGAGGGCCTCGGTTTAGGGGTTAATAGGTAGTTTATGGGTGTTAGTGTACTTTTTAGCACTTTAGTTATGAGTTTTATGCTACGGGGTTGTACCATAAAACTCTTAACTACTGACTTTTAAATGCGGTAGGACTCTTGACAGGAGAGGGTGTACCGCTCACTTTTTGGCCTCCCAGGACAGACTCGTAATACCGGCGCTATGGAAGTCCCATAGAAAAATGACTTTACGAAGTTTACGTAAGTGGTTTTGCGGTATGGCCAGAAAAGTGTGCGGTGACCCTAAACCTGCAAGACTAGTAATACCAGCGGGCGTAAAAAAGCAGCGTTAGGACCTCTTAACGCTGCTTTTTTACCCTAATGCAAAACTCGTAATCTAGCCGTGAGTTTTTTTCCCTGGCAAAGACTGTAAATCTTGCAAATATAGCAATAAAATTAAAAGCATAAAGGTCTGAAAAGACTGGAAAGGAAATGAAGATCAAAGGTATTATCAGATGCACTGATTATAAAATGTGACTGTAGTTTTAAATACTTTGGTCAAACGAGCAGACAACTAAAAGACCGTACAGGGAACATCTTCTCAACATAGAACATAAGAATAGATGATAATGCACTATATAAACACTTTAAAGAAAAACATCAGTGCAATACATTAGCAATGAAATATTGGGGTATTAAAAAGATTCACAATGATGGAAGAAGGGGAAATATAGAGAAAAAAATACTTCCTCAGGAGACAGAATTGATCTATAAATTTGAAATGTTGTTCCCTATAGGACGTAATAGTGAATTAGATCTGAATCTCTTTATTTAACATTCACTTTATTTAATATTGCTTTATGAACAAATTAATGCTAACTTATTTCCAAGTTAACTATTCTTATGTTTTAGAAATACTTGTTTTTTGTTTCAGAAATAATTGTCTTTTTAAATAGTTATTTTTTCCCAGTATGTTTAAAAAAATTATATATCTTTAAAAAATATCTAATCAGATTATTAACAATGTATCAGTACAGGTGATATTTAAATATAGTAAGAATTTATTAATACCCAGGAGATTTGTTTGTTTTGTTGTTTTTGTGAAAGTATATCCATATTTTGTATATACAGTATAAACTAATGTATGTATATAAACACCCCTCGTTACTATTCTTACTAAATACTGGTGAGTATCTTATTAGTTACAACCAGCAACATAATAGTTAACATTTGAAGGAGGATGTAAAAAGGAAGTAGGAGCTGGAGGATGACATCTTGACAAAGGCTATGACAGCCAAAACGCATAGATGTCTATCTTACAGCTTGGACAAATGTTTTCTAAAACCGGTGGAGCAAAGCAATTTGTGGAGAGATTCCCAGGACTGCAAGGCTAGTAATACCAGAAAGTGATAGGAGTTTCCGATTGCCTTCTGTGCATCCAGCTTAGTTAATATTGTTGTCATAGTGCACGCACTACTCTTGGAGAAAGACTATGGGGTAGATTTACTAAGCACCGGATGCTGCATCCTCCGACAATCGTTTCATGCTTACCTAAAACGTAAGTTAAGAAGCAGTGGTCAGGATGATTGACTTCCCCTGCTAGCAGCCTATTGGCCGTGAGTGTGCAGGGGGTGACATTGCACATGCCTTTCACAAGAAATGCTTGTGCAATGTTAAATACTGACAGCATATACTGTCTGCATTTAGCAAGGTGGAGCGCACATGATTCCCCTTGACCTATGTTTAATCTATCCCTATACGTTCAACCTGAGTAACTGCTTATTGATGAAGGAGACTCATATGACTAAATTAGCTTACCAGACCAACTTGAGTAACTGTTGAGCAAATGCTGGAAAGCTAAAGATGGATTTTTCTCAAGAGAACATGTTTTAAACTGTGAGGAAACAGTATATACATAGGTATTATTTCCATGCTTTTATCAGTTTGATTCTAAACCATATGAACATTAAATCTGGAACATCTTTGAACTCATAGCGTAGTTTATACAACATATAAAATAACGGATGGATAGAAAAGCAAACATGATGGATGGACAGAAAGCAATCCTGAAGAGTACTGTGGACTTTAAAATCCTGACAACAAAATGTTACTTTTGCACGTATAATGTGGGCTCATTGTGAGATATTTTGTTCTGCAAAAGCATTTATTTTTTCATTTTTGCTGTGTAAAAGAAACTTTTTTTTAATAAAGCTTATTTTAAGAAACAACACTGATGAAAACGTCAAATGTGGTACCAAACACATACACCATTATTAGCATTTTCATCAATCTCTAGTAAAGACTTAATTATGTTCCTTAAGGTACTTAGCCTCTCTGTTTGGAGGATCACTTCAATGTTCCTTCAAATGCAACCACTTCCTTGTTCTCTAGTGGCTAAATGGCAGGGTTTTGGTGTCCCTTATAATTAATATACATCAGTGTATAAATATTCACAGACAAGCACCAGTTGCATGCAATACCTATTTTTAAAGAGGGTATGGTGATCTTTTAATTGAGGGGTTTCTTTGCAATTGGTTATCACCAGCAACACTAGGGTGAGTTTAATGAGGGGGATGAGGTTCACACAAATGGAAAATAGCCTGTTATTATCTTAGAATGCATCAATGCAGGTAATGGTCATAGGCAATAGAGCTCTTTGCTCCACAGGACAATTGGGAGTTCTTTTTATGTGTGGGGTGATGGGCCATTGCAAAATGTTGTGAAACCCCTCAAGAAGGGAAATTCCAATGTCATATGCACCAGTATGGCACCAGCAAGAGTAAACATTTTATAATAAACAAACATTATTACAAAGTCATTTTTCATATCACTGGGTAAATGAGAAACAGAGTTTACAATATAACAGAAACTGTTAAAGGATAAATGAGACAGAATGTATGGAGCATGTTTCTGTACCAACATAGTACAGAATAAGCTGCATATATATTTTAGTGGAATATGTGGGTGATAAGGAATTGTATCTAAATATGTAAGTTTTCAAAGAGGGGTTGAAGCTATAAAAGCAAAAGTAATAAAGTGGAACAAGAGAGGTATTGGTGATGCGAAAAGGAGGTGCTGATGATCAAGGAAGAAAGTTATAGATAATTGGTAGGTCGAAGAGTTTGAGGAGTTTCTGAAGATGAGTGTGGTAGTAACTAATAATTAAATGGTCTTAAAATTGTATTTCCGGTAGGTTGCATTTCAAGATGGCCACATAGTAATTGAACTCTGTATCTCTGGTATCAAGTTACAACATCACATTGGCCACGAGAAGCCAGTTAACTTTGAAAAATTGTCTGTATTTAGTGGGGAGACTTTGGGCCCCAGCATATAGTTTGATTTGTCTATAATAGTTTACAATATGGACACCATACCTGCAGCGACTACTTTCATTTTTGAGGACATAGGTTCCGTTTCCAAAAAGCTCTCTGGACTAGTGAGATTCTATAAACGAGAGGGGTGTGTTTTAACAATTGAAGTTGTTCATTCTACTTGGGAGGCTGCTACAGCGTGTGCGGCCATTTCTCTTGCCCATCTCCCTGGAGCAGACTTATAAGCTAGGAAGGTATTAGGTCTGTTATTTCTCCTTTTTATTTTAAAACTGTTTGCTTGAATATAACATCTTATTTTTCACATAATAAATCATTCACTTATTAAGCTTTTGTCTTTGTCTAATATTTGAACCATGTTACCGAAAAAGACTGGTAGTGTTATTACTGTGATTTTAGGTTATTTTTTGATAAATTGCATTCTGGGAGTTAATTTGTAAGTCTGGGTTTTTTCTTAAGATTTCCAATAAATAAATCCTAAGTGGTGGCAGCAGCCTAGAGATAGTTTTAGTTTTGTGTGGGTGGGTGGCATTAAAGGGGAGTTTTGGGCATTTTTTCTAAGTCTAG
Organism: Bombina bombina; assembly: GCF_027579735.1. Taxonomy (NCBI): domain Eukaryota; kingdom Metazoa; phylum Chordata; class Amphibia; order Anura; family Bombinatoridae; genus Bombina; species Bombina bombina. Next base: position 833,337,960 of record NC_069504.1, on the reverse strand, counting down.
GACAGACTAGAGAGTGTTCTTAACCCTTGCACCCACTGAACTAAGTCACAGGCTTGCCTGGAGTGGCTTGACTGTGACAGATTAGTGAAAGTAGAAAGGGTCTGTTAACCCTTTATGTGCCAAGCAAGTGACCGACGCAGGGTTGGTTAACCCTGGTTGTCACAGTGGGTTTTTTATTTTTCTGTAATGGTAGGTTTTTTATACTTAATTATAATTGATTATATGTGTACTGAGTAGGAGCAACTTCTCTCAACAGTAGAATTCTACCATACTACTTACGTATTGTACCTTGCTGTCAGCATTAGAAACATTTAACTTATATAGTAAAAATAAGTGCATTCATAAGTACAGTATCTCTCTTTGTTTTTGGTTGTTGTTATAGTTTTCCAAGGAGATTAGAAAAGTTATTATTATTATTATTATTATTATTATTATTATTATTACATAAACGTATAGACAATGCAGATTTTGTGTGCCTGTCACAATTTTAGTTTGGCTTCCTCTGTCACCTCATCTGTATCGGTACTCGGTGCAACCCCTGATATATCTATATTTTATGCTAGAACAGACTAATTTAAAGGGAAATAGCCACTAAGCATTTAATTTAAATCAGGTAAAAAAAAAAAATTCTGTGTAGGTTTGTCAATTACAGATATGAATTGTTCCCTAGCAATGCTCAACTCAAACTTCTACCTAGGACCAGTCAACACAGTAGACTTGCATAATCAACACATGCAAGATAACAAGACAATGCAATAGCACTTAGTCTGAACTTCAACTATATAGTAGATTGTTAACAATTTTAAAAGTTATGTCTATTTCCACTCCCCCTGTGCCATGTGATAGCCATCAGCCAATCACAAATGCATACACGTACCATGTGACAGCCATCAGCCAATCACAAATGCATATACGCTTACTCTGTGAATTCTTGCCCATGCTCAGTAAGAGCTGGTGACTCAAAAAGTTTAAATATAAAAAGACTGCGCTTTTTTTAAATGGAAGTAAATTGGAAAGTTGTTTAAAATTGCATGCTCTATCTGAATGATGAAAGATTAATTTTGACTTGAGTGCCCCTTTAAGTTTAATAGGCTTGTTGGGTTTGTTAAAGTAGTGCTTGTTCAGTTCTGCTTTCTTTCAAAAATATTACAATGAGGGAGAAAGGTATTTTCAGTAAGATCTTGAAAGTAATAAATATGACAAATATGCTGTTCTTCATTCATTTAAACAACTCTCAATAAAAAGAATACGAAATTTTTTCATGCACAAATTAATTATGGTACAATGAAAAGACGCATATTGGGTTTCCTATATATGTGTCTGATGGGTTAAACTGAGGATTTATTTTCAGTTTAGTGGGGTAATACTTACCAGCTGTGAAATCAGGAAATACTTGACAAAAAATAAAAAGAAAGAGGAAGAACCCAGAATGACACATGTATAATGTTTGACACTGCTCAGCTGTTTGAGTTAATGTTATTAGAAACACAAGTTTAGATACTAAGGATAATTATTTTATCACCTGAGCTAACAAGTGAAATGACATTGCTGTTACGTTATTACAGATATATTTAGAAGCAGCAACTTCTTGCACATTTATCAAACTGAAACAGACTTCACAGTTTTGCAATTCAGTCATAACACAACTAAGAAACAGTTTCAGAAGCGATTTTTTTAAATAAAATTTAGTCCGGAACTTAGATGAAAGGGACATAGCTAAAACGGGAACCATATGACCCAGCATACATTTCAGGTAAAGTATTTTATTAAAAGTAATTTATTGGCATGGCATATAGAAGTCATATATAGCAGTGACAGAGAGAGATACTTCATTTTTTAAGTTGCAGGCAGCGTCTAAGATTGTGTTTAACCCTTTGAGTGCTAAGCACTTTCCCATCTGGGTGCTAAGATTTTTTTAAGGTTTTTTTTATTTTTTTTAACAATTTTTTTAACTTTTTTTTCAGACCCCCAAGACTTACACTGTTGGAAAGGTTAGGCGATTACCTTTCCAATCGTGGGTCTTGGGGGTCTGTAGCTGCTTAGATGCCTGAGATACAGGCTTCTAAGCAGCATGCCCCCTGCTCCTATACTTAACGTTGTTAAGTATGAATAAAGTTGCGCGGTGACGTCTTCACGTTATTGCGTGTGACGTCACCACGCAAAACAGGAAGCCCCAGCAATGCCTGTCACTCTACAGGCCCGATCGCTGGGGTAGGAGTGGGTGGGAGCCCCCAGATCTCCCTCAAGATGGGAAGAGTGCTAGTGACGGCTCTCAGCTGTCATTAGCACCAGAGTGGGAAACTCTGTGACGGCTCAGAGCCGTCATTAGCATTCAAAGGGTTAAACATAGTTCCTTTGCGTGCAGCCTCTGCAGTGGTGGCGCACGCTGCAGTATACAATACTGTTACTACTAATAAAGAGATTGCCTTTTATTACATACAGTACTAACTATCAACTTATGTTCTCCTACAATAGTAGTTGAATCATTTTAGTAAGCTGGACCCTAATTTACCAAGTATTAATGTATAACTATGCTGCTTTATAGTGCACCTAAGAGACAATCTGGGAACTCATTTAAGCAGCAGTGCCATCACACTAATTTAATTATTTAAGATATAGCACTATTTAACTATAACTATAAATTCCACAGCACCCAAGGTTATCTTCAAATATTATTCTTTTATTTTACCATAAATCATGCAAAGTTTCGGTCCCACTGGCCTTAATCACGCATGATTAAGGCCAGTGGGGATGTATGGTAAAAAAAATGATAATAATATTTGAAGAAAACCTTGGGTGCTGTGGAATTTCTTTTGGACATTTGTATTTTACAGGAGTAAGCAGTAACTTCTGCTTTGTGCATCCTTTTTATAAAAGGAATCTTATGGAATACTTTATACAGTGCTGAGCCTAGTTTGTATTTTGGCTTAGTACGTCATATCTAAACTGTTAGTTAAAAATGATAGCACTAGGAACTATTATTTATGGAATTCAATGATATAATAATTCATTAGAATTCATGCTATGGGGCCAAATTATCAGTGTGCAAACAGACATGATCCTATATTGTGGATCATTCCGCTACACATCGATAAATGCCAACAGCATACGCTCTCAGCATTTATCATTCCACCAGCAGTTCTTGTGAACTGCTGATGCAATGCTGCCCCCTGCAGATTCACGGCCAATCAGCCGCTAGCAGGGAGTGTCAATCAACCCTTACGGAGCTTGATAGATATGCCCCTTTATGAATAAGGATACTTGTTTAATAGTATTACTTAAAGTAATAAAAGGTGCAATTTCCCATATTATTCAATGTATTATTAATAATAGAATCCTTTAGATGATAATAACATACAGTCACTCCAGATTTTAAACTTTCCCATGGCTTAAACGTTCCCAAGTTTTTGTCTGCCTGAGTCTGGGCATAGAGAGTTATTTGTGTAAAATTTAAAGACTTTTCCAGAAATGGATTTTTGTCAAATTATTATACTCAAACGTTATGCAAATTTGATGGTCATTGAAAAAGGGTAAGTCCCTCTTTTTAATAAAGGTGCGGTTATCTGTACCACAAAAAAACACTAGGGAAGAATGCTGGTAGTAAACTTACAGAGCACCTATATGTCCTGTGCACCTGTATTTTCTGTTTATAGTGGAACAAAACTCCTACATAGAAGAAGGAAAAGACTTTATTTCAAAAGAGGGGTCACCTAATATTGTGACCAGCATGAGACCACTCACTGGAAATCAGGAAAAAAAAACGTATTGTATGTCTAGTTCATGTTTGACAACATATATTACATAAAAATTCAGACATTTACACTATTATATATGTTTCCAAATAATTTCTTATCAAGATATGTTTTGTTATATTCAGGATTTCAAATTAAATATGTATTTTATTTACTGACTCTTTAATGAATAGATTTAAAATGACAGATTTCAGTATAGAAACAGTAAAGTAAAAAAAAAAAAACTTTTTTGATTCAGAAAGAGCATGTCATTTTAAAGGGACAGTCTAGGGCAAAATAAACTTTCATGATTCAGATAGGGCATGTCATTTTAAACAATTTTCCAATTTACTTTTATAACCAATTTTGCTTTGTTCTCTTGGTATTCTTAGTTGAAAGCTTAACCTAGGAGGTTCATATGCTAATTTCTTAGACCTTGAAGGCCACCTCTTTTCAGAATGCATTTTAAGTTTTTCACCACTAGAGGGTGTTAGTTCACGTATTTCATATAGATAACACTGTGCTCATGCATGTGAAGTTATCTGGGAGTAGGCACTGATTGGCTAAACTGCAAGTCTGTCAAAAGAACTGAAATAAAGGGGCAGTTTGCAGAGGCTTAGATACAAGATAATCACAGAGGTTAAAAGTATATTATTATAACTGTGTTGGTTATGCAAAACTGAGGAATGGGTAATAAAGGTATTATCTATCTTTTAAAACAATAAAAATTCTGGTGTAGACTGTCCCTTTAAACAATTTTTCAATTTACTTCCATTATGAAATTAGTTTTGTTATTTTGGTATCCTTTCTTGAAGAGCAGGCTTAAGCACATTAATGCTCTGCAGGGAGCCAGCCAAACACATCTGGTAAGCCAATGAAAGAAGCATGTAGGTGCAGCCAGCAATCATCAGCTAGCTTCCAGTAGGGAGTTTTCAAATATAACATTGGTTTTGTGCATGTTTTGAAAAAAACATACTGACATGATGCCCTCTAATTAAATGATATTAGGAAGCAATGTTACCAAACAGATATGAACGTTCCCTGCTCAATCAATTCAATTAACCAATCACAACTCATTTGTTGGGGTAATTGACAGGCAGGGGGAGGAGCTGAACAAGGAAATCTTTGTACAAAAATAACTGCAAGCAACGGATGCACTTAGATGACTTCCACGTCTCTTTAAATCCTATTCAATGCTAGGTCTTTATTACATTTCTTACTTTTTATTGCTTACTAGTTCTTAGTGGTTATTGTATCTTTAGACAGACATTAAAGATAGTGTTGAATAAGTGTTTAACTATATTAAATAAAAGAACATTGATATTTATGATATATTTCTCTTGTTAAGTGTATCCAGTCCACGGATCATCCATTACTTATGGGATATTAACTCCTCCCCAACAGGAAGTGCAAGAGGATTCACCCAGCAGAGCTGCTATATAGCTCCTCCCCTAACTGCCATTACCAGTCATTCTCTTGCACCCAACGAATAGATAGGATGTGTGAGAGGACTGTGGTGATTATACTTAGTTTCATACCTTCAATCAAAAGTTTGTTATTTTATAATAGCACCGGAGTGTGTTATTCCTTCTCTTGTAGAATTTGAAGAAGAATCTACCTGAGTTTTTCTATGATTTTAGCCGGAGTAGTTAAGATCATATTGCTGTTTCTCGGCCATCTGAGGAGAGGTAAACTTCAGATCAGGGGACAGCGGGCAGATTAATCTGCAAAGAGGTATGCAGCAGCTTATTATTTTCTGACAATGGAATTGATGAGAAAATTCTGCCATACCGATATAATGTAAACTCAGCCTTAAATGCAGTAGCAGCAACTGGTATCAGGCTGTCATGTATGTATATTTTACACTTCAGTATTCTGGGGAATGGCACTTCACTGGAATTATACTGTATGCATAAAACTTTAGCCTAATTTGCAGGGACTAGCAACAGGCTTTTTAATAACACTCAATTTATTAATGTTAAACGTTTTTTGCTGGCATGTAAAATCGTTTAATTTTCTGAGGTACTGGGTGAAAAAATGTTTTGGGCACTATTTTTTTCCACTTGGCAGTCGTTTTATTTAATTTATGACAGTTTACTGATCTCTCTCACTGTTATGTGTGAGGGGGAGGGACCTTTTTTGGTGCTTTTGCTACGCATCAAAAAATTCAGTCAGAAGTTTATTGTCTTCCCTGCATGATCCGGTTCATCTCTACAGAACTCAGGGGTCTTCAAAACTTGTTTTGAGGGAGGTAATCACTCACAGCAGAGCTGTGAGATTGTAGTTGACTGTGATAAAAAAAACGTTTATTTCTGTATTTTATTTTTTTTTCTGCTATCAGGGTTAGTTATCCTTTGCTAATGGGAGCAATCCTTTGCTAAAATTGTGTTTTTTACAAAGATTTGATGCTATAACTTTTCAGTTTATTAATTTTCAACTGTCATAACTTTTTCTGTGCTTCTTATAGGCACAGTACGTTTTCATATTATAGTAAATTACTTGAAAAGTATTTCCAAGTTGCTAGTTTATTTGCTAGTGTGTTAAACATGTCTGATTCAGAGGAAGATATCTGTGCTATATGTGCTAAAGCCAAAGTGGAGCCCAATAGAAATTTAGAAATGTATGTACTAACTGTATTGATGCTACTTTAAATAAAAGTCAATCTGTACAAATTGAACATATTTCACCAAACAACGAGGGGAGAGTTATGCCGACTAACTCGCCTCACGTGTCAGTACCTGCATCTCCCGCTCGGGAGGTGCGTGATATTGTAGCGCCAAGTACATCTGGGCGGCCATTACAAATCACATTACAGGATATGGCTACTGTTATGACTGAAGTTTTGGCTAAATTACCAGAACTAAGAGGTAAGCGTGATCACTCTGGGGTGAGAACAGAGTGCGCTGATAATATTAGGGCCATGTCAGACACTGCGTCACAATTTGCAGAACATGAGGACGAAGAGCTTCATTCTGCGGGTGACGGTTCTGATCCAAACAAACTGGATTCAGATATTTCAAATTTTAAATTTAAGCTGGAAAACCTCCGTGTATTACTAGGGGAGGTGTTAGCGGCTCTGAATGATTGTAACACAGTTGCAATACCAGAGAAAATGTGTAGGTTGGATAAATATTTTGCGGTACCGGCGAGTACTGACGTTTTTCCTATACCTAAGAGACTTACTGAAATTGTTACTAAGGAGTGGGATAGACCCGGTGTGCCGTTCTCACCCCCTCCGATATTTAGAAAGATGTTTCCAATAGACGCCACCACACGGGACTTATGGCAAACGGTCCCTAAGGTGGAGGGAGCAGTTTCTACTTTAGCTAAGCGTACCACTATCCCGGTGGAGGATAGCTGTGCCTTTTCAGATCCAATGGATAAAAAGTTAGAGGGTTACCTTAAGAAAATGTTTGTTCAACAAGGTTTTATATTGCAACCTCTTGCATGCATTGCGCCTGTCACGGCTGCAGCAGCATTTTGGTTTGAGTCTCTGGAAGAGACACTTGAATCAGCTCCATTAGATGAGATTACACACAAGCTTAAAGCCCTTAAGTTAGCTAACTCATTTATTTCAGATGCCGTAGTACATTTAACTAAACTTACGGCTAAGAATTCCGGATTCGCCATTCAGGCACGCAGAGCACTGTGGCTAAAATCCTGGTCAGCTGACGTTACTTCTAAATCTAAATTGCTTAATATACCTTTCAAAGGGCAGACCTTATTCGGGCCCGGGTTGAAAGAAATTATCGCTGACATTACAGGAGGTAAAGGCCATGCCCTGCCTCAAGACAGAGCCAAACCTAAGGCTAGACAGTCTAATTTTCGTTCCTTTCGTAATTTCAAAGCAGGAGCAGCATCAACTTCCTCTGCACCAAAACAGGAAGGAGCTGTTGCTCGCTACAGACAAGGCTGGAGACCTAACCAGTCCTGGAACAAGGGCAAGCAGGCCAGGAAACCTGCTGCTGCCCCTAAGACAGCATGAATCGAGGGCCCCCGATCCGGGAACGGATCTAGTGGGGGGCAGACTTTCTCTCTTCGCCCAGGCTTGGGCAAGAGATGTCCAGGATCCCTGGGCGTTAGAGATCATATCTCAGGGATACCTTCTAGACTTCAAATTCTCTCCCCCAAGAGGGAGATTTCATCTGTCAAGGTTGTCAACAAACCAAATAAAGAAAGAGGCGTTTCTACGCTGCGTACAAGATCTTTTATTAATGGGAGTGATCCATCCGGTTCCACTGTCGGAACAAGGACAAGGGTTTTACTCAAATCTGTTTGTGGTTCCCAAAAAAGAGGGAACTTTCAGGCCAATCTTGGATTTAAAGATCCTAAACAAATTCCTAAGAGTTCCATCATTCAAAATGGAAACTATTCGGACAATTTTACCCATGATCCAAAAGGGTCAGTACATGACCACAGTGGATTTAAAGGATGCTTACCTTCACATACCGATTCACAAAGATCATTACCGGTATCTAAGGTTTGCCTTTCTAGACAGGCATTACCAGTTTGTAGCTCTTCCATTCGGATTGGCTACGGCTCCGAGAATCTTCACAAAGGTTCTGGGTGCTCTTCTGGCGGTACTAAGACCGCGAGGAATTGCGGTAGCTCCGTACCTAGACGACATTCTGATACAAGCTTCAAGCTTTCAAACTGCCAAGTCTCATACAGAGTTAGTACTGGCATTTCTAAGGTCGCATGGATGGAAGGTGAACGAAAAGAAGAGTTCTCTCTTTCCACTCACAAGAGTTCCCTTCTTGGGGACTCTTATAGATTCTGTAGAAATGAAGATTTACCTGACAGAAGACAGGTTAACAAAGCTTCAAAATGCATGCCGTGTCCTTCATTCCATTCAACACCCGTCAGTAGCTCAATGCATGGAGGTGATCGGCTTAATGGTAGCAGCAATGGACATAGTACCCTTTGCACGTCTACATCTCAGACCGCTGCAATTGTGCATGCTAAGTCAGTGGAATGGGGATTACTCAGACTTGTCTCCTACTCTGAATCTGGATCAAGAGACCAGAAATTCTCTTCTATGGTGGCTTTCTCGGCCACATCTGTCCAGGGGGATGCCATTCAGCAGGCCGGACTGGACAATTGTAACAACAGACGCCAGCCTACTAGGTTGGGGCGCTGTCTGGAATTCTCTGAAGGCTCAGGGACAATGGAATCAGGAGGAGAGTCTCCTACCAATAAACATTCTGGAATTGAGAGCAGTTCTCAATGCCCTTCTGGCTTGGCCCCAGTTAACAACTCGGGGGTTCATCAGGTTTCAGTCGGACAACATCACGACTGTAGCTTACATCAACCATCAGGGAGGGACAAGAAGCTCCCTAGCAATGATGGAAGTATCAAAGATAATTCGCTGGGCAGAGTCTCACTCTTGCCACCTGTCAGCAATCCACATCCCGGGAGTGGAGAACTGGGAGGCGGATTTCTTAAGTCGTCAGACTTTTCATCCGGGGGAGTGGGAACTTCATCCGGAGGTCTTTGCCCAAATACTTCGACGTTGGGGCAAACCAGAGATAGATCTCATGGCGTCTCGACAGAACACCAAGCTTCCTCGTTACGGGTCCAGATCCAGGGATCCGGGAGCGGTTCTGATAGATGCTTTGACAGCACCTTGGACCTTCGGGATGGCTTATGTGTTTCCACCCTTCCCGATGCTTCCTCGATTGATTGCCAGAATCAAACAGGAGAGAGCATCAGTGATTCTAATAACGCCTGCATGGCCACGCAGGACTTGGTATGCAGATCTAGTGGACATGTCATCCTGTCCACCTTGGTCGCTACCTCTGAAACAGGACCTTCTGATCCAGGGTCCCTTCAAACATCAAAATCTAATTTCTCTGAAGCTGACTGCTTGGAAATTGAACGCTTGATTTTATCAAAACGTGTTTTTTTCTGAGTCAGTTATTGATACCTTAATACAGGCTAGGAAGCCTGTTACCAGAAAGATTTACCATAAGATATGGCGCAAATACTTATATTGGTGCGAATCCAAGAGTTACTCATGGAGTAAGGTTAGGATTCCGAGGATATTGTCTTTTCTACAAGAAGGTTTAGAAAAGGGTTTATCCGCTAGTTCCTTAAAGGGACAGATTTCAGCTCTGTCCATTCTTTTACACAAACGTCTGTCAGAAGTTCCGGACGTTCAAGCTTTTTGTCAGGCTTTAGCTAGGATCAAGCCTGTGTTTAAAAGTGTTGCTCCACCATGGAGTTTGAACTTAGTTCTTAATGTTTTACAGGGGGTTCCGTTTGAACCCCTTCATTCCATTGATATCAAGTTGTTATCTTGGAAAGTTCTGTTTTTAATGGCGATTTCCTCGGCTCGAAGAGTCTCTGAGTTATCTGCCTTACATTGTGATTCTCCTTATCTGATTTTTCATTCAGACAAGGTAGTTCTGCGTACTAAACCTGGGTTCCTACCTAAGGTGATCACTAACAGGAATATCAATCAAGAGATTGTGGTTACATCTTTGTGTCCTAATCCTTCTTCGAAAAAGGAACGTCTGCTACACAATCTAGATGTAGTCCGTGCCCTGAAATTTTATCTACAGGCAACTAAGGATTTTCGACAAACGTCTTCCCTGTTTGTCGTTTATTCTGGTCAGAGGAGAGGTCAAAAAGCTTCGGCTACCTCTCTCTCCTTTTGGCTTCGTAGCATAATACGGTTAGCCTATGAGACTGCTGGACAGCAGCCTCCTGAAAGAATTACAGCACATTCTACTAGAGCTGTGGCTTCCACTTGGGCCTTTAAGAATGAGGCTTCTGTTGAACAGATTTGCAAGGCTGCAACTTGGTCTTCTCTTCATACTTTTTCCAAATTTTACAAATTTGACACTTTTGCTTCTTCGGAGGCTGTTTTTGGGAGAAAGGTTCTTCAGGCAGTGGTTCCTTCCGTATAAAGAGCCTGCCTGTCCCTCCCGTCATCCGTGTACTTTAGCTTTGGTATTGGTATCCCATAAGTAATGGATGATCCGTGGACTGGATACACTTAACAAGAGAAAACATAATTTATGCTTACCTGATAAATTTATTTCTCTTGTAGTGTATCCAGTCCACGGCCCGCCCTGTCACTTTAAGGCAGGTAATTTTTCCATTAAACTACAGTCACCACTGTACCCTATGGTTTTCCTTTCTCTGCATGTTTTCGGTCGAATGACTGGTAATGGCAGTTAGGGGAGGAGCTATATAGCAGCTCTGCTGGGTGAATCCTCTTGCACTTCCTGTTGGGGAGGAGTTAATATCCCATAAGTAATGGATGATCCGTGGACTGGATACACTACAAGAGAAATAAATTTATCAGGTAAGCATAAATTATGTTTTTATTTGCTTTTGCTGTAAAATATATGTCTGAAAATAGTGCTAGAGTGCACTGCATACTGTGTATGTTTAGGGACAGTAAATGTGAAGTTTTTAAGCATTTAATTGTGTTGTATGAATTTAACGTTATCCTGGATTTACAGTTTACAAGCAGATCTGCCTTTTAATATACATCAATTTTTTAAAGGGACAGTCTACACAAAAAATTGTTATTGTTTAAAAAGTTAGATAACGCCTTTACTACCCATTCCCCAGCTTTGCACAACCAACAGTCAGCTAGATTACGAGTTGTTCGTTATAAGTGAAAAAGCAGCGTTATGGCTCTTTTTCACTACCGCTGGTATTACAGGTGTTGTAGGTATAGCTGTACCGCACATCTTTTTGGCCATCACGCAACGTAACTACCGCACCTTTCAAAACACCTTTCCTTTTTCAATTGGACTTCCATAGTGCCGGTATTACGAGTTTACCTGTCCGGCAAAAAAGGGAGCCGTACAGTCTATAACTACAAGATCTGTACCACCACCTGAAAGTCAGTAGTTATGAGTTTTACGCTACAAAGCTGTAGCATAAAACTCATAACTAAAGTACAAAGTACACTAACACCCATAAACTACCTATTAACCCCTAAACCGAGGCCCTCCCGCATTGCAAACACTAAAATAAAATTATTAACCCCGATCTGCCGCTCCGGACATCGCCTCCACTATAATAAACATATTAACCCCTAAACCGCCGTACTCCCGCATCGCAAACACTAATTAAATATTATTAACCACTAATCTGCTGCCTCCAATGTCGTCGCCACCTACATACACTTATTAGGGAAGGATGAAGATAGAAGATGCCATCTGGATGAAGACTTATTCCCTCCTGGAGGACGACTTTGTGCCGATTGGATGAAGACTTCTCCTGACTTCGTTGAAGACTTCTTACCGCTTGGATGAAGACTTCTCCCAGCTGGATGAGGATGGATGTCCGGTCTTCCAAAACTGTAAGTGGATCTTCGGGGGTTAGTGTTAGGTTTAATTAAGGGTTTATTGGGTGGGTTTTATTTTTAGCTTAGGGTTTGGGCAATGTAAATCCCCTTTTAAGGGCAATGCCCATCCACATGCCCTTTTCAGGGCAATGGGGAGCTTAGGTTTATTTAAATAGGATTTTATTTGGGGGGTTGGTTGTGTGGGTGGTGGGTTTTACTGTTGGGGGTTGTTTGTATTTTTTGTTTACAGGTAAAAGAGCTAATTTCTTTGGGGCAATGCCCAGCAAATGGCCCTTTTAAGGGCTATTGGTAGTTTAGTGTAGGCTAGGGTTTTTTTTATTTTGGGGGGCTTTTTTTATTTTGATAGGACTATTAGATTAGGAGTAATTCGTTTTTATTTTTGATAATTTCTTTTTTTATTTTGTGTAATTTAGTGTTTATTATTTTTTGTAATTTAGATAACTGTATTATTTTAATTTAATGTATATAATTTTATTGTAATGTTAGGTGTTAGTGTAACTCAGGTTAGGTTTTATTTTACAGGTAAATTTGTATTTATTTTAACTAGGTAGTTAGTAAATAGTTAATAACTATTTACTAACTAGTGTACCTAGTTAAAATAAATACAAACTTAGCTGTGAAATAAAAATAAAACCTAAGATAGCTACAATGTAACTATTAGTTATATTGTAGCTAGCTTAGAGTTTATTTTACAGGTAAGTATTTAGTTTTAAATAGGAATTATTTAGTTATTGATAGTAGGTTTTATTTAGATTTATTTTAATTATATTAAAGTTAGGGGTGTTAGGGTTACGATAGGGTTAGACTTAGGGTTAGGGTTAGGTTTAGGGGTTAATATATTTATTTAGTGTTAGTGATGTGGGAGGCCAGAGGTTTAGGGGTTAATAACTTTAGTATAGTGGCGGCGGCAACGTTGGGGGCGACAGATTTGGGGTTAATAAATGTATGTAGGTGGCGGCGACATTGGGGCGGCAGATTAGGGGTTAATAAATTTATGTAGGTGGCGGCGACATTGGGGTGGCAGATTAGGGGTTAATAAGGGTAATGTAGGTGTCGGCGATGTCGGGGGCGGCAGATTAGGGGTGTTTAGACTCGGGGTTTATGTTAGGGTGTTAGGTGTAAACATACATTTTCTTTCCCCATAGACATCAATGGGGCTGTGTTACGGAGCTTTACGCTCCATCATTGCAGGTGTTAGGCTTTTTTTGGGGAAATCATGCAAGTCAAAGCAGTTTAAAGCAGCGCTGGTATTTGTGTGCGTTATGGAGCTCAATGCAGTCATATCGCCAGCAAACGCAGGGTTTTTGCAAACCTGTAATAGCAGCGCTCTTAAAGGTGAGTGGTGGAAATAACTTGCAAGTTAGTACCACTCATAACGCAAAACTCGTAATCTGGCTGATTGTTAGATTGATATACTTTATAGCATATTAAACTCTAAATTTCTGACTGTTTCAAAGGCTCTATTGACAGCCTCTTAATCACATGCTTTTTTATTTGCTTTTCACAAAAGGAGACTGCTAGTTCATGTGGGCCATATAGATAATATTGTGTTCACGCCAGGGGAGTTATTTAAGAGTTAGCACAACACAATACTAAATGCAAGTCAATAGATAATAAATACAAAGTCATGTGATCAGGAGGCTGTCAGAAGATGCTTAAATACAAAGTAATCACAGAGGTAAAAAGTATATTAATATAACTGTGTAGGTTATGCAAAACTGGAGAATGGGTAATAAAGGGGTTATTTATCTTTTAAAACAATAAAAATTATATTGTAGACTGTCCCTTTAAAGTATCTTCTCGCAGGCTTTCCTGTCACCGCCTATCCAGTAGCACTTTTATTATTTTCTCAAGTGTGCAGTACAACCAATTAGAAGCTTACTGTACATGCCATTTAATTGCATTGTGCTCGCTCCCAACCCAATGCTTCTGCAGACAAACTGTAGCGCATGTGCACATCTACATTTCCAACCAGATGTAAACAGTAGATTGCAACATGTATGTCATTGAGATTCACTGTTTATTTGCTCTTGCTTCTGGCTAAAAGAACACCTGAATAATCAGTTAATCACAATGACATACACATTGCAAAATAAGGTTTACAGCTGTGTGACAGGTAGAACAGTGGATGTGCGCATATACAACATTATCTTTTCAGAAGCCTATTATGCAACTTTTTTGGCGTTAGTTTCACACCATGTGTAGCGCAAAACTTGTAATCTAGGTGTTTGTAAGGTATATGGGATAATACAGCCAGGGTGGTACTGTAGGAAAAAATAATGAAGTCCCGGGAGTAAAAGTAAAAGTATCGAAGTTTATTGAAGGTAACTAAAACATCAAAAGTTAGTAAAAAACATAGAACAGGCTAACGCGTTTCGGCTAGCTGTTGCCGTAATCATAGACCATGCCTAGTATACATTTACTCAGACTTATATACATATCTAATTACATGTTAATTAAAGTCAGCTGTATAGTTAACCCATTCAAACTAGAAATGGAATAAGAGGCTGCAGAGAACAAAAATCATCCTGTCACGCTGCTTATATCAAATGTTTACAATGTAATCAAAGTTAAAGTTAACAGAGATATTACATATATTTTAAATAAAGGGATTACACATTAGCCTAGTAATATCAAGGTGTTAAATAGCTTAACCATTATTAGGGGACCGATTCTGCTTAAAGTGAAGGGTATTTGAGATACTTTAACCCAATATAGCTTGATTCTTACATGCATTACTCCTCATCACATACTGTTTAGAAAATAGAAAATGCTGTAAAATAGATGTCAGACAACTTACTGAAATATATATAGAAATCGAAACAGGGGCAACAAGAAACAAAGCAGAACATAAGTACATGTTAGATGCCTGAAGTCACGGGAAATAAACTACTTATTACATGACATTTATACTTATATCAGGTGGTCCATGTGCAATCGTAGCGAGGCAGAGTGGTGGATCTCCTTACCGGTATCCTTGGCATAGTGTGCTCAGACGCATCCCGCTCCTCAAGGAATGGACAAACTTCCTTGACACTCCGGTGCCACACCCCCTCCTCTGTCACTGTCGGCGATTTCTCTTCCATAGAAGTCAATGGAAGCGTAATGTTACAGCCCACATCAATGACCATCACTTCTCGTTG
The DNA here is from genome assembly GCF_027579735.1 of Bombina bombina. Classification (NCBI taxonomy): domain Eukaryota; kingdom Metazoa; phylum Chordata; class Amphibia; order Anura; family Bombinatoridae; genus Bombina; species Bombina bombina. The sequence continues at coordinate 833,322,757 of NC_069504.1, read as the reverse complement.
GCATTTTACTGTGGAGGGGGGCCTATTTGAAGTGTGCCTACACTGTGCAGAAAGTGCACTCACTGGTATCCTTGGCATTGTGTGCTCATACGCATCCCACTCCATGAGGAATGGACAAATTGGCTGTCTGACCGGTCTTCCCAGACACGACTACGTCACTGCAGCATCACTTGTTCACTGACACAGCACGGCTGTAGTTACTGCTCCAATACTGTGTTAAAGCTGGATCCAATGCGTAAAAATAAGGTCTATGTTCCTTGGGGTGCTCTGACTGACAATGTAGTCCATAAGAAATATTCAAGAAAAGGTCTGCACACCCATATAAAATAAAAAAATCCTTCTTTTATTGGCATAACGAACACCAAGATGTTGGCAAGACTAACGTTTCTTACACGTTTCGGCTTTAGCCTTAATCATAGATGCTGAAACAATCACAACATTGCATGCATTTAAAACACCATCACTGGCTCAACAAGAGGTCACATGTTAACTGTAAGCAAGTGTTAATAATGAATTTAAAGTGATATGTAACTGTCCTAGTATCTTTTTCTCAATATTTAAAAAAGTTTAAGATACAATATAGTTTGATAAATGTATTTTCAAATGCATCTAGTTAATTTCCTTTAGGGCTGCTAAAACTGTAATTCACTTAACAATTGTTCTATTACAAACAATAAAAATAACAACAAACTTGTAAATTTATAATAAAGACCCCTGTGTTAAATCATATGTATTTATATTTAAAGAAGGCTAGAACGTGATGCCTAAACATGCAGAGTACTTGTTAATTATATTTTCTGTACTATGCTCTTATTCACCATGTAATATATCATCAGTGAATAATTTTATTTACAATTTTACCTTTTATTAAGTTATATTACTCCCAGAAATTAATTAAATCCCCGACCCCCCCTGTCTGGAGTGCATATTTTTTCAATCTTAAGGATGCAACCATATAGTTATGAACTTCTATTAAATGTTTCCCTAGAAGTGATGCTGCACTTTTGTTCCTTACATCTGATAGGTGTTCCCTGCCCCTATCACGTACCTGTCGTGTGGTGAAACCTTTGTATTGCAGTCTACATTCTCTACACCATATAAGATATACAACAAAAGAGGAGCGACAATTTTCACAGGACTGTACTTTAAAAGTTTTGCCATTCGTGAATGATTCAGAATTTTCACCCTGATCCACATAGGAACAAGCTATACAGCTTTGATAATGACATTTGTACATACCTTTACAATCTAGCCATGAACTTCTCAACTTGACTGCCTTTCTCATTTTACTTGAGACTATATTACCTATTGAATCTCCTTTTTTGCATGTGAATCTACATCCTTTTCTGACCACATCAACCAATTGATCATCAGCTGAAAGAATCGGAAAATGTTTTTTTATTACTTTACATATCTGTTCATATTGTGTAGAGAACTCCATTACAAATGTCACCCCTTCTATTTGTCTTGATGTATTCCTTCTTCTTGTACTGTGTAATAGATCATTTCCGCTCATACTATCAACCTCCTGTCTCACCCTTTGTATGTCACTGTCATGGTACCCTCTTTCTCTCAGCCTTACAATTAGTGTTTCTATTTTACTTTCAAAGTCACTCTTTTCACTACAGTTTCTTTTTACCCTTATCATTTGACCCTTAGCAATAGCATAAGGGACATGACATGGGTGACAACTCTTTCTATGTAGTATTGTGTTGCCTGAAATAGGTTTTCTATACAAAGTTTTATTTATTGTGTGGGAACCATTTTGTTCAGTGACTAACAAAGTAATATCCAGGAATTTAATCTTGGTATCTTGATGTTCCATAGTAAAACTAATCCCCAATTTGTTGTTGTTAATATATCTCAAGAAGTCAGATGTTTTTGTCTTATCTCCTGTCCATATGAATACTAGATCATCAATAAGTCTTCCATAGAAAATTATAAGCTCTTTGAAGGGGTTACCTTCTCCAAAGATGTGGCTGGATTTCCAACAAGCTAAGATTGGCATACGAGGGGGGAAATTTTGCCCCCATAGCCGTACCACATCTCTGGAGAAAGTACTCACCCTCAAATGAGAAATAATTGTGTAATAATAAAAATTCTGCTACCTGTATGATATATGTCTTAAAACTGTCCGTATAATCAGTGTAATTAGTTAGATAGTAATTCAAAGCTTGAAGCCCAAATGTATGTTGTATGTTTGAGTATAGGGAGACTACGTCTATTGTAACATAGAAACATAGATATTGATGGCAGATAAGAGCCATAGGCCCAGCAAGTCTGCCCGGTATTACCTAATAGTTTAAACTTATCTAGTTTGTAGGATAGCCTTATGCTTGTCCCATGCATTTTTAAAGTCCCCCACATTGTTGCTACTACCTCTTGAGGAAGTTTATTCCATAAATCAATCACTCTTTCTGTAAATAAGTGCTTCCTCAAATTAATCCTGAATATACTACCCTTTAGCTTGAGATCATGACCTCTTGTTCTTGAATTTTCCATTTTATGTAAAATACCCACAGCCTCAGTTTTACTAACGTACTTGAAAGTTGCTATCATATCACCTCTTTCCCTTCTCTCCTCTAAGCTATACATATTTAGGTTATTGAGCCTATCCTGGTAAGTTTATTTTTTAGACCATGTACCATTTTGGTAGCCCTCCTTTTCACAGATTCAAGTTTGTTAATATCCTTCTGAAGCTATAGCCTCCAGAACTGCACACAATACTCAAGATGAGGCCTAACTAATGATCTATAAAGTGGCATAAGATCCTTACTATTTCTGCTGCAAATACCTCTACCAATACATCCAAGCATTCTGCTAGCCTTACTCGCTGCATTACTACATTGTTTACTAAGTTTTAAATCATCTGAAATAATAATTCCCAAGTCCTGTTCCTCATCTGTAACAGTCAGTAAAGTGTCATTGAGTCTGTAATTAACATTTGGATTTTTCTTCCCTAAATGCATTATTTTACACTTTGCTCTGTTAAACTTTAGATCCCAGTCATTTGTCCAATCCTCCAATTGTTGTATATCACTCCTCATTTTGTCTACCCCCCCATGGAACATTCACTCTGTTACAAATTTTTGTATCATCTGCAAACAGACATACTTTCCCCTGTAGCCCTATGCTGATATCACAGATAAATATGTTAAACAAAAAAAGGCCCCAGAACTGACCCCTGAGGAACACCACTAGTAACAGCCCCCTCTGCTGAATGAACTCCATTTACTAAGACACTTTGTTTTCTGTCCTTAAGCCAGCATTTCACCCAGTTCACAATTTTTGACTCTAGACCAAGGAGATACAGTTTGTGAATTAGTTTATTGTGTAGGACGGTGTCAAATGCCTTGCTGAAATGTAGATATGCTACATCAACTGCTCCACCCTTGTCTAATACTTTTGTTACATAATCAAAGAAGTCAATTAGATTAGTCTGACATGATCTCCCTGAAGTAAAACCATGCTGATTTTGGTCCTCTAAATTGTTTGTCTTTATGTAAGTCATAATTCTTTCTTTTAAGAGGCTTTCATTCATTTCCCTACTACTGAAGTTAAACTAACTGGTCTCTAGTTACCAGATTCTTCTCTACTGCCCTTTTTATGAAGAGGTATTACATTTGCTATTCTCCAATCAACTGGGACAGCTCCTGGTAATAGTGACTGATTAAACAGATCAGTTAATGGGACAGTTAGCACTGATCAAAGTTCTTTTAAAACCCTTGGATGAATATTATTAGGGCCCACTGCCTTTTTAACATTTATTTTTGATAATGCTAACAAAACCTCATCCTCTGTAAAAAGATTACTGTTAAGCTTGTTTCTATTTTTCGTAGAATCCCTTAATGTAGACATTCTATCTTCACAACCGTTTGTGAAAACAGAACATAAGTAATCATTGAGACAGTCTGCAATCTGCTTATCTCCTTCTATTATTCTACCATCAACTGATTTCAATTTTGCTATTCCTACCTTATTTTTTCTTCTTTCACTGATATATCTAAAGAATGTTTTGTCCCCATGTTTTACTAACTGTGCTATCTTCTCTTCTGCATGAGCTTTAACCTTCCTAATTAACTGCTTAGTCTTTTTTTGTTGGAGTCTCCATATTTTCATATCATCATCTGCTTGTGTATGTCTGTAATTTTTATAAGCTATCTTTTTTGTCTTTACAGCATGTGCTACTTCTTTGAAAAACCAAATTGGTTTCCGCTTTCTTTTACTTTTACAGACATGTCTAATACAGTGTGCGGTTGCATCTAAAATGGCACCTTTCACAAATTCCCACTGTTCTTGAACCCCTGTAATAAGAGTTTTCCCTTTTAAATAGTTTTTTAGGTATTCTGAAAAATCTGCCTTCCTAAAGTCTAAAACTTTTGTTTTAGTCTGGGTGGACAGTTCCTCGCATGAATACTAAACCAAACAGATTGATAATCACTGGATCCTAAGTTCTCACCTACAGACACATCTGAAACTGTATCACTGTTTGTAAGTATTCAATCTAATATAGCCATGAGTAACCTTCCTGCCAATGTACCTCTTCTAATAAGCCCAATAAATGCTGTGTGTCTCGTAAGTAACTTTTTAATGATACAATCATTGGTTGGAGTATACTATCTAACCATTGGGATAATGGCTCACAAAAGGACCCCGATGTCAGACACTATCGTTCTCCCCCTGACTTCTTCTATAGACTTATGTACCTTCAAGAGTACCTGAAAAATAGGTGTTATTGGTTTCTGGACTAGCAAAAACTCAAATGTTGGCTGGTCTAAATGGCCTTCAAATAAGCCCTCATCAAGTAATGTCCTCAACCTGGATTGTAATTTATTTATGGGGGTCAAAATTGAGAACCATATATTGGGTCTCATCTTTCAATGGGCAAACACTTCATTTATATAAGCTTCTCTACTCCAAACTACCACACTACCTCCATTATCTGCCATTTTTATGACCAAATTAGTGTTATCTCTAAGGCCATTTAATGCCTTTCTTTCTTCTCGAGCTAAGTTTTGTGGGAAGTAGTTTGGTAGCTTGGATAGTTCAACTAGATCATGTTCAATTCTTTTTTGAAAGGTTTCCAAAATACCCCCTCTTACTTGTGTAGAATAGAATATTGATTTAGGGTGAAAGCTTGAGTGTTGATTAACCTTTTCAAAACTCTCTGATTGTAACTGTTCTACCATTAAGTCTTCTAATGTTTGCTCTGTACATTGGTCAGCATAAGTAAGTGTTACATTATGAGGGTAAACTTTTTTACCTCCCTCCAAGGTTTCCGCTTGTTCCCTATAATTAACAGTCTGATAAAAGTATTTTTTTTAAAGTTAATTGTCTGATAAGTCTGTTAACATCAACTATTGTCTGGAATAAATTGAAGTTGTGTATGGGTACAAAATGTTAGCCATAATCTAACACATTTTTCTCTACTCTACTGAGCTGATTACCAGTTACAATTTTTAACTTTCAGTTATGGTATTTTGTCCTCCGACTTCCTCATCTGACTTGTTAACCTGTTTTGTTTTTTCTTTCTCCTCCCCCTTCTTTTTTTTTTGGTGGTATGTAAAAAAACCTGTTCAAAATCTGATTCATCCCTAGACATTTGTTGTTGTTTTTTTAACATTAGTTTGTTCAATTTCAGTCCTATCCATTAAAATGTATTTGATCTATTTTTGTAGACTTGGGTTTATTTCTGATCTGTTCAGCAGGTTTCAGTATAGATGTAAGGGCTTTACTTGGACCTATATTGGTGTTTAGTTCTGGCTCTTCAGGAGGCATCATCAATTTTCAAAACCTAATTTTATATAACGTTTCAGTGTCCATTTGTCCCACTTTAATTTTATTTCTTTGGCCATTAGTTCTTCCATGGTCTGGAACTTTTCACCCAGTGGATTACTAGGGGATACATCAGAGAAAATACTATCAAAGTCCTGAGAACAATTATCAAGTTCATCAATCTGTATGTAAAAATATAATTTAATAATACTGACTACTATAACATAAATATATATTAACATATATATCTATGTGATCACTAATAAACACAAGCTAAAATAAATACATTTTAATGTCTATGCAATACGTAATTCATTATGCAATATACATGCATACGTTTAAATATTGAATATCAATGCAAGGCCTGACTACATTATATCTACAATCTTTGAAATAAAATGCATGGTCATGTATTATTCATATTAGTATTGGATATATACATTAAATAGTAGATATTATTGCTTGATGCATTTATTATTGTAAATATAAATACATTTTTAAAATAGATATTAATGTTATAAAAGTCAGTTGCATTATAATTATAGTATCACATAACTGCATGCATCATACATAAGAATACATATTTTTTTTTAAATTGTAGATAAATGCTCTAACGCCTAAACTGCCCTAACCTAATCACCTAACCTACCCCCAAACAGGTATGGGGGTGGTTAGGAGATGAAGGTCTAATAAATGGTAACCATCAATAATCACCTAATCAACAGACATACAGGTATGAGGGGGATCTTATGACTTACACCTTCACCTCCCAACGCAAACTAGAATTACACTAACACCTAACCCCCCCTCTAAACTATCCCCACTAAGTTACAAAAAAAAAAGGTGTTACAAAAAAATAAAAAAAAGCTGTTACAAAAAAAAAATAAACTACAGTATCCAAAATAAAGAAACACCAATATACCGAACACTAAACTTACATGCTTTATAAAATAAAAAAACACCCAAAATAAAAAAATGCTAAACCCTAACACTAAAAAAAATTATAATAGTCCTTAAAAGGGCTTTTTGTAGGACATTGCCCTAAAGGGATCAGCTATTTTTGAAAAAAAAAAAAAAAAAAATATATATATATATATATATATATATATATATATATATATATATATATACAAAACCCCCATCTTCATTACAAGTAACCCCCCCCCCAAAAAAATAACAAAAACTAACTCAAAAAAACCTAGGCTAGAAAAGAAACATAACAATTTAGAAACTATTCTTAAAAATTAAAAAACCCAAGCAAAAAAAAAACCCTAACTAACTTCAAAATTGGTACTTACAGTTGATGGGGAATCTGGCTCCTCTTGATCCAATGTTGGGCCCTCTTCATCAAGGCTCCAGGCGCCGGATGCCTATATTCGCGGCGGAGGGGGGCTTCGGACGCCAATTCCACCGCCTCTGCTCCGCAATCATCGGTTCTTTGGGGAGCCCTGCTCACCGCCACACATTGAAATTCCGGAAGCTCTGAACCCCAAATTATTTTCAAATTAGTCAATCCCTATTGGCTGATTCAAATCAGAAAGAACTTTTTAAATTTAAATTCTAATTATTCTTTACATTAAATAAATAGTTAAACACTTTAATAAATATGAATAGTTCACAAATATTATTTTTCATGTTTTCAGATACTTGACTGCAAAGGGTTCTATTGCACATATATACAGTATGTCTATTTATGTATTTGTGTATTTGGCAGTTTATATGTGTAGATATGTCTGTTAATACATAAATACACACATAAAAGCATATGTACACACATATAAACATATATATAGTCTCTTGTTGTATCTGTTTGACATTTGACATTGGCACAGCAATGTTCCGAAACGTTATGTCTTTTTTAACTTGATGAAATAAACACATTTTTTATCTAAGACCACTGAGTGCCTGTGCCTCTGGACTGACTTGGATATATTTTGCAGTGCACCGTTGCACTTCACCTATTTGTAAGATTGTGCTGTCCTTTTTGGATATATGTATATACTGTATATATATATATATATATACATACAGGTATACCCCGCTCATACAGCGGGTTAGGGACCGGAGCCCCGCTGTAAAGTGAAAACCGCCTTAAAGTGAAACAAGGCAATTTAGCTTTCTTTTCACTTGCCAGTGTTTTTAAAAACTTGAAAATATGTTTGAACTAACATATAGTAGGGGTGCAATAGTGCTACATTTAGTTTAACAGTAGCACAGCACAGTATTCAATTAGCATTCAATAAATACTGTACCTGTAAAATAGTGACAATTACTGTAGTACAATTTGCCAGACTATAGCACTGAGACACAGATTGCACTGCAATGCTGTAAACAGAGTTAATTAATCATAACAAAATGGTGCCAGTCACTTTTCTCGCAATTACAGCAATGTTTCAAAATCACTGGAGGATGAACTTCAGCTCCACAAAGCGCTGTATTAGCGAAACGCTGTAAAGTGAAGCGCTGTAAAGTGAGGTATACCTGTACACAAGAAAATAGAGAGATGCACTCACCCGAGACAGAACAAAAGCTAGAATAACTTCCATGCCTGTTCATTTTCAGTGCCACTCAGGGTGCATACTCTTTTAGCACACTGTGCCTTTTCACAAAGATAAAATATTCAGTAGCATATCAGTCTGACCCTGCCCAATGACAGTCCAGCGCCGAAATACCAGACAATTCTTCTCTGAACAAGAGAAACAACAAACCCCAGTGAGTGAGGTGCCATTGCATCTCGCTAGGGCATGTGTGCAAGGAGTCCATGTCTGGTTTCCCCTTTAACTCTTAGGTAGACCCAAGAGCAATTTGCATACAAACAAGAAAATAGAGAGATGCACTGTTGTTGTTATTATTATTATCGGTTATTTGTAGAGCGCCTACAGATTCTGCAGCGCTATAAACAAAGGCAGAGTACAACAAAACAATTATAGGGATCAAACGGTTAGAGGGCCCTGCCAAGAGTCGCACTGTTGTAGTCAGTTCTTAAGAAGGTGATCGACAAACAGCTAGACTCAGGCTTACATGCTAAGGGGGTTCAGGGGATAGCAATGGAGGAGAGGAACTGGTATAAAGTATGGTTAGCCTAGGTTATATGCATCCCTGAACAGTAGAGTCTTTAGGGAGCGCTTGAAGCTTTCAAAACACTGTAAATGTATGTATCTCTATATTAAAGCACTTTGCCTGCCTTTTTTTTCTATCACCTGAGACCTCATATCTTTGAGCCCTTATAACTTTTAATTGCAATGTTTTACTTATGCAGGGCCGCCATCAGGGGGTGACAGGGGTGAATCCTGTCAGGGGCCCAATGAGCCAGGGGGGCCCTATGAGGGAAGAACTAAAAAATAAAAATAAAAAAAAAAAACTTTTTTTTTTTTTTTTTTTTTTTTTAAATTTTGGCAGCCACCAGTGGGTACTACAGCAGAGTGCTAATTGAGCATGGGAAATGTTATTACAAAGAGTAAAGTATTAGCATTTGAGAGGATTTCTTAGTGTGCACTAAAACACTATGCTCAGTGTGAGACAGACTTGGCACTTTGTACAGTATGTGCCTGAGTCAGACGGCAGATCACTTTAATTTGAAGAGGAGGTAGGACTTACTTAGCAAATGTTTTTTATTTCTTTGTGCAATTTTGGATTGCAACTTCAGTGTGGTAGTAGTTGTATGGTGGGGCTAGGGGTCCATAAAAACACATTTTTTTAGCAGCAGTGTATTTATGATTATTTCACAATGCTGTAGAAATGCTATATTTAAAACCATGCAGAAATGTTTCCTACTCAATGCACAAATGGTAGATGCCCTTTTGGCAGATATGCATTTTATATATATATATATATATATATATATATATATATATATATATATATATATATATATATATATATATATATATATATATATATATATTACATTCCAGTTTATTGCCCCTTTATGCAAGGACTTTCCAGATGCAAGGAGGCATCTTATCTAAGATTTTTACATCTGCATAAAATGTTATACTCTCAGACTAAGATTGCTCAGTGTTTGAAATGAGACAGGTTAACTTAAAACTGTTCAGTTTACACTACAGCTGATTTAGTTTTGAAATACATACCAACAAGCCTAAATCCTGCATTTAACCAGATCTAATGGTATGAGTACCACAGCTTATGGTCCCACCAAGACCATATAGAGTACAGCATTTTCAAAATCCATAAGTACAGCTGACAGATGGTAACATTTGTACACTATATTTGAAGTGGTGCTCTTGGTTGGGGAAAATAGGGAAAAAACAAACAAACATATGTCAACCTTTTAAAGGTACTTTTCTTCATCTAGCCATCTACCCAGCTCATTAATGTACAATTTTGAATTCACAGAATTATTTTTGTTTGCACATTTACAAATATGATTCTTTAAAAAGTGATCTCTTAATTTCTGCATTTTTTTTATCATGCATGTCACACACTGTTGATTTAGGGGATGCAAGGTGCATAAATGTTTCCTCCTGTGAGTGTTTCTGTGGGTGTATGTGTTTATGTCTTTGTGCTTTGGTTTGTGTCTCTATGAGTGTGTATGTATTTTTTATCTGTGGGTCTCTCTGTGAGGGTGGGTGTGTATGTCTTTGTGCATTTTCTGTGGATGTCTGTGAGTGTGTGTGCATATGTCTTCAAGCTTTTTCTATGGGTGTCTCTGTGAGTGTGTGTGTGTATGTATGTCTGTGTTTTCTGTGGGTGTCTCTGTGAGGGTGTGTGTATATCTTTGTGTGTTTTCTGTGGATGTCTCAGTGAGGGTGTGTGTATGTATGTCTTTCTGTGTTTTTCAGGTGGTTGTCTGTGTGTGTGTGTGTGTGTATGTCTTTGTGTGTTTTCTGAGGCTGTCTCTGTCGGTGTTTCCTTGGATGTATGTGCAAGTTTGAGTTTGTGTGTGGGCGTCCATTGTCTGTTCCTTTTTAGGACATTTTTACCTTACTACTAATTATTCACATCTTTCTACAGACTTTGAGGCTAACAAGACCTTTCCGGAAGTAACCAATCCACCATTTAACCTTTAAATTATTGTTTAGTCAGTTCAGGGCCCTTCCTTTCAGCCACTGCATGCTGTTGTCATAATTTAGCTGTCCTCTTCCTTTACAAAAAGATAATCAGAACTCCATATTTTGTTTTCTAAATCTCCATTTTTTTTACAAAACTGTAGTTTACCTCATTACTTGTCAGGTCAATGTAAACAAGTGCTGAGTGTCTGTTTGGGTTTCTGTGTCTGAGTGTGTTTGTGTGTTTCTTTGCGTGTCTGCTAGAGTGTCTGTATGTGAATCCTTATGTGTGAGTGTGTTTGTGTGTTTCAGTGTATGAGTGTCTCTGTGTGTGTATGTTACTACTTTTACTACATTTCCAAGTTTAAATATACGTTTTAGTCACTTGGTCAAAAATTGCACATGTCAAAGGAGCGGGGGGGGGGGGGGCCCTGATCAATGGTTGAGTCAGGGGCCCCAAAATTTCTAGTGGCGGCCCTGTACTTATGTGTAACTGTTAGAGGACATTTGTATTCTAGCCCAAAATGAGCTAACAAAATGGAAGCTTTAAATACTTTTGAAACATCTTTTTGTGTGTGTGTGCGCATTATAATATTATGCTTAAAGGGATACTAAACCCAAATATTTTCTTTCATGATTCAAATAAATAATAGATCATTTTAAGCAGCTTTCTAATTTACTCCTATTATGAATTTTTCTTCGTTCTCTTGCTATCTATTTGAAAAGCAAGAATGTAAGCTTAGAAGCCGGCCCATTTTTGGTTAAGCACCTGGGTTGTGTTTGCTGATTGGTGGGCAAATGTAGTCACCAATAAGCAAGCGCTATCTAGGGTGCTGAACCATAAATGGGCCTTCTCCTAAGCTTTACATGCCTGCTTTTCTTAGATTAGTTTGAGCCTACCTAGGTTAAGCTTTCAAAAAAGAATACCAAAAGAACAAAGCAATGATAAAAGTAAATTGGAAAGTAGTTTAAACTTGCATGCTCTATCTGAATCATGAAAGTTTAACTTTGACTAGACTGTCCCTAAATTGCATGGTACATGATGTACTAACTTGAATAACCAAAAAAAATTAAAAAAAAATAGCGTGCACTAATTTGCAAATTCAATGAGGTCTTAATTGTCCAACCTAAGGTCCTGTTGCTAAAGTGTTTCTAACCCACTTCCTTATTCTGCCACTCTTCTCTGAAACTGGTTCATTTAATTATGTTTCTTGGTCTGTGAATGCACGGTTTTAGCAGTTTTCTTGCATATTTAAAGTTGATCTATAAGTATATTGTTTTGTTTCAGCTGCATAAAAAAAGAAAAAAGAATGTCACAGTTAAAGGGACATTGTACTGAACTATTCTCAATATGTATATGAAAAAAGCAGCACTTAAAGGGATATGAAACCCCAAACAATGATTTTGTGATTTAGACAGGGCAAACCATTTTAAAAATGCTTCCAATTTACTTCTATTTGCTTTGTTCCCATGATATTCTGTGTTGAAGAGATACCTAGGTAGGCATCTGAAGCACTACATGGTATGAAATAGTACTGCCCTCTAGTGCTCTTGCAAATTGATGACATTCTTGCAAAACTGCTGCGATATAGTGCTCCAGAAATGGGCTCCTAAGCTTACATCCCTGCTTTTCAAAAAAAAGATACCAAGAAAATGAAGACAAATAGATAATATAAGTAAATTAGAAAGTTGTTTAAAATCATATGCTCTACCTGAATCATGAAATAACATTTTTTTGGTATCATTTCCCTTTAAACATGTTAAAAATATTTTTGCACAAAAAAAATGTTCAAGGAACAGTAACATCAAAATTAAACTTTCAGAATTCAGATAGAGCGTGCACTTTTAAACAACTTTCCAATTTACTTCAATCATCAAATGTGCTTTGTTCTCTTGGTATCCTTTGTTGAAAAGACTACCTAGGTAGGCTCAGGGACAGCTGAGCACTTCTGGAAGCCTCTTGTCATTGGCTCAACAGATGTGTTCAGCTAGCTCTCAGTACTGTGTTGCTGTTCCCCAAAAAATACCAAGATTGTATTTGGCTTGAGGTTTTCAGTTCTTGTAAATGTTTTGTGTACAGGTATGGGGGTGGTTAGGATATTATGACCTAAACCGCCACCTCCCAACGCAAACTAGAACTACACTTACACCTAACCCCCCTTTTAAACTAACCCCCTCTAAACTATTCCCACTAAGTTACAAAAAATAAAAATAAAAACACCCAAAATAAAAAAAAAAACGCTAAACCCTAACACTAAAAAATATTACAATGGTCCTTAAAAGGACCTTTTGTAGGGCATTGCCCTAAAGTGATCAGCTACGTTTAAAAAAAAATATATATATATATATATATATATATATATATACAAAACCCCCATCTACATTTCAAGTAACCCCCCCCCCAAAATAGCAAAAACTAACTCAAAAAAACCTAGGCTAGAAAAGAAACATAACAAATAAAAAACTAATCTTAAATATTAAAAAACCCAACTAAAAAAAAACCTAACTAACCCCAAAATTGGTACAGTTGATAGGGAATCTGGCTCCTCTTGATCCAACGTCGGGCCCTCTTCATCAAGGCTCCAGGCGCCGGATGCCCATATTCGCGGTGGAGGGAGACTTTGGCAGCCAATTCCACCGCCTCTGCTCCGCAATCATTGACTCTTCGGAGAGCCCTGCTCTTCATGCAGGCACCGCCACACATTGAAATTCCGGAAGCTCTGAACCCCAAATTGTTTTCAAATTAGTCAATCCCTATTGGCTGATTCATATCAGAAAGAACTTTTTAAATTTAAATTCTAATTATTCTTTACATTAAATAAATAGTTAAACACTTTAATAAATATGTATAGTTCACAAATATTATTTTTCATGTTTTCAGATACTTGACTGCAAATGGCTATATTGCACTTATATGTCTATTTATGTATTTGTGTATTTGTGAGTTTATATGTGTATATATGTCTGTAAATACATAAATACACACATAAAAGCATGTGTACACACATATAAACATATATATATATATATATATATATATATATATATATATATATATATAATAAAATAGAAAGATGCACTCAGCTGAGACAGAAGAAAAGCTAGAATAACTTCCATGCCTGTTAATTTTCAGTGCCACTCAGGGTGCATACTCTTTTAGCACACTGTGATGGATTACTGGCTACGCCGACTTGGTAGCTCCGCCAAGGATTCTCCCAGTACCTGGAACCAGCCGCTATATAGTAGAAAAAGTTATTTTAGCAGAAGCCCACCCAAATAACTAGACAGACTAGCATTCAGGTGAAAACACGAAGTACACTTTATTAGGAAAGACACATGATATTTATACACAAACTGATCTTGATAAGAGTCTTATCAGTCCCTCAAATCTCCCGCCATTCCCGCCCCTCCAGACAGGCTGGCACCACCATAGTGTCCATTGTTCCACAGGGTCTGGCGGTACGGGGATGGTGCATTCGGGGTGATCCAGGGGGAGCGGCAGCACTTCCAGGGTGTTGGAAATCCATTGGTCCCCAGCTGATACAGTTCAAAAAGCGCCCTGCTCCATGGCTGGGGGCAGGAGCTATGGACGTCTAACCCTACACCGGGAAGGCCACTGGAGACTAGGTGATGAGGGGGAGTCCAAAACCCCAGTTCCCATGGGAGCTCCTCCCTGGCAATCACCCCACCTCTGGTCCTCGCCAAGAGGTATTAATTCCCAGAAGAGCGGAGCTCTGGGACAAAGGACCACTGGAGCGACCTGGGTTAAAAAGAGGACCGGGGATCCAAACTGAAGTGGCCGGCCGGCGGTTCCATGGCCGATCTGCTGAATAGAGCTTGAAAACCCTGGTTCCCAAAGGGTCTCACTTCCGGTAACTGGCCCACCTCTTGCCCTCCCCATGGGGTACCAATTTCCAAGAGAGCGGAGCTCTGGTACAAGGGGCCTCTAGAGCGTCCGGAGGTAAAGTTTCCCGGAGGTTGCTGGATGCGGTGGCTGGGCCGGTAGTTCCAGGAGCACGGCTGGCCTAAGAGGGATAGGTCGGTCAGAGACCAGCTCTTTCAAGATCAGGTTCAACATACATTTCTCACTAAAGGGAAGGGTGTGGAGATTGCGGTTGCTCTGAGGAGCCCAAAACTGCCAAGAAATGAGAGGGGGTGAGGTAGTATGGGGTAGGGGTTTAAACCTTGCAGCCCGGTATCCGTGACAGCTCCCCCCTTTCAGATCAGCAGACCCGGCTAGATCCATATACGGGTCAGCTTGGGGCTGTCCGAGGAGCTTATGCCACTTCAGTCTGCCTGGAAAGTCCATCAGCGTTCCCATTGTTTTTTCCCGGCTGGTACTGAATGTCAAAGTTAAAGGGATAAACTCCACAGCAGCAAACTTCCATTGTCCCCAGAAACTGTGTTAAGCCATACAAGGGGGTTGTGGTCTGTGAGGACGGTTAAGAGTCTCCCATAGAGATAGGGCTGTAGCTTCTTTAGGGCCCATGCCAGGGCCAGACACTCTTTTTCCACTGTTGTGTAGCCTACTTCTCTGGGCATCAGCTTCCTACTGCACTACTATGGGGTGGTCTTGTCCTTCTGCATCCACCTGGCTAAACACTGCTCCCAATCCGAACATGGAGGCATCTGTGTGGACACAAAAATGTTTGGTGGGGTTAGGAGCGGCCAGGACTGAGGCAGAGATTAAGGCAGACTTTAGGCTCTGGAAGGCAGTTTCGCACTCCGGGGACCACAGGACCTGTCGGGGCAGTCATTTACGGGTCAGGTCGGTCAGGTGTTTGGCTAGGGCACTGTAATTGGGGACAAATTTCCGGTAATAACCTGCGGTTGCTAGGAAAGCTAGAACTTGGGTTTTGGTCCTGGGAGTGGGCCAGTTTGCCACTGCCTCAACCTTAGCCAGCTCTGGCAGCTGCTTTGCACAGCCCATTCAGTGGCCCAGGTACTGGACCTCCGAGCACCCAATGGTGCATTTGTCGGGCTTCAAGGTCAGTCCGGCGGCTCTGAGGTGATCTAAAACGAGGACTAGGTGGACCAAATAGTCCTCCCAGGTCTCACTATAGATGGCGATGTCGTCCAGGTATGTGCAGGCATAGTCCTGGAGGCCATCCAGAAGGTGATCCACCATCCTTTGGAAGGTAGCTGGAGCGTTCTTCATCCCAAACGGCATGACCTTGAACTGGTAGAGGCCGAAGGTGGGTGATGAAGGCAGACTTGGGGACGGACTCGGGGTCTAAAGGGATCTGTCATTATCCCTTGCAGAGGTTGAGGGTGGTCAGGAAGGGGCCACAGGCGATTCTGTCTAATAGGTCATCGACTCAGGTCATAGGGTAGGCGTCAGTGGTGGTTCTGTCATTGAGCTTACAGTAGTTAATGCAGAACTGGGTAGTCCCGTCCTTCTTCGGTACCAGCACCACTGGGGAGGCCCAGGGACTGTTAGATGGCTCAACAACACCTAGGTCCAACATTCCCTGGAGCTTGCGGTGCTTACTGTCCCTGACTGCCTCTGGGACCCTGTATGCTGCCTGTCATAGGGGATCCTGTCCTGGGGTCTCCACTCAGTGTATGGTCGCTGTGGTGTACCCAGGGACAGTAGAGAACATATCTCATCTGTTCTCCAGGAGTTGCAGAACTTGCTTCTTTTGTTTAGTCCCTAATCTCTCGTCTAGGGGTATGTCAGCTACTCCTTGGGGGGTCTCACTTTGCCCAGGGAGCTCTGGCATGGGAAGACTCTCAAAGTCCTCCATTGCCAGAGCACAGAAAGCGGCCACATTCTTGACCCTTTCTATGTATGCCTTTAACATGTTAACATGAAAGGTCCGGCGGACCCGGTCATCTGAGCATTTAGCTACCAGGTAGGTGGTGTCATTTAGTTGTTCCACCACCCGGTAAGGTCCCTGCCAGGAGGCCTGTAGCTTGTCCGTTTTGACAGGCTTCAAGGTGAGGACCTTCTGCCCTACTGCAAGGGTCTGGGTACAAGCATTTCAGTTGTACCATCATTTCTGTTTACATTGGGCGACCTGAAGGTTCTCGCGCACCCAGTCAGTGAGATCCTTCAGTCGGAGTTGGAGAACGTTCTCCACAATGGAGTGTTCTTCCCCTCCTGTATTCTTAGGTCGGACTGAAACTTCTTCGGTACAACCAGCTGACATTTGGGCATCGGCACTTTTCCCCTCTCAGAGATCTGGTACAGGAGCCCTCTTTCCCACTGGAAACATTCTTCCCTGGGGCCGTAGGGGTCTGTACCTACTCAGTCTTAATAAGGGGCTATGGTCAGATCCCTCAAGGTCTCCTGGGCGAAGTCGGAGGGGGTCACCCAAGAGGGTTGGTCAGGGGGTAGGGTTGGAGTCGGGGCAGAATGTCTCACCTGGGTCCCCAGATCTGGTGTGGTGGCTTGGCACCTGGCCTGCTGGCGGGTGGTCACTGGGCAGGTATCCTGGGAGTTATTCCCCACAAAGGCGGAGACAAGGTGGCCAAGGTAATTTCCCAACAAGACCTCGGCAGGTAGCTGTTGCATAATGGCCACCGCCACATCACGGGAGCCGGCTCCCCAGTTCAGGTGCCCCCAGGCTGTGGGGATCTCCAATATGTCACCTCTAGCCACCCAAACAGCAAGGGTCTTCCCTGTTCAGCCGGAGGTAGGGGCCAGGTGGGGTTGGATCAGGGAGATGGTGGCCCCAATGTCCCTTAATTCCTGGGCTGCCTGCCCATTGACCCAGATGTCCTGGCAATGGTGCTGGCAGTTATCTTTGGTCACAAGGCTGATTTCGTGCAGAATGCCAACTTCTTCATCTGCCCATTTGGCATAGTTGGCAGGACCCACTGCATAGAGGCAGTGGGCAGCGGCTTAATAGGTCCTGGCTGGAGTGTTCTCCCAATGGGCCGGTGAGAGGTTCCTAGGCTGCTGTGCTGAGGGATTTCATGACTGTGCCGGACAGTACCGTTGGATGTAGCCGGGTTGCCCACATCTATAGCAGTACCTGGAACCAGCCGCTATGTAGCGAAGAAAGTTATTTTAGCAGAAGCCCACCCAAATAACTAGACAGACTAGCATTCAGGGGAAAACATGAAGTACACTTTATTAGGAAACACACGCAACATTTATACACAAACTTATCTTAATAAGAGTCTTATCAGTCCCTCAAATCTCCCACCATTCCTGCCCCTCCAGACAGGATGGTCCCACCATAGTGTCAATTTTTCCCCAGGGTCCAGCGGTACAGGGATGGTGCATTCTGGATGATCCTGGGGGGAGCGGCGGTACTTCCAGGGTGTCATTGGAAAGCCCTTGGTCCCCAGCTGATACTGGGAGCCGGAGCTATGGACGTCCAACCGTACACTGGGAAGGCTGATGGAGACTAGGTGATGAGGGGGAGTCCAAAACCTCCGGTTCCCATGGGAGCTCCTCCCTGGCAATCACCCCACCTCTTGTCCTCCCCAAGAGGTACTAATTTCCAGAACAACAGAATTCTGGGAAAAAGGACCGCTGTAGTGACCTGGGTTAAATTGGACTGGGGATCTCAGCTGATGCGGCCGGCTGGCAGTTCCATGGGGCTGGCCAGCCGAAGGGCGTTCTGCTAAATAGAGCTCGGAAACCCTGGTTCCCAGTGGAGCTCACCTCTGGCAACTGGCCCTCCTCTTGCCCTCCCCAAGGGGTACCAATTCCCAAGAAAGCAGAGCTCTGGAAAAAGGGGCCTCTGGATCAGCCGGAGGTAAATTTTCCCGGAGGGTGCTGGATACGGCGGACGGGCGGCCGGTAGTTCCAGGAGCCTGGCCGGTCTGAGAGGGTCAATCAGAGACTAGCTCTTTCAAGATCAGGTTCAACATACATTTCTCATAAAAGGGAAGGGTTTTGAGATTGCGGTTGCTCTGAGGGGCCCAAAACCACCAAGAAACGAGAGGGGGTGAAGTAGTAGGTGGTAGGGGTTTAACCCTTGCAGCTCGGTATCCATGACAAACACTATGCCTTTTCACAGAGAAAAAAAATATCCTGTAGCATATCAGTCTGAACCCTGCCCAATGACAGTCCAGCGCTGAAATACCAGGCAATTCTTCTCTGAACAAGAGAAACAACAAACCCCAGTGAGTGAGGTACAGTTGTATTTCTCTAGGGTTGTGCTTGCTGATTGGTGGGTAAATGTAGCCACCAATAATCAAGCGCTATCCAGGGTGCTGAACCTAAAATAGACCGGCTCCTAAGCTTTACATTCCTCCTTTTCAAATAAAGATAGCAAGAGAACGAAGAAAAAATCATAATAGAAGTAAATTAGAAAGTTGCTTAAAATTGCTTGCTCTAGCTGAATCGTGAAAGAAGTATCCTTTTAATTTCTATTATATATACAATATTCATATTGCAAAGAAAATAAACTTTCACATCCCTGTTTGGTTAGATAGTGTTATTGTATACTGGATATTTATTTAATTGTTTATTCAGTTCTTTCTGATGTTGAATCTTGAAAAGATCAAAGCTTTGAGTTGTCTCTGGTTATGCAAAATCCAAAAGAACAAAAGGCTCTGCTGTTTGTCACCCATACATTTAATATACAGTATATCACATTGTCTTAT
The DNA here is from genome assembly GCF_027579735.1 of Bombina bombina. Lineage (NCBI taxonomy): Eukaryota > Metazoa > Chordata > Amphibia > Anura > Bombinatoridae > Bombina > Bombina bombina. The sequence continues at coordinate 833,303,408 of NC_069504.1, read as the reverse complement.
ATAATAAATGCGTATTTAAATATTGCTGAATATTGTACAGGCCTTTTCCTTTTTTAATTCTTATTTTACCTAATGAGTAGCTTAATTTACATCAGCAATGGGAAGCATATTCAGTTCCTAGTAGAAATTAAATAAAGAACAATTAAAAGCATAAGAAACCATTAAGAGTTTGCTACAAATATTTGCTTATTTCTGTTTATTATGTGCAAAATCTAAATGCTTTTTAAAGGGACAGTCTACTCCACAATTTTTATTTTTAAAAAGATAGATAATTCCTTTATTACCCATTACCCAGTTTTGAATAACCAACACTGTTATATTAATAAACTTTTAACCTCTGCGATTACCTTGTTTCTAAGCATCTGCAGACTACCCCCTTATCTCAGTGCTTTTGACAGACTTTCATTTTAGCCAATCAGTGCTGACCCCTAAATAACTCCACGGGAGTAAGCACAATGTTATCTATATGACACAAATGAACTAGCATTGTCTAACTGTGAAAACCTGCCAAAATGCACTGAAATAAGAGGCAGTTTTCAACGGTTTAGAAATCAGTTTGAGCCTACCTAGGTTAAGCTTTCAAAAATGAACACCAAAAAAACAAAGCAAATTTGGTGATAAAAGTAAATTGGAAAGTAGTTTAAACTTGCATGCTCTATCTCAATCATGAAAGTTTAACTTTGACTAGACTGTCCCTTAATTGCATGGTACATGATGTACTAACTTGAATAACTAAAAAAACAAGAAAAATAGCGTGCACTAATTTGCAAATTCAATGAGGTCTTAATTCTCCAACCTAAGGTCCTGTTGCTAAAGTGTTTCTAACCCACTTCCTTATTTTGCACAGTTTTAGCAGTTTCTTGCATATTTAAAGTTTATATATAAGTATATTGTTTTGTTTCAGCTGCATGAAAAGAAAAGAAAAAAGAATGTCACAGTTAAAGGGACATTGTACTGAACTATTCTCAATATGTATATGAAAAAGCAGCACTTAAAGGGATATGAAACCCCCAGGGCATACCATTTTAAAAATGTTTCCAATCTACTTCTGTTTGCTTTGTTCCTATGATATTCGGTGTTGAAGAGATACCTAGGTAGGCATCTGGAGCACTACATGGCATGAAATATTGCCATGTTCTAGCTGTTGATTGGTTGGCTGCATTTATATATAAATATTGATTGTGATTGGCTCACCTATGTGTTCAGTTAGAAGCCATTAGTGCATTGCTGCTCCTTCAACAAATGATACCAAGAGAATGAAACAGATTAGATAATAGAAGTAAATTAGAAAGTTGTTTAAAATTGTATTCTCTATCTGAATCATGAAAGAAAATTTTGGGGTTTAATGTCCCTTTAAGTGTACAAGACACGCTCCGGTCGTAAGACTTCCACTGGAGAACAAAGGCAATTGGTAAGTGTAGATATCCTCCCATGCTCTTAAGTGTCAACAGACAAGCAACGGTGACCCATTTCCTCCAAGATACTCCGTGATACTCCGTGCAAAGACAGTTGTGGATTGCTATAAGCCTTGATAAGGGCACATTTCAAGTAAAGTTCAAGAGCTGAATGCTTTTAGATGAGCATGTCAAAACAGCGCTTGGATTTTGTGCGGTATGGAGCTTATCGCCACCATATCGCACGCAAAAGGCGGCTGTTTGAAAATTTGTAATGGCAGCGCAATGGAGTGTTTGTTTCGCACCCCGTTTCGCCCATAACTTGTAATCTACCTGAATGTTATTTATATTTTAAATACATATTTCTATTTATATCTGTATATACCTATATATCTATTCCTACAGATATAAATAGGTATAGATATATATTTTACATTAAAAGTATCACATATATATAGAAATATATATTAAATAATAAAATTACATTGTCCTGTGTGTGAAGAACCTTGGAATGTGAAATATTAATAACTCCTCTTGGGTTAGCGTTCGAGCGATAGGTGTTAGGTTTATTTCTTCTGCGCTCTCCATTAAGGTCTATGGGGAGAAAAAGTTAGCGTGATCGTGATACACAAGGTCCTGAAGTTATGAAACGTCGGGTTTTGCTTACGTGCAAAAGTCTTCATTTCAAAGATTACTTCTAGCTGTATTTATGCTCGAGAAGGAGCGCTAAATACCTTGCCACTTGTAATCTAGCCCACTTTTTGCAGAAATGTTATGCATTGTTTGAAACACTGCTACCGTAGAGTTCTAAAGACACGTGCACTCTCCTGAGCTCCTATAAGTCTACCTAAAAAAAACAAAGCACATTTGATAATAGAAGTAAATTGGACATTTGATTAAAAATTGAATGCTCTGAATCATATAGGAAAATTATTGATTTTGTGTCCCTTTAAGTAAAAGTTGTTCAAATGATATAAAACTAATAGAATAGCTCATTGGTTGACAGGTTGTTTTATTCAGCACAGGAATATTCACTTAAAAAGTTGTATGTTTTGCTATTTAAATTGTATTTTTATTGAGGTTATAAAAATATACAAATGAATGCAGGGTTACAATACAAATTTAAACTAGAGCATATAAGAGTTTCAGTAATGTATGTTGTGTATTTTTTTTTTAAGCTTACAATGTATAGAAACAACCAATGCAACAATACTCTTATTTTTATATATCATAAAAATAAGATGTAACTCTTTAGTACATAAACATATCAATTTGTAGACATGTAACAGATACAATCAGTATTGAACCTATCTATTTATTTCCCAGTATATTTAACGGCCACTCTTGAGCCATGGTCATTAAAGATATAAGTCGGTGGGAGTAGTAATATCAAATTTACAGGGATAAGGGATATTTTTAGAACAGCAGGGGCAAACTATATTGTACTATAACTAGTTGTAGGTTAGATAAAGAACATGTTTAGATTTGAATAGTGGTTAGTGAAAAAATATATTTTTGTTTAAACTTATCAAATCACCTGAAAGGTAATTTATAGTTCGTTGCCTCTGTGGTATAGTATTTTGGAAGAATAGGTCATAGGATACATTTTCCTGTGTTTACAAATTAAACAATATATGGGGGAGGGCGGAGCTAGTAGTTAGGAATTAGGGCTCTTATTTGGATATGAGTAGAGGTTGTTGGCTAAATGTGAGGTAACACAATTATTATTAGTACTAGTAGGGATTGTGAGGATCTGTGGTATTTAAAATCAAAGCATAGTATCTTGGAGTACATCTATATTGTGGGGGCTATTATACTAAGTACATATTAGAATTAGATATATCCTTAGCTATTAAGGTGTGAACATGTTTAACCAAAATATTATTATTATTATTATTCTTTATTTCTAAAGCGCCGACAGATTCCGCAGCGCTGCCCATGGGTACAAGGATAACAGTACAGTGGAGAAACAATACGATACGACACAACATTTTACAGACAAATACAGGGGGAATTAAGGGCCCTGTTCCCGTGGGAACTTACAATCTAGATGTAAATAAGGATAAGTCAGTGTTTAACCACAAATCTTCAAGGCGTAAATAACACTAAATGAGTTTTATGGAAAATAATATATAGGTGAGGCATTCTAGTGTAATATAATTCTGTCACAGGGGTATGGGCCCTATACCCCACGACAGATGACAAAGTTCTCACCTTTGACTTATTATAGTCTGTAACTATCAAATTAAGTTGCATTTGCCCAGCAGGCCTTTATGATCCTCACTAAATGCGAAATCGGTCTAAGAGTACATTAGATATACATTTATATATAAATTGTAGGAAACAGTCTTTAAATAATATATCAGCTTTAGAGGTAAGCCACTTTATGATAAATAGGAAGGTAACCAGTTGTATTAATTATTTAAGTAGTAAAAATGTCTTGTCGAGATTTCAGTAGTGGGTATAATCTGATAAATCTGGGTATAATAAACAATATGATATATATGCTGCAAAATATGAAGCACTATAAGTAACATATCTAAGAGAAGTAGGCTCATTAAGAATTATTTCGATCATATTATATAACTCTAGGACTCAAGAATATGGCATATATTTTTAGCGGAATATTGTATAAGCACCACACAAAAATAGACTGAACATTAATATCTAGCTACACTATGGTCTCATCAGCAATCAAATATGTCACTGAAATAAGGTATATACTGGATAGCAGGGCTCAGGAGGTTCACTATATCTAGAAACTATAGGTAAAAGCTAGTGGTAAAGTCCCTCGCAAGCAGGGGCGAAACTACAGGGGGTGCAGAGGGCGCAGGTGCGACTGGGCCCCTGAGGGTGGGGGCCCAGGTTTAAAACAAAAATAATTTATTTTTATTTTTTTATAATTTATTTTTTTTAAATAAAAAACGTTAACCTACCACTGCCTGCACTGATATAATGTGAGTGTGACATGACTACAGGGGTTAGTGTTTCAGTTTTACCCATTGGTGTTTATGTGTGTGTGTATGGTGTGTGTGTGTATGTATGTGACTGTGTGTGTATTATATATTGTATTGTATATGCATGTATGTGTGTTTGTGTATGTTTGTGGAACCAGCAAATTACAGACCTTGTTACTACAGCATGGGGGGGCAGGGGGTAAACAGTGTCACTATACAGTACCACTATATACAGTATGGGGGGGTGGACCATGTCACTGACTACTGAGGTAACTTTATAAAGTACTGGGGCGGGTAGGGTCAGGCCAGCCATCTCACCGACAGATTACAGACTGTGTCACTGACTCACTATATACAGTACTGGTGGGTTAAACAGTGTCACTATATACAGTAATAGGTGGTCAGACCATCTCACAGACTGTGGGCACAGGGTACCTCCTTTTGCAGACATGTAATCTGATTCACATTTTTTTCTGTGTTAAATGTAATTAAAAAAAAAAATGTATTAAATTCACCTTTTTTTGGAGGGGGGAGGGGTGGTGGTGGTGGGGGGGGGGGCCTTCTTAGATTCTTGCACCTGGGCCCTGTGGTTTCTAGTTACGCCTCTGCTCGCAAGTCCCCAAAAAAACTGGATATCTGGTACTTTAGATCTCAAAAGTCTTCATGGCAGATTCTAGTTATGGATAGAGATATTTTGAGTTCTAGGTAAGTAGCTGTGTGTGTATCCTGGAATGGCCACTTCTAAAGGGGATAGAGTATCCTACCCCACACCGATTCCTACAGGCGTAGTATCACTCCAGCTGTCTCTGTATCCTCCGATGGCACAGTTTTGTAAGTGGTGTTGACGAGTCTCTTCAAAGTCAGCAAACATCTTATAATTAAGCGAGGAATCACAATGCTGAGTCCCTCCAGGCAAGTCAACAAGGGAATTAACAATCAGCTCTGGTCCCGTAGTTATTGCCCTTTCTGTTGCAATAATAGCTGCTACAAGATCGTCCCTCTGTTCATATAAATAGCATAAGTCCTGCTCCTGGGGTTCGGCCGCATCCCCCACGGTGCTGGAAAAGTTATGTTTTATATCCAATCATTATTTTCTAATCACGTTATAATAATTAATAGAATTTTTTACTATTAAAATGTATTTATTTACAGTAGATGGTAATGAAAAGGATTACCAGCTCTCAAACAAGTTGTTATGTGTTAAAGGGACATTAAACATCAAATACATTTTATGTACCTCCCTCATTTTATGAGTGCTTAAAAACAGATTCAAAACAGGTATCAGAAGGTGACTTGCTGCACATGTGTAGACGCATCAGCACTGGATTGTAGTGCAAGATAGATTTCAACATGACATTACCCATGACTAGAGGAAAACAGGGAATAACCTCAATACTATACTTATAAAATGTATCTAGTGTTTAATGTGGACAGTCTAGTCAAAAATAAAGGGATTTGAAACCTACATTTTTTCTTTCATGATTCCGATAGAGCCTGCAATTTTAAGCAACTTTCTAATTTACTCATATTATCATTTTTTTCATTCGCTTGGTATCTTTATTTGAAAAAGCAGGAATGTAAGCTTAGAAGCCGGCCCACTTTGGTTCAGCACCTGGGTAGCTCTTGATGATTGGTGGCTAAATGTAGCCACCAATCAGCAAGTGCTACCCAGAGTGCTGAACCAAAAATGGGCAATCTCTTAAGTGTTCATTCCTGCTTTTTTCAAATAAAGATAAATAGAGAATGAAAAATAAATGATAATAGGAGTAAATTAGAAAGTTGCTTTAAATCGCATGCTCTATCTGAATCCTGAAAGAAAAAAATTAGGTTTCATATCTCTTTAAACTTTCATGATTCAGATAGGATGTACAATTTTAAACAACTTTCCAATTTACTTTTATCATCAAATTTGTTCTCATTGTATTCTTTGTTGAAAGCTAAACCTAGGTAGGCTCACATGCTAATTTCTAAGCCCTGAAGGCTGCCTCTTATATCAGTGCATTTGACTTTTGTTTTCAGATAGACAGCGCTAGTTCATGTATGCCATATCGATAACATTGCGTTCACTCCTGTAGGAGTTACTTATGAGTCAGCACTGATTGGCTAAAATACAAGTCTATCAAAATAACTGAGATTAGGGGGCAGTCTGCAGAGGCTTAGGTACAAGGTAATCACAGAGGTAAAAAGTGTATTAATATAACTGTGTTGGTTATGTAGAACTGGGGAATGGGTAATAAAGGGATTATCTAATTTTTTAAACAATACAAATTCTGGAGTAGACTGTCCCTTTAAATAGAGCCTGCAATGAAATATGCATAATAGGATGTGAGATGTGATTCAAAGCATACAGGAACTAATTTTCATACTGGGCTGATGACACATAGACATGTCAGACTGTGTTTAATAAAGTTATAGTATTCAATTTGTCTTACATTATAACTTTATATAGGGCAAGTATAGTCAAAATGAGACTTAAATGGATAGGATTTAATATGAAATTGTAAACACCTTTCCACTTAACCTCTATTATCACATTTCCTTTGTTTTCTTGTTATCCTTTGTTAGTATAATGCTATGTGAGCTCAGAGTCTTTAGCCACCTGGCATTGTTTGCAACAATGTTTATAGAAATGTTATACATATTTGCAAAAACTGCTGCCAGAGAATGTTATGTGCACACTCCTAAGCTTCTATTAGTTTACCATGGCTTATTTTTCAACAAAGAATAGCAAATAAATAAAGCAAATTTGATAATAGAAGTAAATTGGAAAAGTTGTTTAATATTACATGCTCTGTCTAAATCATGAACATTTAAATTTGACTTTACTGTCCCTTTAATGAAAAGCACTATTTTGACTGAAAGTAATTTTGCCAAGTTCTGTCAGTAAGCCTGATTCTGATGTATTTTTATCTACAGTGGTACAAGAGCACAAGGATAGTGAAGTAGGTAAAAATAAAAGGATATAAAAAAACAGAAAATGTATTTTTACACTGTCCCCAGAAAGTTTCGGTTGAAAGGCATTCTTCAAATTTCGGAAACTCTGACAAAATTTTGCAGAAGCTAATTTATATGCGTCCCTAATGCTCCACTACATAGAAAAGAAACACAATAATAAACAGGATTTTCAAGTGATATGACCCTGGACTGTACAAAATGTTTTAATGTAAAAACTGTGCGCTAGATTATGAGTGGAGCGCAAATTAACGCTACCGCGTGTTAATTGCGCTAGGAGTAAAAATGTTGCACTCGGGTTGCGCCCGTATTACGAGTTTAAAGTAAACTGTTTTCACACTCTCACTAAACCAACAAGTACAAAAAACGGTTAGAATATCGTGAAACGTTCACGTATTCCCCCATGAAAGTCAAAGGAGAAAAAAAGTGCAAACCCGATTGCATATTCTCATTTACGCTAACCCAACATGAAAATATATATATTTCACATTCCAGTGTTCTGCACATACGAGAACATATTTTATTTATTCATAAATACATATTTCTACATATATCTGATGGTATTTTGGTACAATACATATCTTTACCTATATGTATAGATGACTATATAGGTATAGATATATACAGATCTATATATATATATATATATATATATATATATATATATAGGAATATCTATTTATAAATGCATAGACCATTTTCTGCTATGTGAAGAACATTGGAATGGGAAAAAATTACAGTAAATACATAGTTAAAACCTTTATTAAATATGAATATTGCATAAATATGCTTTAACATGTTTTCATTTACTTAACGGCAAAGGGCTCCAATGCACTTACATATATGTTAAAATGGGGAGAGAGTAAGCGCTAAAAAGCTTAAAAGGCTAGTAAAAGGTACATTTTAATACATATAAAAATTTACAAATGGCAATCAGACGCATGGATCCATGTCTGACTTAACAAAAAAAAAATATATATATATATATAATAAACAAATCTAAAAATATCTAAAAATATCCAATGGAGTATAGCATGTGACGCTGACTTAGTGAGCCAGTGATGAGGAGTTAGGACATGTACATTCAATAATATAAACAACCTAAGTGAGTGATTGAGTGCACACAATAGCTTTCAACAAAGAAAAATAGCATTCACAAAAAATAGTGTTCACAAAAATTGGCGTACATAAAAAATGTTCAAATGTTCAACCGGTTATATGTAAGTGAATCCAGTAGTGTTTCCTCCAAAGTGACGTGTAGAAATATAACGTGAAGTCAATAATAGTAGAATGTAAACGTTGAGTGGGTCAAATTATTGTGGTTCAGCTGCTAAATTAAAAAATTGTAAATCCGTGAGGTGTATAAAAATAAAAATAAAAATAACTTGTGAAAAAATCCACGTGGAAAACTTGAATTCAAATGATAAAAATATCAAAAGACAAAAATAGAAAATCAGTGATAATATTAGATAGTCTTGAGAAAGGCCTAGTCTAGGCCGAAACGCGTTGGCATACTGGTGAGCTTGGTTTTAATTACCTATATTATATATCATATACAGTGTTGCACTATTTGTTTCTCTTTTGTTCCCTTTTAGGTATTTTATCGATGTATTTGTTTGTTATGGATCTTACCAAGGATTTTTAACATCTGAATTAAGGATTTGTTTTCACTAGATCTTTAGTGCTTTTTAATATTATCACTGATTTTCTATTTTTGTCTTTTGATATTTTTGTCTTTTGATTTTTGTCTTTTGATTTTTGACCTTTGTTTATCATTTGAATTCAAGTTTTCCACGTGGATTTTTTCACAAGTTATTTTTATTTTTATTTTTATACACCTCACGGATTTACAATTTTTTAATTTAGCAGCTGAACCACAATAATTTGACCCACTCAACGTTTACATTCTACTATTATTGACTTCACGTTATATTTCTACACGTCACTTTGGAGGAAACACTACTGGATTCACTTACATATAACCGGTTGAACATTTGAACATTTTTTATGTACGCCAATTTTTGTGAACACTATTTTTTGTGAATGCTATTTTTCTTTGTTGAAAGCTATTGTGTGCACTCAATCACTCACTTAGGTTGTTTATATTATTGAATGTACATGTCCTAACTCCTCATCACTGGCTCACTAAGTCAGCGTCACATGCTATACTCCATTGGATATTTTTAGATATTTTTAGATTTGTTTATTATATATATATATTTTTTTTTTTTGTTAAGTCAGACATGGATCCATGCGTCTGATTGCCATTTGTAAATTTTTATATGTATTAAAATGTACCTTTTACTAGCCTTTTAAGCTTTTTAGCGCTTACTCTCTCCTCATTTTAACTTTTGTATTGTTAGCCTACTAGGAGGCTATATAGTTAGTAAGCTTAAGGCCCTGGGTGTAGCGCTCGGTCCACTTCTCCTGCACTTACATATATGTGTATACATCTGTCTATAAATACATATATACACATATAAATACATATGTACACATATAGACATATTTATATACATTCATATACACCTTTAGACAAGTCTATGTATGTATGTCTATGTTAAAGCCCTTTGGCTGCCTTTTTTTTCACACCTGGGACCTCATCTGAGTACTTACAGTATAACGTTTGTGAGCAATATTTAAAAATATATATTTTTATTAAATGGTGTTCTTTTGATTGTAACTTTACTTTGTAATGTATTTTTAATGTGTTTTGTGACGCTTTTATGTTTAGCGAAACAGTTAACCAAGGCTCTGTGTTGACGGTAATCATCCTATATAATAAAAGGCCAAGTGTGTTTGTCTGATGCAGTCATGCGCAGTAGAGACTGTGCGAGGACAAACACACCTGGCCTTAAACAAACTGACCTAGCACCTGATCAGCTGTCCAATATATAAAGGGGAACTGTGAGCGCCTCAAAAAAGGCTGGTCTGAAGCAATCTCCAATAATAAAGTACAATAAATAAACAAACAAAGTGCATTATGTGAATACATGCTAAACAAGTTTATTAGTATAATATAAATTCTAAAAATCTCATCTGAGAATAATTATCATTTAAGAATGATAAGCTAGTGATGGACAAAAACCTAACAGTATATTCTATAAAGGATAAACTACTAAAGATTCTAATTAAGAAATTCAACTCCAGACAGTATAACCAAATAGAACCTCTGCTGCAGACAGGATGATTGGCTATACTATAGGTTATACTATAGGTCCTATTAAGCTTATATTAAAATAGACCACACATACCTAGGTACCTGAAATAATATGAAATAGTATAAGAACCTATGTTATATAAGGCAAAAGATAATATAATAAAAAGTATGATTAAAAATACTATGGCACACAAGATATACTGTATATATATATAAATAGTATGGCAATAGGAATGGGAATATTTCCAATTCTGTTCCCAGTTAAATAATAAGTTTGTAAAAATGGGGAGATTAAGTCTTATAGCCGTATAACTTCCATTAACATAATGCTGATCCGGTATTTGTTTCAAAAGAAGAAAAAGTTCTTAGCGTATAGAATAACTGTGCCGTTCAGCACACTCAAAAAGTCTAGGTACCTGTTAGTGTTTCACAAAGCTCCGGAAAGAAATTAGCTGCCGTTAGCTCTGGGATCCTTGAAGCTGTACACAAAAGAAAGCCGCCAAGCTTTCTAGAGTTAAAAGAGAAACGCTCCTCAAAAAAGACCAAAATGTGAGCAAACCAGTAATGAATTTAAAAATTCCATTTGTCACCAAATATAATTCAAACCATAAAACACTTGAAAAAATCTTCCAAAAACATTGGCATATTCTAAAACAATATAATAGAATAGGTGAGTTATTATCTGACCGTCCATTTTTTGTATACAAGAAAACTAATAATTTAAAAAATATATTATCACCTACAGTGTCTAGAATAAATAAACAGCCAGACAAAGACCTACTAGGGAATGTTCTAAAAGGTTTCTATCCCTGTAAATGATTACACTAATTACTACAGAGGTATACACAACACATAGATGGAGATATAAAAGGTATAAGATGGATAATAGATATAACAATGCTCCACCTAGAGATAATGGAAGAGTTCCAATGAATAATTGGGAACAAAATGGATATCTAAAGGAAACACAAAATAATTATAATATAGACCCCCAGAAGTCATTTAAACCATACCAAAATAGATATTATGAAAATAGAAACAGATATCAAGAAAACTAAAATAGGTCATATTACCCTAATAAAACAGAACGAAATAGAGCTTTATACTCTAAAGTCACAGTGAGAAGCCCAATGGTACCCCTACAAAATAGATATACCACTCTAAATCATGAGACCTGGGAAGACATACAACCTAGCACATCAAATAGACAGATTGAAAATAACCATAATTTTTTTAGACAGAGGCCAGGCAAAATCACCTCCAAATTGGAGGACAGGAAGGAGAAGGTGGGGATTTCAAACAAAGAAAAAGAAGGTTCTCAGAAACAGAGGAAGTAGGGGGAGGAGGGTACATAAAACCAAAAGACAAACGAATGAGATAAATTCAAATAAGAATAATGGCATCTATAACCTCAGTAAATACATTTTAAAAGAAGAAGAAACAAAAATACTTTCTAAAGGGTTATCATTTGCGCCTACTAAAAAAATTAACAAATTTGAAGCTTATATAGATGCATCAAAATGTATGCGATCCATTACACTTGAAAGACATTTAGCAAAAAATGCAATAGAGAGAGAAATACATGCACCTGCCAATAATTCAAAGAAAAAATATGAAAATGGTTTTATACACTGAGATTTAAAACAAAAATCATTATTTAATCCTAAACATGAGAAGGGCCCAGTTTTAGAAACTTTTGAAAAAATGGTATTAAAAGATATAAAAAAAATACCCGAAAAAAGATTGACTAAAGTACAATTTAACCTCTCCAAGAAACAGAAAAATCTAATCTTAGATTTAGAAAATAATAAAGACATTATTTTTAAAAGTGCGGATAAAGGGGGTGATATAGTTATTTTAGACAAAGAACACTATTTAAGAATTTGTAATGATTTCCTTGAAGATATAAATACATATAAAAAGAGGAAAATCAACCCAACCACAATATATCAATGGGAATTAAAAAGTCTACTGGATAAATATAAACAAGTGGGAGTATTGAATGATAAAAAAATATTATGCCTTCCTTTTAAATACATTTCCAATAATTCCAGCTTTTTATATACTTCCCAAAATTCAAAAATCTATTGACAATCCCCCTGGGCGTCCAATAGTGTCCGGGATTGGATCTATAACGTCTAATATGTCACAATATATAGACACATATCTACAAAAATATTTATTAGAACTTGATTCTTATTTAAAATATTCAACTGAAGTTCTAAAACTCACGCAAGATATCCAATGGGAAGACGACATGTGGCTAATAAGTTGTGACATTTCTTCACTCTACACATACATAGACTATGAAGATGGCCTAAAAGCTGTCCGCTCTTTCCTGCTTAAAGATAGTGAAATTAGACCAGTACAAAGGGAATTTATTATGGAGGGTATCAAATTTATTCTGACTCATAATTATTTTATTTTTGAAAATTTCGTTTACAAACAACTTAATGGAACTGCTATGTGGACTAGATTTGCTCCCAGTTACGCAAATCTATTCATGGGATTTGGGGAGAATAGTTTCTGGGCTGATGCGAAGGTGGGGGCAAATCCAATCCTCTACAAGAGGTATATTGATGATGTCCTTATTATTTGGAGAGGCACTGACACATCTTTCTTCGAGGTGTTTGAAAGAATGAATTCAAATAATTTAAATATTAGGTTCACTAAAGAAAGAAATAAAAAATGCCTCACATTTTTAGATTTAGAAATTTTTATTGAAAATAATTAAATACACACGAAAACCTGTAGATTGTAATAATTTTATACATTCAGCCAGTTGTCACCAAGTTAAGTGGAAGAATAATATTCCCAAAGGACAGATGCTGAGGATAAAGAAAAATTGTAGCAAAGATGTAGATTTTATAGAACAATCTGAAATTTAAAAAAATAAATTTATAGAACGGGGCTATAAAAATGAAAAAATAGAGGTGGTAAGACAAAATATTTCTAGAGTTAAAAGAGAAAAGCTCCTCCAAAAAAGACCAAAATGTGAGCAAACCAGTAATGAATTAAAAATTCCATTTGTCACCAAATATAATTCAAACCATAAAACACTTGAAAAAATCTTCCATAAAGATTGGCATATTCTAAAACAAGATAATAGAATAGGTGAGTTATTATCTTACCGTCCATTTTTTGTATACAAGAAAACTAATAATTTAAAAATATATATATATCAGCACCTACAGTGTCTAGAATAAATAGAGAAAAAAAGAATAGGAGCCACATGGTGTAGTACAGACAAGGTGTCCCCACAAAAGATAGAATATCCTGAGCCCTAGGTAATTGTCAGGTTCGGAATATCCTAAAAATAGAAGGTTTGGTGTATTTCAGATAATGGACCACAACTGCAGATTTGTTGTGAATAATTGTATGTGTCAGATGGACTTCCTGAGGTACTGATAAGGAAGCAGGAGGACACGGGGGGATGAGTCAGTATCATCAGGGAGACCAACTAATAATTTAAGGCTGGGTGGATTTAAACATGGGATATTAAGAGTGTTTTGATAACTCTTCCCATAGTTTGATGTTTCCGCTCCTATATCTCATGAGAGTGATAAGTGCAGTTTAGAAGTGAATATCACAAATTCATGTATTGGGAAAATAGGTATAGATGTGAGCATGCCTTAGTATCAAAACACAAGTGTATGAAAATGCCATAGACTGCTTCTGAGCAAGTATAATAATGTAAGAGTGCTTTCTTAAGCTTAACTATGAGCAGATGATCAAGTAAGTTGTAGTCTATTGAAGCTAAGTCCAAATTCAATCAACAGTACAGCTGATCCTATCTGCGCTTATAACTGAGTTACGAGAGCGGTGCTGCATTTATTCAGGACTAAGCTCTCTATCATGACACTTTAAAAGTGTAGCGTTTTCAGTAAGTGCCGGAAGTAATTTGATGTACAACAGGTAACAAGTGTGTATCCAGTAAAATGTGAATGATAGACTTACTATGACGGAGTCTGTAGAGGCTTTTATGAGCTGCTAGGTCTCAGGGTTAAATCGCTGGAAGATGCAGGCGTATGTCTCATGGCTCCGATAGAATGTGTCGGCGTCCGGAACTGGCTCTGAGACTCATTGTGGCTCAGCTAGCGTAACAGGCACGTTGGCGTGTGATGTCACCGCTGCAGGGGGAGAAGCAAAATCCGAGTAACTCGTTCAGTAGTAAGTTGTCAGTTTCAGGATGCAAGAAGTTCAGGATAGCTGAGTAACCAGAATTACCAAGCATCATGGGAAGTGGCAGTAAGGCTTTTATTTGGAAGGTTATGGGCGGAGCTCTCAAAGTAAAGTGCAAGAGTACACATAAAAAAAGGAGAGTCTAAGAACAAGATAGGAGCTGAAAATATGACAGTAATGGAGACTCACAGACGGAGTGGCACAACCGGAGTGCCAGACAAAGCAGCACGGGACACTCAGAGTGGAGGTTTTTTTTCTCTATTTTAGGTCTACATCGTTGGATCCCTTCTATTTAAGAGTGTGGCCGTTCCTGTTTCCTTACATTACCTGTTTGCATTAGCACACCTCCTTGGGACTCTGGTGTCTTTTTTCCATCTAGAATAAATAAACGGCCAGACAAAGACCTACTAGGGAATGTTCTAAAAGTTTTCTATCCCTGTAATTGCTGCAAATCATGTAGATATTCTAATAAAACCTCAACTTTTTCTTCTACCTCTACAGGTAAGGAATTTAAAATTAACTATCTTATTAGATGCACTGACAAGAACATTATATATCTCATACAGTGTAAATGTGGGAAACAGTATGTGGGGGAATCCACAAGGCCCCTAAGAGAGCGCATCCGAGAACATATTTCATCCATTGAGAATGCAGATAAATAAATGAATAAAGACCTTCCTGTTCTTAAACACTTTAAGATATGTAGTGGAGGCAGTCTTAAACATTTTAATTATATAGGGATAGCCAAATTTAAATACAAGGGGAGAGGGAGAGACATTGAGAATGAGAAGAAGCTTTTACAATTAGAATCTAAATAGATTTTTAATTTGGATACTCTGACCCCTAATGGTTTAAATTTAGAAATGGATATATAATGTTTTTTAAGATAATATACATGCATTAATATATTTTATAATTTTCTTGTATATCTAGTACTGCATAATTACAGTATATATTTTACACATATGTTAGGAAATTCATTGACATAATATACGCTTTTTATTATAGATTTGTATATATATATTCATATATATTCTATATGTTATGGAATGCTGAGGTAGTATTTTGTAGGCTCATTTTAATCCCCTAGTTTGATTTTAACACATTTTTATATAGATTTAAACATATTATTTTATTTTACTATAGACCCCAGCAAAATCATTCCCCTTTTAGATTAGAATTGTTTTATATTTATTAAGAATCCTAATAAGGGCATTTATTATTTTAGAAATGCACAACATATGTACATATATAATGTATATGCATTAAAAAGGTATATGTTTTATTGATATTAGCTTGCAGGTTTTAGAGGTATGTAATAATCAATATAAAATTTTATAAATTATTTTATTAACTTTTTGATATATACTTTGGGGTCGATCCGATAAAAATCGTCGCCCGCAAAAGTCGGCGACGCCAATATTTGCGCGGGTTTGGTATCCTATATACGGCGTAACCTAGAAGTTACGCGCGTATATTTCTGCCGTCGCCCGTAGTTTTTTGGGCCATAGGCAGGTATACCAAACCCGCGCAATTTGGTATCCAATATACAGCGTAAGGACTTACGTGGCGAAAATGGAGAAATCTTACTCCATTTTCACCTTGCCACAAAAAGCATCCGTAAGAAGCCTTACGCTGACTATTGGAGCCCCGTAACTCCCTAAACTGGCTGCTAAAATAAACCTAACACCTAACGCATGCGCAATGTCTATCTCCCTGTCAACCGCGATCCCCCGCCGCAATACCTAATAAAGTATTTAACCCCTAAACCGCCACCATCTACATAAACTAACCCCCTACTGTGAGCCCCTAAAACCGCCACCATCTAACTGATCTATCCCCTAATGTGAACCCCTAAAACCGCCACCATCTAACTGATCTATCCCCTAATGTGAACCCCTTACACCGCCGCCATCTATATTAAAATTATTAACCCCTAATTTAATCTAGCTACCCCGCCGCCAGCTATATTATCTATATTAACCCTAAGTATATTATAGTTAATATAGTTATTACATTATATATATTAACTATATTAACCCTAATTATATTAGGGTTAATATAGTTAATATAGTTACTATAGTATTTATATTAACTATATTAACTCTATCTAACCCTAACACCCCTAACTAAATTCTTATTAAATAAATCTAATTCATATTATAAACTAAAATATTCCTATTTAAATCTAAATACTTACCTATAAAATAAACCCTAAGATAGCTACAATATAATTAATAATTACATTATAGCTATGTTAGGGTTTATATTTATATTACAGGTAAATTGTTAATTATTTTAACTAGGTATAATAGCTATTGATGGTCAAAAACCTAACAGTATATTCTATAAAGGATAAACTACTAAAGATTCTAATTAAGAAATTCAACTCCAGACAGTATAACCAAATATAACCTCTGCTGCAGACAGGATGATTGGCTATACTATAGGTTATACTATAGGTCCTATTAAGCTTATATTAAAATAGACCACACATACCTAGGTACCTGAAATAATATGAAATAGTATAAGAACCTATGTTATATAAGGCAAAAGATAATATAATAAAAAGTATGATTAAAAATACTATGGCACACAAGATATACTGTATATATATAAATAGTATGGCAATAGGAATGGGAATATTTCCAATTCTGTTCCCAGTTAAATAATAAGTTTGTAAAAATGGGGAGATTAAGTCTTATAGCCGTATAACTTCCATTAACATAATGCTGATCCGGTATTTGTTTCAAAAGAAGAAAAAGTTCTTAGCGTATAGAATAGCTGTGCAGTTCAGCACACTCAAAAAGTCTAGGTACCTGTTAGTGTTTCACAAAGCTCCGGAAAGAAATTAGCTGCCGTTAGCTCTGGGATCCTTGAAGCTGTACACAAAAGAAAGCCGCCAAGCTTTCTAGAGTTAAAAGAGAAACGATCCTCAAAAAAGACCAAAATGTGAGCAAACCAGTAATGAATTTAAAAATTCCATTTGTCACCAAATATAATTCAAACCATAAAACACTTGAAAAAATCTTCCAAAAACATTGGCATATTCTAAAACAATATAATAGAATAGGTGAGTTATTATCTGACCGTCCATTTTTTGTATACAAGAAAACTAATCATTTAAAAAATATATTAGCCCCTACAGTGTCTAGAATAAATAAACAGCCAGACAAAGACCTACTAGGGAATGTTCTAAAAGGTTTCTATCCCTGTAAATGATTACACTAATTACTACAGAGGTATACACAACACATAGATGGAGATATAAAAGGTATAAGATGGATAATAGATATAACAATGCTCCACCTAGAGATAATGGAAGAGTTCCAATGAATAATTGGGAACAAAATGGATATCTAAAGGAAACACAAAATAATTATAATATAGACCCCCAGAAGTCATTTAAACCATACCAAAATAGATATTATGAAAATAGAAACAGATATCAAGAAAACTAAAATAGGTCATATTACCCTAATAAAACAGAACGAAATAGAGCTTTATACTCTAAAGTCACAGTGAGAAGCCCAATGGTACCCCTACAAAATAGATATACCCCTCTAAATCATGAGACCTGGGAAGACATACAACCTAGCACATCAAATAGACAGATTGAAAATAATCATAATTTTTTTAGACAGAGGCCAGGCAAAATCACCTCCAAATTGGAGGACAGGAAGGAGAAGGTGGGGATTTCAAACAAGGAAAAAGAAGGTTCTCAGAAACAGAGGAAGTAGGGGGAGGAGGGTACATAAAACCAAAAGACAAACGAATGAGATCAATTCAAATAAGAATAATGGCATTTATAACCTCAGTAAATACATTTTAAAAGAAGAAGAAACAAAAATACTTTCTAAAGGGTTATCATTTGCGCCTACTAAAAAACTTAACAAATTTGAAGCTTATATAGATGCATCAAAATGTATGCGATCCATTACACTTAAAAGACATTTAGCAAAAAATGCAATAGAGAGAGAAATACATGCACCTGCCAATAATTCAAAGAAAAAATATGAAAATGGTTTGTGGGGGCATGCCCCAAAGAAAACTGCTCTTTTGCCTGAAAAAAAAAACACAATACCACCCCCCAACATTACAACCCACCACCCACATACCCCTAATCTAACCCAAACCCCCCTTAAATAAACCTTACACTACCCCCCTGAAGATCTCCCTACCTTGTCTTCACCACACCGGGCAGAACTCCTCATCCGATCCGGGCGATGTGTTCCAGCAAGCGGCAGTGAAGTCTTCTTCCATCCGGGCGATGTCTTGAAGCAAGCGGCAGAGAGTCTTCTTCCATCGGCGATGTCTTCAAGCAAATCGGCATCTTCAATCTTCTTCCTTCGCTCCTCCGCCGCGGAGCATCCTTCCGGCACGACGACTTCCCGACGAATGAGGTTCCTTTAAATGACGTCATCCAAGATGGCGTCCGCCGAATTCCGATTGGCTGATAGGATTCTATCAGCCAATCGGAATTAAGGTTGAAAAATCTGATTGGCTGATTGAATCAGCCAATCAGATTCAAGTTCAATCCGATTGGCTGAACCAATCAGCCAATCGGATTGAACTTGAATCTGATTGGCTGATTCAATCAGCCAATCAGATTTTTCTACCTTAATTCCGATTGGCTGTGTTAGGTTTATTTAAGGGGGGTTTGGGTTAGATTAGGGGTATGTGGGTGGTGGGTTGTAATGTTGGGGGGTGGTATTGTGTTTTTTTTTGCAGGCAAAAGAGCAGTTTTCTTTGGGGCATGCCCCCACAAAAGGCCCTTTTAAGGGCTGGTAAGGTAAAAGAGCTTTGAACTTTTTTTAATTTAGAATAGGGTAGGGAATTTTTTTATTTTGGGGGGCTTTATTATTTTATTAGGGGGCTTAGAATAGGTGTAATTAGCTTAAAACTCTTGTAATCTTTTTTTTATTTTTTGTAATTTAGTGTTTGTTTTTTTTTGTAATTTAGTTTAGTTTATTTAATTGTATTTTTAGATAGATATTTGTAGTTTATTTAATTTATTGATAGTGTAGGTGTATTTGTAACTTAGGTTAGGATTTATTTTACAGGTAATTGGGTAATTATTTTAACTAGGTAGCTATTAAATAGGTAATAACTAGTTAAAATAATTAACAATTTACCTGTAAAATAAATATAAACCCTAACATAGCTATAATGTAATTATTAATTACATTGTAGCTATCTTATGGTTTATTTTATAGGTAAGTATTTAGATTTAAATAGGAATATTTTAATTAATAATATTAATATTAGATTTATTTTAATAAGAGTTTAGTTAGGATGTTAGAGTTAGATAGGGTTATTATACTTAATATATATATAATATAATAATGATATTAACTATATTAACCCTAATATAATTAGGGTTAATATAGTTAATATATATAATATAATAACTATATTAACTATATTAACCCTAATATAATTAGGGTTAATATAGTTAATATAGCTGGCGGCGGTGTAGGGGGATTAGATTAGGGGGTTAATACATTTATTATAGGTGGCCACGGTGTAGGGGGATGTAGATTGTAGGCAAAAGAGCAGTTTACTTTGTGACAAAGCCCCGCCAAAAGCCCTTTTAAGGGCTGGCAAAAGAGCTGTTACTTTGGGGCAATGCCACGCAAAAAGCCCTTTTCAGGGCTATTTGTAGGGTTAGACTTAGGTTTAGTGGTAGGGATAGTTTAGTATTTTAGGGGTTAAATAATTTAATATAGATGGCGGCGGGGTAGGGGGATTAGATTAGGGGTTAATCATTTTAAAATAGATAGCGGCGGGGTAGGGGCTCACTTTAGGGGGTAGGTAAGGTAGATGGCGGCGGTGTTAGGGGCTCACTTTAGGGGGTTAGAGATTTAATATAGCTGGCGGCGGTTTAGGGGTTAATAACTTTATTAGGTAGCGGCGGGCTCCGGGAGCGGCGGTTTAGGGGTTAATACATATTTTATTGTTAGGCTAGTGAGGGGGCATAGCGGATAGAGGGTTAGACGTGTCGGGCTATGTTAGGGAGGCGTGTTAGACAGTGCGGGTGATTTAGACTTTAGTCAGGTTTTGTAGGCGCCGGCAGTTTCTAACGTGCCGCAAGTCACTGGCGACGCCAGAAATTTGTACTTGCGCAGTTTTCTGGACATCGCTGGTTTGTCAGACTTACGGCACGTTAGCATCTGACGGCGACATATATGGGATAGCTCGAGTTGCGAGCTGAAACTGCGGGCGACGCGGGTTCCCTCGCTTGCGCCGCAAACTACGATCTATATCGGATCGACCCCTTTATAGGCAATATGGCAATTTTTTAAGGTTGATATATTAAATTGGCACACAAGGTTATTATACAGCCCAAAACAGTGTTTTATACATTTGCTATAAAAAAGACTTGCAAATAAACGGACTGTCAAAATAGATTAAGGCAGTTTGAAAAGGATCCTGCCTCTTTAAGAAAATGCTCCGTTAAAGGTTTTTAAGGAGCGAGATTACACAGAGATGATAGGCTTGAAAAAGGCTCCGTAGTGAGCTGAAACGCGTTGCCATAATCTTCTTGTGTCTGAGAAGGGACACCATATTCCAGGATACACGGAGGACTAAACAGCTAAGGGCGGATCCAGAGGGGTACAGGGAAGAGGAGCTCGGCGGCTTTCTTTTGTGCACAGCTTCAAGGATCCCAGAGCTAATGGCAGCTAATCAACTACTTTCAGGTGGTAATAACCACTTCACAGTATGGATATTTATCTACAACCGGAGCTCTGGAGCTTTGTGAAAAATTAACAGGTACCTAGACTTTCTGAGTGTGCTGAACTGCACAGCTATTTTATACGCTAAGAACGTTTTCTTCTTTTGAAACAAATACCGGATCAGCATTATGTTAATGGGAGTTATACGGCTATAGGACTTAATCTCCCCATTTTTACAAACTGATTATCTAACTGGGAAAAGAATTGGAAATATTCCCATTCCTATTGCCATACTTTTTATATATATCTTGTGTGCCATAGTACTTTTTATCATATTTTTTGCCTTATACATAGGTTCTTATACTATTTCATATTATTTTAGGTATCTAGGTATGTGTGGTCTATTTTAATATAAGCTTAATAGGACCTATAGTATAACCTATAGTATAGCTAATCATCCTGTCTGCAGCAGAGGTTCTATTTGGTTATACTGCCAGGAGTTGAATTTCTTAATTAGAATCTTTAGTAGTTTATCCTTTATAGAATATACTGTTAGGTTTTTGTCCATCACTAGCTTATCATTCTTAGAATTTATATTATACTAATAAAATTGTTTAGTATTTACTCACATAGTGCACTTTGTTTATTTATTGTACTTTATTATTGGAGATTGCTTCAGACCTCCCTTTTTTAGGTGCCCACATTTCCCCTTTATATATTGTATCTCTGTTTTATTAGGTTGTAGGGACCTATCTTAATTGTGGAGCAGGTTTATATATTTATAGCACAATTAGTTTTGTTTTTGTTTTATTACCTGATAAGCTATCCGCCGCAAGAACAGTAGGCATGATGGGGGCGGAACCATGTGTGACGGGGGTGGGTGGGAGCGGCTGTGGCTGTGAGAGAGATAGAGTGCAAAAGAGAGGGGGGATAGAGAACAAAAGAGGAGGGATAGGTTGCAAAAGAGTGGGGAGATATAGAGCAAAAGCGGGCGAGAGAGAGCAAAAGAGAGGGGAGAGAGAGCAAAAGAGAGGGGAGAGAGACCAAAAGAGGGGGGGGGGAAAGAGAGCAAAAGAGAGGGGAGACAGAGCAAAAGAGAGAGCACAAAAGAGAGGGGAGGGATAGCAAAAGAGTGGAGAGTGAGCAAAAGAGAGGGGAGAAAGGGCAAAAGAGAAGGTGGAGAGAGAGCAAAAGAGAGGGGGAGAGAGCAAAAGAGAGGGGGAGAGAGCAAAAGAGGGAGGACAGAGAGAGCAAATGAGAGGGGGAGATATAGAGCAAAAGAGGGGGATAGAGAGCAAAAGAGAGGGGGAGAGCAAAGGAGAGGGGGAGAGAGCAAAAGAGAGGGAGAGAGCAAAAGAGAGGGGGTGAGAGAGAGCAAAAGAGAGGGGGAGAGGGGAGAAATAGAGCAAAGGTGAGGGGGGAGAGAGAGAGAGCAAAAGAGAGGGGGGAGAGAGAGAGCAAAAGAGAGGGGGGAGAGAGAACAAAAGAGAGGGGGGAGAGAGAGCAAAAGAGAGGGAGAGAGAGAGCAAAAGAGAGGGGGAGAAAGAGAGCAAAAGAGAGGGAAGAGAGAGAGCAAAATAGAGGGGGGAGAGAGAGAGCAAAGGAGAGGGGGGACAGAGACCTCGCAAAAGAGAGGGGGGAGAAAGAGCAAAAGAGAGGGGGGAGAGAGAGTAAAAGAGAGGGGGGGAGAGAGCAAAAAAGATGGGGAGAGAGAGCAAAAGATAGAGGGGAGAGAGAGAGAGCAAAAGAGAGGGGAGAGAGAGCGATAAAAAGAGAGGGGAGAGAGAGCGAGCAAAAGAGAGGGGCAGAGAGAGAAAGCAAAGGAGAAGGGGGAGAGAGAGCAAAAGAGAGGGGTGAGAGAGAGCGAGCAAAAGAGAGGGGGAAGAAAGAGTGTAAGAGAGGGGGAGAGAGGGAGTAAGAGAGGGGGAGAGAGAGAGAGTAAGAGAGGGGGAGAGATAGAGAGCAAAATGGAGGGGGAGAGAGTGAGCAAAAGAGAGGGGGAGAGAGAGAGTAAGAGAGGGGGAGAGAGAGAGCAAAAGAGAGGGGGAGAGAGTGAGCAAAAGAGAGGGGGGAGAGAGAGAGAATAAAAGAGAGGGGTGAGAGAGCGTGCAAAAGAGAGGAGGAAGAGAGAGAGTAAGAGAGTGGGAGAGAGAGAGAGAGTAAGAGAGGGGGAAATAGAGCAAAAGAGAGGGTGGAGATAGAGCAAAAGAAAGGGGGAGAGAGAGAGCAAAAGAGAGGGGGAGAGAGCAAAAGAGAGGAGGGAGAGAGAGAAAGAGCAAAGTAGAGGGGGAGAGAAAGAGAGCAAAAGAGAGGGAGGAGAGAGAGCAAAAGAGTGGTAGGAGAGAGAGCAAAAGAGAGGGGAGAGAGAGAGCGAGCAAAGAGAGGGGAGAGGGGGCAAGAAAAAGAGAGGGGGAGAGAGAGCAAAAGAGAGGGGGGAGAGAGACAGAGCAAAAGAGAGGGAGAGTGAGAGAGACAAAGAGAGGGGGAGACAGCAAAATAGAGGAGGGAGAGAAAGAGAGCAAAAGAGGGGGGAGTGAGCAAAAGAGAGGGGTGGACCGAGCAAAAGATAGGGTGGAGAGAGAGAGAGCAAAAGAGAGGGAGGAGAGAGAGACCAAAAGAGAGGGGGGAGAGAGAGAGACCAAAAGAGAGGGTGGAGAGAGAACAAAAGAGAGGGGAAGAGAGAGAGAGCAAAAGAGAGGGGGAGGGAGAGCGCAAAGGAGAGAGGGAGAGAGAGAGAGAGAGAGCAAAAGAGAGGGGGAGAGGGAGCAAAAGAGAGGGGGGAGAGAGCAAAAGAGAGGGGAGAGAGCAAAAGAGAGGAGGGAGAGAGAGAGAAAGAGCAAAGGAGAGGGAGGAGAGAGAGCAAAAGAGTGGGAGGAGAGAGAGCAAAAGAGTGGGAGGAGAGAGAGCAAAAGAGAGGGGAGAGAGAGAGAGCAAAAGAGAGGGGAGAGAGGGCGAGTAAAAGAGAGGGGGAGAGACTCCTGCCATATTTGTACCTCTACCTAGGTTGATGCCCTTGTTTGATATATTTATGCTACAACTGCTACAATTTTTAAGCCAGTCTACTCAATTCATTCAGCACCTGTTGTCCAATATATGTGTTCGCCTACCCTCTTTTCTATTCGCAACAAACCTCTAAGGCCGTCAGTTATTTATTCCCTTCATCTCACTATCATTACCACCTCCTCCCCCCCCCCCACCACCATAAAGAACCTTCTTTTACAGGAGGGCTACCTACGCGGCTTATCTTTCCTATGCCGCATTTTCTTCATAGTTCTTTCTCAATAGCACCATATGTCTTTACTCCATAATAACCCTTATTGTTTCGCACCTTAATTAGCTTCTTTCACTCAGTTACAAAATTACTCTAATTAGACATATATCCAAAAGAGACTAGTCTTATCATCCTATTTCCTCTAGACATCATTTTAGGAGACAGGAGCCTAGAGGTGGCTTATTTTATTAAGAGAGGAAAATTCTATAAAGCAGAAAATGAGGTTTCAGTTTTACCTGTTACATATAAATATAGAGAGATTACTTTGGGTTTTCTCATGAACAGTTTTTACCTATATGTGACCGCAGAATAGTTTTGAATTCCAAATGCTTTTGAATGTTTATGTAACATGTTTATTTGATGTTGTTTTGTCAATAACCTCAATAAATAACTTATTTAAAAAAAAAAAAAAAGAGAGGGGGAGAGAGAGAGAGCCAAAGAGATGGGAGAGAGAGAGAGCAAAAGAAAGGGAGGAGAGAGAGAGAGAAAGCAAAAGAGAGGGGGGAGAGAGCAAAATAGAGGAGGGAGAGAAAGAGAGCAAAAGAGAGGGGGAGAGAGAACAAAAGAGAGAGTGAGAGAGCAAAAGAGAGGGGTGAGAGAGAGAGCAAAAGAGAGGGGGGAGAGAGAGAGCAAGGGGTGGGACCGCTGTACTGCAAAAAATGACCCATGTACACAGGCTTTAGGACTAGTTCAAGCATAAATCGCAATTGCGCTCAACCAATCGTGATTACTTTCAACTCAAAATGCCAATGATAAACCCCTTATCGCTTGGGCGCAAATATTTGCGCTCCACTCTCTTTTCCTCTCTCTCGCTCCCCCTCTCTTTTGCTCTCTCTATTTCTCCCCTTCTCTTTTGCTTGCTCTCACTCCCCTCTCTTTTGCTCACTCTCTCCCCCTCTTATTTGCTCTCTCTCTCTCCACCTCTCTTTTGCTCTCTCTCTCTCCCCCCTCTCTCCCCTTCTCTTTTGCTCTCTCTCCCCCCTCTCTTTTGCTCGCTCTCCCCCCTCTCTTTTGCTCGCTCTGTCCCCTCTCTTTTGCTCACTCTCTCTCCCCCCTCTCTTTTGCTCTCTCTCTCTCTCCCCCTCTCTTTTGCTCTCTCCCCCTCTCTTTGTCTCTTACTCCCCCCTCTCTTTTACTCTCTCATCCCCTCTCTTTTGCAATCTCTCTCCCCCTCTCATTTGCTCTCTCTCCCCCCTCTCTTTTACTCTCTCTCTCTCTCTCCCTCTCTTTTGCTCTCTCCCCCCTCTCTTTTGCTCTTCCCCCTCTCTTTTGCTCTCTCTCCCCCTTCTCTTTTTCTCTCTCTCTCTCCACCCCTCTCTTTTGCTCTATCCTCCTCTCTTTTTTGCTCTCTCTCCCCTCTCTTTTGCTCTCTCTCCCCCCTCTCTTTTGCTCTCTCTCCCCCTCTCTTTTTTGCTCTCCCCCCTCTCTTTTGCTCTCTCTCTCAACCCCTCTCTTCTGCTCTCTCCCCAACTATTTTTGCTCTCTCCCCTTCTCTTTTGCTCTCTCTATTCCCCCCCCTCTTTTGCTTTCTCCTCCTCTCTTTTGCTCTCTCCCCTCTCTTTTGCTCTCTCTGCCCTCTCTTTTGCTCTCTCCCCCCTCTCTTTTGTTCTCTCCCCCCTCTCTTTTGCTCTCTCTCCCCCTCTCTTTTGCTCTCTTTCTCTCTCTCTCTATCTCTCTCCCCCCTCTCGTTTCCTCTCTCCCCCTCTCTTTTGCTCTCTCTCCCCCCTCATTTGCTCTCTCCCCCCTCTCTTTTGCTCTCTCTCCCCCTCTCTTTTTCTCTATCTCTCCACCCCTCTCTTTTGCGCTCTCCTCACCTCTTTTTTGCTCTCTCTCCCCTCTCTTTTGCTCTCTCTCCCCCCTCTCTTTTGATCTCTCTCCCCCTCTCTTTTTTGCTC
Source organism: Bombina bombina (assembly GCF_027579735.1). Lineage (NCBI taxonomy): Eukaryota > Metazoa > Chordata > Amphibia > Anura > Bombinatoridae > Bombina > Bombina bombina. The sequence goes on along the minus strand of NC_069504.1, from coordinate 833,276,920 downwards.
TCCCCCCTCTCTTTTTTGCTCTCTCTCTCCACCCCTCTCTTTTGCTCTCTCCCCAACTCTTTTTTGCTCGCTCTCTCCCCTTCTCTTTTGTTCTCTCTATTCCCCCTCTCTTGCTTTCTCCTCCTCTCTCTTGCTCTCTCTCTCCCCTCTCTTTTGCTCTCTCTCCCCTCTCTTTTGCTCTCTCCTCCCTCTCTTTTGTTCTCTCCTCCCTCTCTTTTGCTCTCTCTCCCCCTCTCTTTTGCTCTCTTTCTCTCTCTCTCTATCTCTCTCCCCCATCTCATTTTCTCTACCCCCACTCTCTTTTACTCTCTCTCTCTTCCCCTCTCTTTTGCTCTCTCTCCCCCTGTCTTTTGCTCTCTCTCCCTCCCACTCTCTTTTGTTCTCTCTCCCCCTCTCTTTAGCTCTCTCTGCCCTCTCTTTTGCTCTCTCCCCCCTCTCTTTTGTTCTCTCCCCCTCTCTTTTGCTCTCTCTCCCCCTCTCTTTTTCTCTCTTTATCTCTCTCTCTCTATCTCTCTCCCCCCTCTCGTTTTCTCTCTCCCCCTCTCTTTTGCTCTCTCTCCCCCCTCTCTTTTGCTCTCCCCCCCCTCTCTTTTGCTCTCTCTCTCTCTCTCCCCTCTCTTTTGCTCACTCTCTCCCCCTCTTATTTGCTCTCTCTCTCTCCACCTCTCTTTTGCTCTCTCTCTCCCCCCTCTCTTTTGCTCTCTCTCCCCTTCTCTTTTGCTCTCTCTCCCCCCTCTCTTTTGCTCGCTCTCCCCCCTCTCTTTTGCTCGCTCTGTCCCCTCTCTTTTGCTCACTCTCTCTCCCCCCTCTCTTTTGCTCTCTCTCTCTCTCCCCCTCTCTTTTGCTCTCTCCCCCTCTCTTTGTCTCTTACTCCCCCCTCTCTTTTACTCTCTCATCCCCTCTCTTTTGCAATCACTCTCCCCCTCTCATTTGCTCTCTCTCCCCCCTCTCTTTTACTCTCTCTCTCTCTCTCCCTCTCTTTTGCTCTCTCCCCCCTCTCTTTTGCTCTTCCCCCTCTCTTTTGCTCTCTCTCCCCCTTCTCTTTTTCTCTCTCTCTCTCCACCCCTCTCTTTTGCTCTATCCTCCTCTCTTTTTTGCTCTCTCTCCCCTCTCTTTTGCTCTCTCTCCCCCCTCTCTTTTGCTCTCTCTCCCCCTCTCTTTTTTGCTCTCCCCCCTCTCTTTTGCTCTCTCTCTCAACCCCTCTCTTCTGCTCTCTCCCCAACTATTTTTGCTCTCTCTCTCCCCTTCTCTTTTGCTCTCTCTATTCCCCCCCCCTCTTTTGCTTTCTCCTCCTCTCTTTTGCTCTCTCCCCTCTCTTTTGCTCTCTCTGCCCTCTCTTTTGCTCTCTCCCCCCTCTCTTTTGTTCTCTCCCCTCTCTCTTTTGCTCTCTCTCCCCCTCTCTTTTGCTCTCTTTCTCTCTCTCTCTATCTCTCTCCCCCCCTCTCGTTTCCTCTCTCCCCCTCTCTTTTGCTCTCTCTCCCCCCTCATTTGCTCTCTCCCCCCCTCTCTTTTGCTCTCTCTCCCCCTCTCTTTTTCTCTATCTCTCCACCCCTCTCTTTTGCGCTCTCCTCACCTCTTTTTTGCTCTCTCTCCCCTCTCTTTTGCTCTCTCTCCCCCCTCTCTTTTGATCTCTCTCCCCCTCTCTTTTTTGCTCTCCCCCCTCTCTTTTTTGCTCTCTCTCTCCACCCCTCTCTTTTGCTCTCTCCCCAACTCTTTTTTGCTCGCTCTCTCCCCTTCTCTTTTGTTCTCTCTATTCCCCCTCTCTTGCTTTCTCCTCCTCTCTCTTGCTCTCTCTCTCCCCTCTCTTTTGCTCTCTCTCCCCTCTCTTTTGCTCTCTCCTCCCTCTCTTTTGTTCTCTCCTCCCTCTCTTTTGCTCTCTCTCTCCCCCTCTCTTTTGCTCTCTTTCTCTCTCTCTCTATCTCTCTCCCCCATCTCATTTTCTCTACCCCCACTCTCTTTTACTCTCTCTCTCTTCCCCTCTCTTTTGCTCTCTCTCCCCCTGTCTTTTGCTCTCTCTCCCTCCCACTCTCTTTTGTTCTCTCTCCCCCTCTCTTTAGCTCTCTCTGCCCTCTCTTTTGCTCTCTCCCCCCTCTCTTTTGTTCTCTCCCCCTCTCTTTTGCTCTCTCTCCCCCTCTCTTTTGCTCTCTTTATCTCTCTCTCTCTATCTCTCTCCCCCCTCTCGTTTTCTCTCTCCCCCTCTCTTTTGCTCTCTCTCCCCCCCTCTCTTTTGCTCTCCCCCCCCCCCCCTCTCTTTTGCTCTCTCTCCCCCTCTATTTTTCTCTATCTCTCCACCCCTCTCTTTTGCGCTCTCCTCACCTCTTTTTTGCTCTCTCTCTCTCTCTCCCCTCTCTTTTGCTCTCTCTCCCCATCTCTTTTGCTCTCTCTCCCCCTCTCTTTTCTGCTCTCCCCTCCTCTCTTTTGCTCTCTCTCTCCACCCCTCTCTTTTGCTTTCACCCCAACTCTTTTTTGCTCTCTCTCTCCCCTTCTCTTTTGTTCTCTCTATTCCCCCTCTCTTGCTTTCTCCTCCTCTCTTTTGTTCTCTCTCCCCTCTCTTTTGCTCTCTCTCCCCTCTCTTTTGCTCTCTCCTCCCTCTCTTTTGTTCTCTCCCCCTCTCTTTTGCTCTCTCTCCCCCTCTCTTTTGCTCTCTTTCTCTCTCTCTCTATCTCTCTCCCCATCTCGTTTTCTCTACCCCACTCTCTTTTGCTCTCTCTCTTCCCCTCTCTTTTGCTCTCTCTCCCCCTGTCTTTTGCTCTCTCTCCCTCCCACTCTCTTTTGTTCTCTCTCCCCCCTCTCTTTAGCTCTCTCTCCCCCTCTCTTTTGCTCTCCCCCCTCTTTTGCTCTCTCTCTCCCCCTTCTCTTTTGCTCTCTCTCCCTCCCTCTCTTTTGCTCTCTCTATCCCCCCACTCTTTTGCTTTCTCTCTCCCCCTCTCTTTTGCTCTCGCACTCTCTCCCTCTCTTTTGCTCTCTCTCTCCCCCCCTCTCTTTTACTCTCTCTCCCTCTCTCTCCCTCTCTTTTGCTCTCTCTATTACCCCCTCTTGCTTTCTCCTCCTCTCTTTTGCTCTCTCTCTCCTCTCTTTTGCTCTCTCTCCCCTCTCCTTTGCTGTCTTTCTCTCTCTCTCTCCCCCCTCTCATTTGCTCTCTCTCCCCCCTCTCTTTTGCTCTCTCTCCCTCCTCTCTTTTGCTCTCTCTCCCCTTCTCTTTTGCTCTCTCTCCCTCCCACTCTCTTTTGCTCTCTCTCCCCCCTCTCTTTTGCTCTCTCTCCCCCCCTCTCTTTTGCTTCCCACCTCTTTTGCTCTCTCCCTCCCTCTCTTTTGCTCTCTCTATCCCCCCACTCTTTTGCTCTCTCTCTCCCCCCCCCCCTCTTTTGCTCTTGCGCTCTCTCCCTCTCTTTTGCTCTCTCTTTCTCCCCCTCTCTTTTGCTCTCTCCCCCTCTCTTTTGCTCTCTTTCCCCCCCTATTTTGCTCTCTCTTCCCCCTCTCTTTTGCTCTCTCACCCTCTTTTGCTCTCTCTATTTCTCCCCCTCTCTTTTGCTCTCTCTCCCTCCTCTTTTGCTCTCTCCCCCCACTCTTTTGCTCTCTCTTTCTCCTTTCTTTTGCTCTCTCTCTCTCTCCCCTCTTTTGCTCTCTCTCTTGCCTCTTTTGCTCTCTCTCCACTCTTTTGTTCTCTATCCTCCCTCTCTTTTGCTCTCTATTCCCCCCTCTCCTTTGCACTCTCTCTCTTTCTCATGGCCATGGCCTCTCCTACCCGCCCCAGCCATGCTCAGTCCTGCCCTGATCAAGCCTACCGTTCTCGTGGCAGACAGCAGATCAGGTGCCAGGGCAATTTGTTTAAGGCCAGGTGTGTTTGTCCTTGCACAGTCTCTACTGCGCATGACTGCATCTGACAAACACACGTGGCCTTTTATTATATAGGATAATAATACATTAAAAGTTCTTCTTTTGAAAAGTGTTAAGGTACTTTTACACTATTTTTGATGTAAATGTTTAACATTCTCAAGCATTCAGACAGATAATGTTTTAATGCAATTTATTATTGCAGATGGATGTGAGCTGCCTTCAGGTAGGGATGGACTAATGTGGTGAAAGTATAATTTGCTTGGTAAATTGAATAGTCCTGTGGACATTTGTTTTGGATGATCAAGTGTTGTTAAGAATGAAAATCCATTAAAATTAAGTAATCAAATGTTATTTCTAGTTTTTAAATGTTACTTTCATTTTCGAAATGTTCAGAATTATAATGCATATCCACATTCAAAATTTTGAATGTAACATTTGATTTAACAGCATTATTCAGAAGTTCAATAGTTCATGTGGTAGGGAATTTATTAAACTGATACATAATATACAAATATATTGATTCAAATTTTTTTATTTCTAATATTGCATAATTCAAATTCAGGTAGCCCTCAGTTTACGCTGGGGTTAGGTTCCAGAAGGAATGGTTGTAAATCGAAACCGTTGTAAATTGAAACCCAGTTTACAATGTAAGTCAATGGGAAGTGAGGGAGATTGGTTCCAGGCCCCTCTCAAAATTGTCATAAGTAACACCTAATACATTATTTTTAAAGCTTTGAAATGAAGACTTTAAATGCTAAACAGCATTATATACCTAATAAAATAATCACACAACACAGAATATATAATTAAACTAAGTTAAATGAACAAAAACATTTGCTAAACAGCATTATAAACCTAATAAAATAATCACACAACACAGACTTCACTTGCATTTTTCTGCAAACAGTTCTTTCTATGCATTCCAATCTGGACTGATTTATAGACAGGAAGATCTTGTTCCTTTGAAATCTGCTCGACAGCTCAGGTCTGGTTAAACTGATTAATTTCAGCTTGCTTGGCTTTGCTGCAACACAAGCGGACAGCTCCACCTACTGGCTATTTTAATAAATGCACTGCTTCTCAATGCTTTGCAATAGCAGTCACATGACTGGAAAAAAGGTTGTTATTCTGAAACAGTGTAAATTGAACCGTTGTAAAACGAAGGCCACCTGTATTACATTTGAAGAGAGCATTAGAAATACAATTACAAATATATGGATTTTTCTAATTTGAATATTGCAAATGGCGATCTGCCTCCCATAGAAATAATCAAAGCTCTCTGCTATGTAAAAGTTTGCAATGGAGAACAAAGTACCCAGGGAGAACCCGGCTTTATTTTAAACTTTAATATTACGCCTAACACAAAATTACATTGTTTTCAGTGCATATATCAGTTATTTCATAAATAAAAAATAAAACAAATATACAATGTTTACATTTATGACACCAGTGTCATTATAACAAATATATAAAAACACTATTTCAAAATAATATAAAATATATAAAAACAGCATAGACACTTTGCATAATAATTTGTATGAGCTAAAACATGAAAATGTATGCTACAAAGATAGATCCAAACTATATTAATATAGAATAAAAAATGGCACTTACTAATCATCAATAATCTATCCTTGACAAAGGGCAGCACTTTAGTGACTGAGTCAGTCACTGTCAGACCCAGACCACTCCTGTCACAGCACCGGTCAGGAGCGATATTCAAGATGGGACAAGTGCATCTCTTCCTTAACTTCCCACTTATTGCGCAATTGTGCATAAGCATTAGTTGCATGCCGGTAGGCAGGCTTAGTAAGGTCAGCAGCTAGGCTAGTAGATTGATAAGCTTATCAGTAATGTTATTTCTGGGGGGGTGTCATTGCATTCTCGGACCGATGCAGCACAATATCTTAAGCCGTCCCTGCCAGTGCTGATCGGCTCTCTGTACGGTCATGTAACCTGGATCTGGCCAATGAGTAGTCAGATTACACTGAAATTACCCACTGCATTTTTGTTGATTTTGGGAAATGTCACCAGATACAGCTGCTTCCTGCTCAATCAATTAAAGTTTTTAAATAAGGTTTAATAATAAGAACCTTAAGGGAAAATTTATCAAGCTGCATTTGCAGCTTTGGAGGCTTTGCCGTGCAAGCTCTCCTGCAACTACAAATTTAGGGAAACTGCTTCTTCAGCCTCTTTTTCACCTCAGAGGTGGCAAGTAAAATTACACCGACACTCTATTGTTCAGGGTAATTGACATACCCTACTCTCACGCAATTGGTTGAGTGAGAGCAGGGGGTGGTGTTGCAGAAGAGAGCTTTTGGGCAATGGTAAAGTTTCTCTATTTGAGAATTAGCCCACCTGCACTCTTGATAAAGTGTTGAGTTACACTAGCAGAAATTAACCAAATAGATAACCCACGGAACACACATGTCCAGTATACCCATAATGCCCCATACAACTCCCTTAACCCCATTCACTGTTGGGAAATTCTGAGAAAAACTTGCATTTTTGATAGAACTCTGTTTAAATAGAATAAAGCCTTTTGTTTTTTTGATGAACCTATGAAAACTATGTATATATTTTTAAAGTAAACAACCCAATGTGTTAACCTAGGCCCATTTTGGTATGTTTGATGCCACTATTTGACCGCCAAATACGATAATATAAAACAAAACAACTTTTTCGCAAACTTTGGTTTTCTCACCGAAGTTATTTACACACTACTGCAGTCATAAGATAAATGGTTGTAAAAGCTTCTTTGGGATCCCCTTTGTTCAGAAATAGCAGACATTCATGGCCTAGCCATTGGTTTTTGGCAATAAAAAGGCTGCTAATTGTAGCTGCAGACCACACTTGAAATTGCTGACAGCGAAAGGGTTAATCAGATAGCTTGTAAGGTTAATTTTTGTCCTAGTGAAGAGATTATCCTTCCACCCCCTTATCACACCTAAATAGTTCTCCCCCCCACACACACACACACACACACACTGGTCACCACCATCTTAACTACTGGAAGACAGTCCAAAAATAAAATAAATAAATAAATAGAAATGTAGATGCTGTATCTAGCCAAAGATAAAGGATCATTACAGGAAAACATCAACATTATGCATTTTAGAGTTGATGTTTTCCTGTGATGAGCCTTTTCTTTGGCTAGCTCTGGCTTTATGGTCTATATGTTTTTTTACTGTATAACACTTTAGTCTTTTTCTTTTGAGTGCAGCCCAGAATATTTTTTTGAGCTTGTGGTCACTTAGACATTTCCTTATTTTCCATGAAAACATACATGAAATGAGTTTGAATAGGAAATATAGTTATTGACAAGGTAAGAAATAATTGACTAGATTACGAGTTTTGCGTTATGAGGGGTGCGGTGCTAACTTGCACGTTATTGTCACCGCTCACTTCCCTACAGCGCTGGTATTACAGGTTTGCAAAAACCCGGCGTTAGCAGGCAAGAAGTGAGCATAGAGCAAAATTGAGCTCCATACTGCTCTCCAATACCAGCGCTGCTGAAAGCTGCGGTGAGCTGGTTTTACATGCTCGTACACGATTTCCCAATAGACATCAATGGGGAGAGCCGGGTGAAAAAAAGTCTAACACCTGCAAAAAAGCAGCGTAAAGCTCCGTAACGCAGCCCCATTGATTCCTATGGGGAAACAAAATTAATGTTTACACCTAACACCCTAACATGAACCCCGAGTCTAAACAACCCTAATCTTACACTTATTAACCCCTAATCTTCTGCCCCCGACATCGCCGACACCTACATTATACTTGTTAACCCCTAATCTGCCACTCCCGACATCGCTGCCACTATAATAAACATATTAACCCGTAAACTGCCGTTCTTATCCATCACAAACACTAGTTAAATATTATTATCCCCCAATTTGCCACCCCTGGCATCGCCGCCACCTACCTACATTTATTAACCCCTAATCTGACGTCCCCAACGTTGCCGCCACTATACTAAATTTATTCCAATCAGTCAATAGAATGCAAGCTCAATCCTATTGGCTGATTGCATCAGCCAATAGGATTTTTTCACCTTTAATTCCAATTGGCTGATAGAATTCTATCAGCCAATCAGAATTCAAGGGACTCCATCTTGGATGACGTCACTTAAAGTAACCTTCATTCGGGAAGAAGACTTCTATTAAAGAGGATGAAGATAGAAGATGCCGTCTGGATAAAGACTTCTGCCCGTCTGGAGGACCACTTCTGCCGGCTTGGATGAAGACTTCTCCCGGCTTCGTTGAGGACTTCTTGCCGCTTGGATGAAGACTTATCCCGGCTTCGTTGAGGATTGATGTTCGGTCTTCAAAACTGAAAGTGGATCTTCGGGGGTTAGTGTTAGGTTTTTTTAAGGGTTTATTGGGTGGGTTTTATTTTTAGATTAGGGTTAGGGCAATTGAAAAAGAGCTAAATGCCCTTTTAAGGGCAATGCCCATCCAAATGCCCTTTTCAGGGCAATGGGGAGCTTAGGTTTTTTTAGGTAGGATTTTATTTGGGGGATTGGTTGTGTGGGTGGTGGGTTTTACTGTTGGGGGTTGTTTGTATTTTTTTTACAGGTAAAAGAGCTGATTTCTTTGGGGCAATGCCCAGCAAAAGGCCCTTTTAAGAGCTATTGGTAGTTTAGTTTAGGCTAGATTTTTTTTTATTTTTTTGGGGGGGGGATTTTTGTATTTTGATAGGGCTATTAGATTAGATGTAATTAGTTTAAATATCCGATAATGTCTTTTTTTATTTTGTGCAATTTAGTGGGTTTTTTATTGTAATTTAGGTAATTGTATTTAATTTAGGTAATTTATTTAATTGTAGTGTAAGGTTAGGTGCTAGTGTAACTCAGGTAAGGTTTTATTTTACAGGTAAATTTGTATTTATTTTAGCTAGGTAGTTAGTAAATAGTTAATAAATATTTAGTAACTAGTCTACCTAGTTAAAATAAATACAAACTTGCCTGTAAAATAAAAATAAACCCTAAGATAGCTACAATGTAACTATTAGTTATATTGTAGCTAGCTTAGGGTTTATTTTACAGGTAAGTATTTAGTTTTAAATAGGAATTATTTAGGTAATGATAGTAATTTTTATTTAGATTTATTTTAATTATATTTAAGTTAGGGGTTGTTAGGATTAGGGTTAGACTTAGGTTTAGGGGTTAATACATTTAGTATAGTGGCGGCAACGTTGGGGCGGCAGATTAGGGGTTAATAAATGTAGGTAAGTGGCGGCAATGTTAGAGGCGGCAGATTAGAGGTTAATAATATTTAACTAATGTTTGCGATGCGGGAGTGCGGCGGTTTAGAAGTTAATATGTTTATTGTAGTGGTGGCAATGTCGGGATCAGCAGATTAGGGGTTAATAATTGTATTTTAGTGTTTGTGATGCGGGAGGGCCTCGGTTTAGGGGTTAATAGGTAGTTTATGGGTGTTAGTGTACTTTTTAACACTTTAGTTATAAGTTTTATGCTACAGCTTTGTAGCGTAAAACTCATAACTACTGACTTTAGATTGTGTTGCGAATCTTGCGGGATAGGCTGTACAACTCACTTTTTGGCCTCCCAGAAAAAGCTTGTAATATCGGCACTATGGAAGTCCCTTTGAAAAAAGACTTTACGCAAATTGCGTAAGTTAATTTGAGTTACGGTCAAAAAAGTGTGCGGTACAGCTTTTTTGACAAGACTCGTAATAGCAGCGGTAGTGAAAAAGCAGCGTTATAACCCATAACGCTGCTTTTTCACTCATAACGCAAAACTCGTAATCTAGCCGAATGAATTTTAAGTTAAATAATAATTGTGTCCTTTAAACTTTGCTTTCGTCTAAGAATCCTCCATGTGCAGTAATTACAGCCTTGCCGACCTTTGGCATTCTTGTTGTCAATATTTTGAGGTAAACTAAAGATATTTCACCCCATTCTTCCTGAACACCTCCCACAAGTTGGATTGGCTTGATGGGCACTCTTACGTTCCATATGGTCAAGCTGCTATCACAATAGCTCAACAGGGTGGCTGTGCTGGCATCATTCACAACATTAGCAATGTCTACACTGTATTTCTGATCAAATTGATGTTATTTTAATGAACAAAAAAAAGGTTGCTTTTCTTTCGAAAACAAGGAAATTGACCCCAAACATTTGAACACTAGTGTTTATATGTATGTATATATGTATATAGATACACAGATAGACAGATTGATAGATAGATAAATAGATAGATAGATAGATAGATGGATGATTGATAGATACTGTATATTGATTGATAGATGATAGATAGATAGATAGATAGATAGATAGATAGATAGATAGATAGATTGATAGATATATGTTTTCCCCTAAGGCTCATTCTTTAAAGGAACAGTGTACCATCATTTTTTTTTTCCCCTTTAATTTGTTCCCAGTGAACTTAAAAGTACCAATTTTAGGATGTGTTATTTCAAGTAAAAAAATAAATATAAAGGTGCTATTTACCATACATTTTATACTCTGTTGCTGATAGAACAATGTCAATGGAAACACATTAAGGAGAAACTCATTTTACAGCACCACGCCCCTTTAAATGCATCACTATATCTGGTGTTTACTTACTGTTTTTAAGTTTTTTTTTTCATTCTGTTGAAAATTGGTGGTACAGCAAAATAGGGAGTAAATGATGTTAATAGGCATTTTATGTTTACTGTCCCTTTAAATTAGAATCAGTAATATAGAAGATAGACTATTGTTAATAATACTATGCAAGTCAGAGATATTTAGTAGCTTTGCAAGTAAAATATCCCCTCATAATGATAGTGGTTGTATGGTGCAAAGTTTCCTAACTAGATTGATTCACACCTTTCGGTGTTACATCAGATACTTCCTGTGCTTGAGAACATAATGCAGCAAATGTTTAATTTATACAGGTTTTGTAATCAGAGTTTACCATAATGCACATTGAACTTCAATGTGGTATATAAGCAATAGCTGGCCAAAGATTTACTCAGTTACCAATAAAGTATGAGTAGTTTATACAACACTTGTAAAATGGTCATTTTGTGTAAATAAGTATTTTACAGAACTGTTGTATAATGATTGTTTGTCACAGAAAATGTAATTTACATTAAATGCAGATATTTTATTTCATATTAAATTCATTTCTTTAGCTGCCTTGGAATTTCATGTATTCTATCCATTATCAGGACACCCAAGCATCTCACATTTTGAGGGATCGTCAGCAGGGCTGGACTGGAAATAAAAAGCAGCCCTGGAAAATTTGGAGACCATCCCTATTTTCTGTTGACTCACTATGCGCACATCCAATTTTTCTCAAAGGGGATTACGGGGATACTCCTTCCCCCAATATTTTGTTTCAGATTTATATTATATTAGTTTGTATTTAAAAAAAGTTCCAGATTGTTGTTATATGCACTCTAAAGCCCAATTACATCCATTAATAATCCCTTTATATTGTAGCTTTCCAGCCCCAGCTGCTGCAGCCCACCGGGAAATCTCCTGGTACCCTGGTAGGGCAATCCAGCCTTGATCGTCAGGGTTTGGGAGTTCTGTCAGAGGTCTTTCTTGGAGCTCTCCAGGATCTTATAAAAGTTCTGGGTGGTAATTGAGCACCTAATAACACCACAATCTGCCCACTCTTTGCCATGTTCCTCACCCAGCTCAATCCACTCCATAGAACAGTATTATAGTGGCACTTTTGAATCTGGTGCAAGAAACATATAAAAGGAGGCACTAGTAGCCTCCCTAGACTTACTTAAAGGGACAGTCTACACTAAAATTGTTACTGTTTAAAAAGATAGATATCGCCTTTACTCCCCAGCTTTGCACAACCAACATTGTTATATTAATACTAGTTGGTAAGTCTGCCCAGAGGGTAGTCTATATGTTGTAAATACAAAAAATAAAAAATAGAACTACAGAAAAAAATAAACACATTATTCAAAATAAAAAAATTAAACCTAATCCCTATGAAAATGAAAAAGACCCCCCAAATAAAAACACCCACTAATCTAATGCTAAACTACCAATAGCCCTTAAAAGGGCTTTTTGTAGCGCATTACCCTAATTTAAACAGCTCTTTTACATTAAAAATAAACAAAGTCATCCCTAACAGTAACCCCCCCCCCTTAAAAGGGCATTCTTTTTCACAGCTCTATTTTTTTAAAGTGCCCAAAAAAAACTAAAGTTAGGGGAAAAAAAAAAAAAACTAACACTAAAGCCCGAAATAGGTACTCACGGTTTCAAAAGTCCGGCGGAGAAGGTCTTCTTCCAGGCGGGTCCATCATCTTCATCCACAGCGAAGGCGGCACGGAGCGGAGGTGCGAAGCGTTCTTCCCAGATGTGGCGATCCAAGGCGGTGGCGGTCCTCGGCTGCGGCGGTTCTCCTCTTCATCCGATGGTCCATACTGAAGAAAGAATGCAAGGTACCGCAATCAATTTGGGGTACCTTGCATTCCTATTGGCTGAATTTTTCAAAACAGCCAATAGGATTAGAGCTACTAAAATCCTATTGGCTGTTCAAATCAGTCAATAAGATTTCAGTAGCTCTCATTCTATTGGCTGCTGAATTTTTCAAAACAGCCAATAGAATGAGAGCTACTGAAATCCTATTGGCTGTTCAAATCAGCCAATAAGATTTCAGTAGCTCTCATCCTATTGGCTGATTTTGAAAATTTCAGCCAGTAGGAATTCAAGGTACCCCAATAAATATGGGGTACCTTGAATTCTTTCTTCAGTGTGTGGCGGACGATCGCATAAAGAGTAACCTCCACGCCTTCGCCGAGGAGCACCGCCACTGAGGAGCACCACTTTTGGGAAGACTGCCCTACAAAAAGCCCTTTTAAGGGCTATTAGTAGTTTAGTATTAGATTAGGGTTTTTTTTATTTTCATAGGGATTAGGTTTAATTTTTTTATTTTGGATAATGTGTTTACTATTTTTTGTAATGTTAGCCTTTTTTATTTTTTGTAATTAGATTAATCTAACTTAGTTTTATTTTTTTTATTTTTTTTTTATTGTAATGTAGTTTATTTTTATTGTAATTAAGGGGTTAATTTAGGGGGTGTTAGGTTAGGTTAGGGAGCTTAGTCATTGAATTAGTTTTTTGCATTGTGGGAGTTGGTGGTGTAGGAGTTAATAGGTAAATTAGGTTTAATGCGTTGTGGGGGGTTGGCGGTTTAGGGGTTAATAGATGTATTAGGTAGTTTGCGATGTTGGGGTTTGTGGATTTAGGGGTTAATAATTTTATTAGGTAGTTGTTTTTTTTCTTAATACTTCATACGGGCAGTTAGTTTTTTTTAAAATACTTATTGTGGGCGCTTAGGGGTTTTTTTAATACTTGTTGCGTGCGGTTAGGTGTTTTTTTCATACTTATTGCGGGCAGTTTTTTTTTTTTAATGGTTTTGAATATCAGGCTCTAAGACTTTTAGATAGTCTAGTCCACTGTTTCCCATAATCCTAAACTCCATATTACCTTTACTCTTAATCACCCCTCCATTAAGCCTACACTATTCCCTAATTGTAATTCCCCCATTGCAATAAACCTTGTGGATTCCAATTAAGCCTTTGCCAACAGGACCCACACCACAAACATAGCCTAACCATGACAGCCTGCCAACACTGCAATAGACTTCAATCAATATTTAAAATATTGGTAGGATGAGGAATAAAATGGGGAAAATACACTTTATGGCCCATAGGGTGATTGAGGGTAATTGTGTTGTGGGCATCATAGGCGGGTCTTAAAGGGACATAAAACCCAATTTTTTTCTTTCATGATTTAGAAAAAACACAATTTTAAACAACTTTCCATTTACTTATATTATCTCATTTGTTTCATTCTCTTGATATTCTTGGCTGAAAAGCATATCTAGATAGGCTCAAGTAGCTTCTGATTGGTGGCTGCACATAGATGCCTTGTGTGATTGGTTCACCCATATGCATTGCTATTTCTTCAACAATGGATATCTAAAGAATGAAAAAAATTAGATAATAGAAGTAAATTTGAATGTTGTTTAAAATTGTATTCTCTACCTGAATCATGAAAGAAAATTATTGGGTTTAGTGTCCCTTTAAAAATGGGGCATCTTGGCGTGCAAAGGGGGATATTAATAGATGCTAGATGAATGGATTCTAGAAATAATTTGGGGGCATTTGTTGATTATTGGATCCCAAGGGTGAGTGTAATGTGGAGAGAGTGCATGTTCTTATTGTTTGGGTATAAAGAGGGTACAAGCTGAGTTTCACAGTTAGTATATAAGCAAGGTAACATAGTATAAGATTAATGTGCTATGTACATGTGGGTTGAGTATGAGGAGGTCAGGCTTAACGTAGAGCAGGGGGGGCATCATGTTAGTTAAATTAAGGTAAATAGAGGTTTATTTCTGGGTGTATAATTTAAATTGCAGTGACCCACATAGAACTTAAAGGGATACGAAACCCAAAAATTCTCTTTTGTAATTCAGACAGAGACCATTTTAAGAAAGTTTCCAATTTACTTCTATTATCAAATTTGCTTCATTCCCATGATATTCTGTGTTGAAGAGATACCTAGGTAGACATCTGAAGCACTACATAGCAGGAAATAGTGCTGCCATCTAGTGCTCTTGCAAATGGATAACATCCTTGCACAAGGAGCCAATAGGCCGGCTCCTAAGCATATGGTCCTGTTTTTCAACAAAAGATAGAAACAAAAAAACAACAATTGATAATAGAAGTAAATTAGAAAGTTGTTTAAAAATGCATGGTTTATCTGAATTATGAAAGAATTGTGTTTCATATCCCTATAAACCTGCATTAGAAAGTGGAAGTGGAATGTGGTGTGGTCTAGCATAATATGCTTACACTGCTTTATAGCGGGGTGTTTTTTTATTTATTTATTTTATTTTATTATTTTTTGCTTAAGGATTTTAATAACTGATTTGCTAGAGGCAAAGGTATTAATGCTGGCCTAAGCAATGGCAAATCTGCTTTTGAACCCCTTCCACCCCAACAATTTTAGCTCATATTTACCTCATATATTTATACAGTCAGGGGCCAAAAATGCATATCTCATGCCCTAGACAACCAGGGGTCATTGATATGTAACAAAAATGGGCACTTGTAATCTAGCCCATTACACAAATGGAATTTGTAATCTAGCCCATTACATAAATGGAACTTGTAATCTAGCCCATTACACAAATGGAACTTGTAATCTAGCCCATTACACAAATGGAACTTGTAATCTAGCCCATTACACAAATGGAACTTGTAATCTAGCCCAAATACACAAATGGAACTTGTAATCTAGCCCAAATACACAAATGGAACTTGTAATCTAGCCCATTACACAAATGGAATTTGTAATCTAGCCCATTACACAAATGGAACTTGTAATCTAGCCCAAATACACAAATGGAACTTGTAATCTAGCCCATTACACAAATGGAACTTGTAATCTAGCCCATTACACAAATGGAACTTGTAATCTAGCCCATTACTTAAATGGAACTTGTAATCTAGCCCATTACACAAATGGAATTTGTAATCTAGCCCATTACACAAATGGAACTTGTAATCTAGCCCAAATACACAAATGGAACTTGTAATCTAGCCCATTACACAAATGGAACTTGTAATCTAGCCCATTACACAAATGGAACTTGTAATCTAGCCCATTACACAAATGGAACTTGTAATCTAGCCCAAATACACAAATGGAACTTGTAATCTAGCCCATTACACAAATGGAACTTGTAATCTAGCCCAAATACACAAATGGAACTTGTAATCTAGCCCAAATACACAAATGGAACTTGTAATCTAGCCCATTACACAAATGGAACTTGTAATCTAGTCCATTACACAAATGGAACTTGTAATCTAGCCCAAATACACAAATGGAACTTGTAATCTAGCCCATTACACAAATGGAACTTGTAATCTAGCCCATTACACAAATGGAACTTGTAATCTAGCCCATTACTTAAATGGAACTTGTAATCTAGCCCATTACACAAATGGAACTTGTAATCTAGCCCAAATACACAAATGGAACTTGTAATCTAGCCCAAATACACAAATGGAACTTGTAATCTAGCCCATTACACAAATGGAACTTGTAATCTAGCCCATTACACAAATGGAACTTGTAATCTAGCCCAAATACACAAATGGAACTTGTAATCTAGCCCATTACACAAATGGAACTTGTAATCTAGCCCATTACACAAATGGAACTTGTAATCTAGCCCAAATACACAAATGGAACTTGTAATATAGCCCAAATACACAAATGGAACTTGTAATCTAGCCCATTACACAAATGGAACTTGTAATCTAGCCCATTACACAAATGGAACTTGTAATCTAGCCCAAATACACAAATGGAACTTGTAATCTAG
Source organism: Bombina bombina (assembly GCF_027579735.1). Lineage (NCBI taxonomy): Eukaryota > Metazoa > Chordata > Amphibia > Anura > Bombinatoridae > Bombina > Bombina bombina. The sequence goes on along the minus strand of NC_069504.1, from coordinate 833,260,710 downwards.
CCCATTACACAAATGGAACTTGTAATCTAGCCCATTACACAAATGGAACTTGTAATCTAGCCCATTACTTAAATGGAACTTGTAATCTAGCCCATTACACAAATGGAACTTGTAATCTAGCCCATTACACAAATGAAACTTGTAATCTAGCCCAAATACACAAATGGAACTTGTAATCTAGCCCAAATACACAAATGGAATTTGTAATCTAGCCCATTACACAAATTGAATTTGTAATCTAGCCCATTACACAAATGGAACTTGTAATCTAGCCCAAATACACAAATGGAACTTCTAATCTAGCCCAAATACACAAATGGAACTTGTAATCTAGCCCATTACACAAATGGAACTTGTAATCTAGCCCATTACACAAATGGAACTTGTAATCTAGCCCAAATACACAAATGGAACTTGTAATCTAGCCCATTACACAAATGGAACTTGTAATCTAGCCCATTACACAAATGGAACTTGTAATCTAGCCCATTACACAAATAGAACTTGTAATCTAGCCCATTACACAAATGGAACTTGTAATCTAGCCCATTACACAAATGGAACTTGTAATCTAGCCCAAGTACACAAATGGAACTTGTAATCTAGCCCATTACACAAATGGAACTTGTAATCTAGCCCATTACACAAATGGAACTTGTAATCTAGCCCATTACACAAATGGAACTTGTAATCTAGCCCAAGTACACAAATGGAATTTGTAATCTAGCCCATTACACAAATGGAACTTGTAATCTAGCCCATTACACAAATGGAACTTGTAATCTAGCCCATTACACAAATGGAACTTGTAATCTAGCCCATTACACAAATGGAACTTGTAATCTAGCCCATTACACAAATGGAACTTGTAATCTAGCCCATGTACACAAATGGAACTTGTAATCTAGCCCAAGTACACAAATGGAATTTGTAATCTAGCCCATGTACACAAATGGAACTTGTAATCTAGCCCATGTACACAAATGGAACTTGTAATCTAGCCCATGTACACAAATGGAACTTGTAATCTAGCCCATGTACACAAATGGAATTTGTAATCTAGCCCATGTACACAAATGGAACTTGTAATCTAGCCCATGTACACAAATGGAACTTGTAATCTAGCCCATGTACACAAATGGAAACATATATATATATACAAAAGTTCATAAGGGTTTGCACTCTCACCTCTTAAGATAGTGTGTCAGGAACAACAATATCCAATTCCAAGTAATAGATCCACACTCGCTGGACTTTCGAGGAGCCAACTGTCCTCTTCATCAGACCAGATTGATTAAGGGGACAGTTGGCTCCCCAAAAAGTCACTGTACACAATAAATTATTGTTTTTTGGAAGTCCAGCGAGTGCGGATCTATTACTTGGAATTATATACTTGGAATTTTATATATATATGCATGGCTAAGTATGTATATGTATCTCTATGTTAAAGCCCTTTGCATGCCTTTTTCTTCTAACACCTGAGACCTCAAATTTTTAAGTCCTTATAACATTTTTTAAATACATTTTATTAGACAGTGTTATTATGAGTGAAACTGTATTTTTAAATGTATTTTTGATGTGTATTGTGCAACTTTTTTGACTTGCGTAACAGTTACCAGAGCTCTGAAATTGCGCTATGTGTAAGTGAACGCACTTACTTTCAACTTGTAATACACGTACTTCAGATCCAAAAACGATAAACCTCTAATTGCTTGTCGGCAACAGTTAGCTCGCCACTCATAATCTAACCCTTAGTATTTTTAGTATTTAGTATGTTTACTGAACTTTTCAATCTATAAAACTCTAAAGTAATTGTATTTATTTATATGTATTTCTGGCTTTAAATTCTTGCTAATGGAAGTTGTCAATTTATTCTCCTCTATATCTACACATGCAACTGAAAAAAAGAAACACCAATTTACACAATGCCTGTTAATTTAGCAACTAGCTAAAATGTCAAAAACTAAATATATAAATATAAATAAATTTAAAAAAAAATATTTTACATATATATATATATATATATATATATATATATACTGATGAAGGGGTTGTGAACCCCGAAAACGTTCCATTAAAATCTTTGTGTGAAAAAGACCTGTGAGTGCATCTCTGGTTTGTGTATATATATATATATATCTCCTATCACACACTCACTGGCCACTTGTTTAGGCAAACCTTGCTAGTACCGGGTTGGACCCCTTTTTGCCATCAGAACTGCCTTAATTCTTTGTGGCATAGATTCAACAAGGTGTTGGAAACATTTCTCAGAGATTTTGGTTCATATTGACATGATAGCATCACGCAGTTGCTGCAGATTTGTTGGCTGCACATCCATGATGCGAATCTCCCATTCCACTACATCCCAAAGGTGCTTTATTAGATTGAGATCTGGTGACTGTGGAGGCCATTGGAGTACAGTGAACTCATTGTCATGTTCAAGAAACCAGTTTGAGATGATTTGAACTTTGTGACGGTGCATCAGAAGTAGCCATCAGAAGATGGGTACACTGTAGTCATAAAGGGATGGACATGGCCAGCAACAATACTCAGGTAGGCCGTGGCATTTAAACAATGCTCAATTGGTACTAAGGGGCCCAAAGTGTGCTAAGAAAATATCCCCCACACCATTACACCACCAGTCTGACCGTTGATACAAGGCAGGATGAATTCATGCCTTCATGTTGTTTACGCCAAATTCTAACCCTACCATCTGAATGTCGCAGCTGAAATCGAGACTCATCAGACCAGGCAACGTTTTTCCTATATTCTATTGTCCAATTTTAGTAAGCCTGTGCGCATTGTAGCCTCCGTTTCCTGTTCTTAGGACTGCTTCAAGGTTCGACGTATTGTGCGTTCAGAGATGGTATTCTGCATACCTTGGTTGTATCAAGTGGTTATTTGAGTTACTGTTGCCTTTCTATCAGTCTGCCCATTCTCCTCTGACATCACAAGGCATTGTCGTCCACACAACTGCCACTCACTGGATGTTTTCTCTTTTTCTGACCATTCTCTGTAAACCCTAGAGATGGATGTGCGTGAAAATCCCAGTAGATCAGCAGTTTTTGAAATACTCAGACCAGCACGCCTGGCACCAACAACCATGCCACGTTTAAAGTCACTTAAATCCCCTTTCTCTTGTAAGGTGTATCCAGTCCACGGATCATCCATTACTTGCGGGATATTCTCCTTCCCAACAGGAAGCTGCAAGAGGATCACCCACAGCAGAGCTGTCTATATAGCTCCTCCCCTAACTGCCACTACCAGTCATTCTCTTGCAGCTCTCGACTAGATAGGAAGTAGCTAGGGAGATGTGGTTAATTTATGTAGTTTATCTTCAATCAAAAGTTTATTATTTTCAAATGGTACCGGAGTTGTACTGTTTTAGCCTCAGGCAGAAAGTTGAAGAAGAGTCTGCCTGTGGTTTTTGATGATCTTAGCAGGTTGTAACTAAGATCCATTGCTGTTCTCACACATAACTGAAGAGATGAGGTAACTTCAGCTGGGGGAATGGTGTGCAGGGTCTCCTGCTATGAGGTATGTGCAGTTTAAATTTTTCTAGAGAAATGAATATGCTAGAAAATGCTGTTAATACCGGATTTATTTAAGGTAAGCCTGATTACAGTGATTTAATAACGACTAGTATCATGCTTGCTGTAAAAGGTAATATTCTTATTACTTTCTCACATTACTGAAACATAAAACGTTTGCTGGAAGTGTTTAAACGTTTTTTTTATACATATTGGTGATAAAACTTCAATGGGGCCCAGTTTTTTCCACATGGCTGGCTAGATTTTGCCTAGGGATAGTTTTTTATGGCCCTCTAACTGTGAGTACAGGTTGGGAGGGGCCTAATTTCAGGCCTAAATCGTGCAGTAGTTTTTGCAGCTTGAGACTTCCAGCTTCCCTGAAGGAGTCCCCTGAACACTTAGGACCTCTACAAAGGGTTTTTGTGCCTTCAAAAGTCGTTGTATGGGCAGGTAGGGCCACAGCAGAGCTGTGGCAGTTTGTTGTGACTGTTAAAAAACGTTTATATCGTTTTTTGATCCGGTTTTGAAACTAAGGGGTTAATCATCCATTTGCAAGTGGGTGCAATGCTCTGTTAGTCTATTATACACACTGTAAAAATTTCGGAAGATTTACTGCTTTTTATCACTGTTTTTCAATTTCTGACAAAATTTGTTTCTCTTAAAGGCACAGTACCGTTTTTATTTTTTGCTTGTTTACATCTATCAAAGTATTTTCCAAGCTTGCTGGTCTCATTGCTAGTCTGTTTAAACATGTCTGACATAGAGGAAACTCCTTGTTCATTATGGTTAGAAGCCATTGTGGAACCCCCTCTTAGAATGTGTACCAAATGTACTGATTTTACTTTAAGTTATAAAGATCATATTCTGTCTTTAAAAGATTTATCACCAGAGGAAATTGACAAGGGGGAAGTTATGCCGACTAACTCGCCCCACGTGTCAGACCCTTTGACTCCCGCTCAAGGGACTCCCGCTCAAGTGGCGCCAAGTACATCTACCCATGGCGTTTACTTTACAAGACATGGCGGCAGTTATGGATCATACCCTTACAGCAGTATTGTCCAAACTACCAGGGTTACAAGGAAAGCGAGACAGCTCTGGGACTAGAAAAAATACAGAGCTCTCTGACGCTTTAGTAGCTATGTCTGATATCCCCTCACAATATGCAGAAGCTGAGGCAGGAGAGCTTCTTTCTGTGGGTGATTTTTCTGACTCAGGGAAGATGCTTCAACCTGATTCTGATATGTCTACATTTAAAGGGACAGTCTAGGCCAAAATAAACTTTCATGATTCAGATAGAGCATGTAATTTTAAACAATTTTCCAATTTACTTTTATCACCAATTTTGCTTTGTTCTCTTGGTATTCTTAGTTGAAAGCTTAATCTAGGAGGTTCATATGCTAATGTCTTAGACCTTGAAGCCCACCTCTTTCAGATTGCATTTTAACAGTTTTTCACCACTAGAGGGTGTTAGTTCACATATTTCATATAGATATCACTGTGCTTGTGCACGTGAATCTGGGAGCAGGCACTGATTGGCTAGACTGCAAGTCTGTCAAAAGAACTGAAAAAAGGGGCAGTTTGCAGAGGCTTAGATACAAGATAATCACAGAGGTTAAAAGTATATTATTATAACTGTGTTGGTTATGCAAAACTGGGAAATGGGTAATAAAGGGATTATCTATCTTTTAAAACAATAAAAATTCTGGTGTAGACTGTCCCTTTAAATTTAAGCTTGAACACCTCCGCGTGTTGCTCAGGGAGGTTTTAGCTACTCTGGATGACTGTGACACCATTATAGTGCCAGAGAAATTGTGTAGATTGGATTAATACTATGCAGTGCCTGTTTACACTGATGTTTTTCCAATACCTAAAAGGTTTTCAGAAATTATTACTAAGGAATGGGATAGACCAGGTGTACCATTCTCTCCCCCTCCTATTTTTAAGAAAATGTTTCCAATAGATGCCGCTACATGGGACTTATGGCAAACGGTCCCTAAGGTGGAGGGAGCAGTTTCTACCCTAGCTAAGCGTACAACTATTCCCGTCGAGGACAGTTGTGCTTTCCTAGATCCAATGGATAAAAAGTTAGAGGGTTACCTTAAGAAAATGTTTATTCAACAAGGTTTTATTCTCCAGCCTCTTGCATGCATTGCCCCGGTCACTGCTGCTGCGGCCTTCTGGTTTGAGTCTCTGGAAGAGGCCTTACAGGTAGAAACTCCATTGGTGATATACTTGACAAGCTTAAAGCGCTTAAGCTAGCCAATTCATTTGTTTCTGATGCCGTTGTTCATTTAACCAAACTAATGGCTAAGAACTCAGGTTTTGCTATACAGGCATGTAGGGCGCTATGGCTTAAATCCTGGTCAGCTGACGTTACTTCAAAGTCTAAGCTTCTCAACATTCTCTTCAAGGGGCAGACCCTATTCGGGCCTGGACTGAAGGAGATCATTTCTGATTTCACTGGAGGAAAAGGTCATGCTCTTCCTCAGGATAGGTCTAATAAATTAAGGACCAAACAAACTAATTTTCGTGCCTTTTCGAAACTTTAAGACGAGCGCGGCATCAACTCCCTCTAATACAAAACAAGAGGGAAATTTTGCCCAGTCCAAGCAGGTCTGGAGACCTAACCAAGCCTGGAACAAAGGTAAGCAGGCCAAGAAGCCTGCTGCTGCCTCTAAGACAGCATGAAAGATCAGCCCCCGATCCGGTAACGGATCTAGCAGGGGGCAGACTTTCTCTCTTCGCCCAGGCTTGGGCAAGAGATGTCCATGATCCCTGGGCATTGGAAATTGTGTCCCAGGGATATCTTCTGGGCTTCAAAGCTTCTTCCCCAAAAGGAAGATTTCACCTCTCAGACCAGATAAAGAGAGAGGCATTCTTACATTGTGTTCAAGACCTCCTAGTTATGGGAGTGATCCACCCAGTTCCAAAGGAGGAACAGGGGCAAGGCTTCTATTCAAATCTCTTTGTGGTTCCCAAGAAAGAAGGAACCTTCAGACCAATCTTAGATCTCAAGATCCTAAACAAATTTCTCAGGGTCCCAACTTTCAAGATGGAGACTATTCGAACCATCCAACCTATGATCCAGGAGGGTCAATACATGACTACCGTGGACTTAAAGGATGCTTATCTTCACATTCCGATACACAAAGATCATCATCGGTTTCTCAGGTTCGCCTTCCTAGACAGGCATTACCAGTTTGTGGCTCTTCCCTTTGGGTTAGCTACGGCACCAAGAATCTTTACGATGGGTGGAAAGTGAACGAAAAGAAGAGTTCTCTATCCCCTCTCACAAGAGTTTCCTTCCTGGGAACTCTGATAGATTCTGTAGAAATGAGGATTTACCTGACAGAGGACAGGTTGTCAAAACTTCTAAATTCCTGCCGTGTTCTTTATTATACTTCTCGCCCTTCGGTGGCTCAGTGTATGGAAGTAATCGGCTTAATGGTAGCGGCAATGGACATAGTTCCGTTTGCCCGCCTACATCTCAGACCGCTGCAACTCTGCATGCTCAGTTAGTGGAATGGGGATTACACAAATTTGTCCCCTCTACTAAATCTGGATCAAGAGACCAGGGATTCTCTTCTCTGGTGGCTATCTCGGGTCCATCTGTCCAAAGGTATGACCTTCCGCAGGCCAGATTGGACAATAGTAACAACAGATGCCAGCCTTCTGGGCTGGGGTGCAGTCTGGAACTCTCTGAAGGCCCAGGGGTCATGGACTCAGGAGGAGGCACTCCTTCCAATAAACATTCTGGAACTTAAAGCGATATTCAATGCTCTTCAGGCTTGGCCTCAGCTAGCGGCAGTGAGGTTCATCAGATTTCAGTCGGACAACATCACGACTGTAGCTTACATCAACCATCAAGGGGGAACAAGGAGTTCCCTAGCGATGTTGGAGGTTTCAAAGATAATTCAATGGGCAGAGATTCACTCTTGTCATCTATCAGCTATACATATCCCAGGAGTAGAGAACTGGGAGGCAGATTTTCTAAGTCGGCAGACTTTTCATCTGGGGGAGTGGGTACTCCATCTGGAGGTGTTTGCACAGTTGATTCAACATTGGGGCAAACCAGAACTGGATCTCATGGCGTCTCGCCAGAACGCCAAGCTTCCTTGTTATGGATCCAGGTCCAGGGATCCCAAGGCAGCGCTGATAGATGCTCTAGCAGCGCCTTGGTCCTTCAACCTGGCTTATGTGTTTCCACCGTTTCCTCTGCTCCCTCGTCTGATTGCCAAGATCAAACAGAGCATAGGTAATTTTGATAGCACCTGCGTGGCCACGCAGGACTTGGTATGCAGATCTGGTGGACATGTCATCCTTTCCACCATGGACTCTGCCTCTGAGGCAGGACCTTCTACTTCAGGGTCCTTTCAACCATCCAAATCTGCTTGGAGATTGAACGCTTGATTTTATCAAAGCGTGGTTTCTACGAGTCGGTCATTGATACCTTAATACAGGTGCGAAAGCCTGTCACCAGGAAAATCTATCATAAGATATGGTGTAAATATCTTCATTGGTGTGAATCCAAGGGTTACTCATGGAGTAAGGTCAGGATTCCTAGGATATTATCTTTTCTCCAAGAAGGATTGGAGAAGGGTTTGTCAGCTAGTTCCTTAAAAACTGTCTATTCTTTTGCACAAACATCTGGTTGAGGTTCCAGACGTGCAGGCGTTTTGTCAGGCTTTAGTCAGAATCAAGCCTGGGTTTAAACCTGTTGCTCCGCCTTAGAGTTTAAATTTAATTCTTAAGGTTCTTCAAGGGGTTCCATTTGAACCTTTGCATTCCATAGATATTAAGCTCTTATCCTGGAAGGTTCTGTTTTTAGTAGCTATCTCCTTGGCTCGAAGAGTTTCGGAGTTATCTGCTTTACAATGTGATTCCCCTTATCTCATTTTTCATGCAGATAAGGTAGTGTTACGTACCAAACCTGGTTTTTTACCTAAGGTGGTATGTAATAAAATATCAATCAGGATATTGTTGTACCGTCACTGTGTCCTAATCCTTCTTCAAAGAAGGAACGTCTTTTACACAATCTTGACGTGGTTCGTGCTTTAAAGTTTTATTTACAAGCTACTAAAGATTTTCGTCAAACATCTGCATTGTTTGTTGTCTACTCTGGACAGAGGAGAGGCCAAAAGGCTTCGGCAACCTCTCTTTCTTTTTGGCTAAGGAGTATAATACGCTTAGCTTATGAGACTGCTGGCCAGCAGCCTCCTGAAAGGATTACAGCTCATTCTACTAGAGCGGTAGCTTCCACATGGGCTTTTAAAAATGAGACTTCTGTTGAACAGATTTGTAAGGCAGCGACCTGGTCTTCGCTTCATACTTTTTCAAAGTTCTATAAAATTGATACTTTTGCTTCTTCGGAGGCTATTTTTGGGAGAAAGGTCTTGCAGGCAGTGGTGCCTTCCGTTTAAGCGCCTGCCTTGTCCCTCCCTTCATCCGTGTCCTATAGCTTTGGTATTGGTATCCCACAAGTAATGGATGATCCGTGGACTGGATACACCTTACAAGAGAAAACATAATTTATGCTTACCTGATAAATTTATTTCACTTGTGGTGTATCCAGTCCATGGCCCGCCCTGTCATTTTAAGGCAGGTGTTTTTTATTTTTAAACTACAGTCACCACTGCACCCTATGGTTTCTCCTTTCTCTTGCTTGTCTTCGGTCGAATGACTGGTAGTGGCTGTTAGGGGAGGGGCTATATAGACAGCTCTGCTGTGGGTGATCCTCTTGCAGCTTCCTGTTGGGAAGGAGAATATCCCACAAGTAATAGATGATCCGTGGACTGGATACACCACAAGAGAAATAAATTTATCAGGTAAGCATAAATTATGTTTCTTCCCCATTCTGATGCTCGGTTTGAACTTCAGCAAGTCGTCTTCACAACCTCTAGATGCCTAAATGCATTGAGTTGCTGCCATGTAACTGGCTGATTAGCAATTTGTGTTAGCAAGCAATTGAACAGGTGTACCTAATAAAGTGGACGGTTAGTGTGTGTATATATACAGTATCTCACAAAAGTGAGTACATCACTCACATTTTTGTAAATATTTTATTATATATTTTCATGTGACAACACTGAAGAAATAACACTTTGCTACAATGTAAAGTAGTGAGTGTACAGCCTGTATTACAGTGTAAATTTGCTGTCCCCTCAAAATAACTCAACACACAGCCATTAATGTCTAAACAAAAGTGAGTACACCCCTAAGTGGAAATGTCCAAATTGGGCCCAATTAGCCATTTTCCCTCTCCAGTGTCATGTGACTCGTTAGTGTTACAAGGTCTCAGGTGTGTTAAATTTGTTGTTATTGCTCTCACACTCTACTGGTCACTGAAAGTTCAACATGGCACCTCATGCCAAGAACTCTCTGAGGATCTGAAAAAAAAGACTTGTTGCTCTACAAAAAAAAAGTCTAGGCTATAAGAAGATTGCCAAGACCTTGAAATTGAGCTGCAGCATGGTGGGAAAGACCATACAGCGGTTTCACAGGACAGGTTCCACTCAGAACAGGCCTCGCCATGGTCGACCAAAGTAGTTGAGTGCACGTGCTCAGCATCATATCCAGATGTTGTCTTTGGGAAATATATGTATGAGTGCTGCCAGCATTGCTGCAGAGGTTGAAGGAGTGGGGGGTCAGCCTGTCAGTGCTCAGACCATACGCCGCACATTGCATCACATTGGTCTGCATAGCTGTCATCCCAGAAATAAGCCTCTTCTAAAGATGATGCACAAGAAAGCCCGCAAACAGTTTGCTGAAGACAAGCAGACTAAGGACATGGATTACTGGAACCATGTCCTGTGGTCCGATGAGACCAAGATAAACATATTTGGTTCAGATGGTGTCAAGCGTGTGTGGCGGCAACCAGGTGAGGAGTACAAAGACAAGTGTGTCTGGCTTACAGTCAAGCATGATGGTGGGAGTGTCATGGTCTGGGCCTGCATTAGTGCTGCCGGCACTGGGGTGCTACAGTTCATTGAGGGAACCATGAATGCCAACATGTACTGTGACATACTGAAGCAGAACATGATCCCCCCTTTTGGGAACTGCACCACAGGGCAGTATTCCAACATGATAACGACCCCAAACCCACCTCCAAGATGACCACTGCCTTGGTGATAGACTGTCCAAGTATGTCTCCAGACCTAAACCCTACTGAGCATCTGTGGGGCATTCTCAAACGGAAGGTGGGGGAGCGCAAGGTCTCTAACATCCACCAGCTATGTCATGGAGGAGTGGAAGAGGACTCCAGTGGAAGAGGACTCTGGTGAACTCCATGCCCATGAGGATTAAGGCAGTGCTGGAAAATAATGGTGGCCACACAAAATATTGACACTTTGGGCCCAATTTGGACATTTCCACTTAGGGGTGTACTCACTTTTGTTGCCAACGGTTTAGACATTAATGGCTGTGTGTTGAGTTATTTTAATGTGGACAGCAAATTTACACTGTTATACAGGCTGTACACTCACTACTTTAGATTGTAGCAAAGTGTAATTTCTTCAGTGTTGTCACATGAAAAGATATAATAAATTATTTACAAAAATGTGAGGGGGTACTCACTTTTGTGAGATACTGTATATATATATATATATATATATATATATATATATATAATATATATATATATATATACACTGTGTATATGTACAGTATATATATATATATATATATATACTGTGTGTGTGTGTATATATATATATATATATATATACTGTGTATATGTACAGTATATATATATATATATATATATGTGTGTGTGTATGTTCAGTATATATATATATATATATATATATAATTTTATTTTTAAAAAGAACGGGTTTGTGAGAACGGCGCAAAAACAGGTATTAGTCTCAAAAATCCCTATTAGAGAAAGAATGCTTGTATATCACTATGCTGCCCCAAATTACCTATTAGGATAGTGGGATCCCCAAAAACCCCACAATCCTAATAAAGAAAAAATATTGAGCCAAGAGAAAGTAAAATATATAGGGCGCTCAGTGTGAAGAACTATACAGGGGAAAATACTCTGGGTAAGTATAAAACTAGCGAGGGTGATGTGTAAGTGTATACATATAAATCAATAAGATACCATGGGCACAATGTATCAAAAATTTATCAAAAAAATTTCCCACTGATGGTATTACCAAAAAATAAATGGTTAAAAAGGTCTTATTAAGATCGCTATTAATAAGCGCACAGTTGTATTGCCATGTAATAAATAGGATAAAAGGGATTGATTTTATGTATACCACTAACTTTCAAATAAGATTGTTATAGTGATTTTTATTAACACGGATACCGCAGGAGGTGTAATGCAATAGCGGATATACTGTAATCAGGTTTTAACTCATTGTTGCTAATAAAGTACCTCATATACATCTGAGGTTGCTTTGTGTGAGTAATATTCTTAAGTTATATAGTGCACAGTACTGTTAACTTAACAGGGTTGCACTATTATTGTTCTCTCTCTTCTCATTTACGTATGTGAGCGGAGGTGCTGGGAGACATATACAAGCCGGAGGATACCTGACACTACGAGGAAAGTCATTCTACTTACCCTGCGCGACACTTACCTCATATGGATTGAGGTTAAGGAGAGTAAGTAGAATCCCCTGAGGGGATAGTGTGCCACAAAGCATTGGGATTTTCACTTTTTCCGTTTTTCACTCAGTATCGCTCTTGGACTGTATTTCTACTACGAACTGCATGTCTTAAATTTGTGCTTTGCCAATTGTATTTGTCTCACCTGGTGTTGTAATCACACTATAATATTTTGATTGTTTATTGTGTGCTTTATATATAAGTTCAATACTCTATATTGTAATTTTTATTATTGACTTCTATACGATTTTCATAGAGTCATTCTCCCTTTTATCCTATTTATTACATGGCAATACAACTGTGCGCTTATTAATAGCGATCTTAATAAGACCTTTTTAACCATTTATTTTTTGGTAATACCATCAGTGGGAACATTTTTTGATACATTTTTGATACATTGTGCCCATGGTATCTTATTGATTTATATGTATACACTTACACATCACCATCGCTAGTTTTATACTTACTATTTTCTCCCTGTATAGTTCTTCACACTGAGCGCCCTATATATTTTACTTTCTCTTGGCTCAATATATATATATACACGCACACACATCCTCACCGCGCTACGGAATTTTGCAGTGCTATACAAATAAATGATAATGATAATAATCTACATACTGTGCATGCTCTAAACTTTAGTAAGACTGATCATTGCATTCCAAGCCACAAGTATTTGAGGAATCAGACTTTAAAGATAAACTATGGCCATTCTATTGTCACAGTGGTAATTACATTTTCACTTGAATGTTAAAAGGGCAGGGAATACTGGAATACCTGGTTTCAGCACTTGCATAAAAGGACCTGTTACTCAATATTTTAATATAATAAAGTGCAGCTTTAACATTAAAGTATTTTTGTGTGAGAAAAGGTTAAATAAAAGCTGCTTCGATTTAAAAGGTCATGAAACCCCAATTTTTTCTTTCATGATTCAGATAGAACATGCAATTTTAAACAACTTTCTGATTTAATTCTATCATTTTTTTGCTCTCTTGCTGTCTTTTGTTGAAAAGCAGGGATGCAAGTTTAGGAGCGTGCACATGTCTGGAGCACTATATGGCTGCAGTTTTTCAAGAATTGTATTCATTTGCAACAGCACTAGATGACAGTACTATTTCCTTCCATTTAGTGCAACAGACACTTACCTAGATATCTCTTCAACATAAAATATTGTGGTAATGAAGACAATATGATGACCGAAGTAAATTGGAAACCTTTAAATTGTATGCTATCTGCATCACAAAAGAACCTTTCTGGGTTTCATATCCCTTTAAGGTAAAATGAACAGGAAGTACCTGATGTTTTTCACCTGTGACCCTATTCTCTGGAGATTTTTATGCATAAACAGTCAGAGCCATGTATTTAACTCTTTCGAGTCTGGGCTAAAGTGCCTACATCGGAACAACTTTTCCGATGTAGACAAATTGAAACCACGATCGCAAGATTTCAATTATTGGATTGCGTCTGGGGGGCGTCCCTACAACCCTAGGAACGCCCCCAAGACCGCGATCAAGTCCTGACTGCACAGAAGGCTTCAGGACAGCCGTAAGTTATGACGTTCTATTCCGTCATAACGGCTTTAAAGCCCAGTCTAATTATGACAGAATAGAACGTCATAACGGCTTTAAAAGGTTAAAGAAAAAAGTAACCAAGCCTCTCGAATAAATAGATAGCTAGATAGACAGACAGGCAGATAAAAATATAATCTGTACACAAGCATATATACCCATTTATAAAATCATGCATATAATTAACAACCAACATATGAATATGTTCTTGTACAACACAAAACAGAAAAACAGAAATGTAAATGAAAACGTAATCGAAACTGAATAGATGAATATGGGCAGTAACATTTGTGCGTTTCCTTATGTAAATGTATATTTCACTATCTCTTTCATTTAACCACTATTTACTATTCCTGTTTCCTTTCTTTAACTATATACTTACATATATATATATATATATATATATATATATATATATATATATATATATATATATATATACACACACTTACATATAAATATAATTATATATATAGATAGATTTACATGCCAGTAACCAAGGGCTAGGGGAAAACCTGAAATATGTTTGGCACTTGAATCTCTGTCCAGACTTTGGATGTTTGGTTTTGATTTTATGGCTTTTTATATTTTTAATTGTTCACAATAATAAAATACTTTTCTCCAACATTGGTGTGTCCGGTCCACGGCGTCATCCATTACTTGTGGGATATTCTCCTCCCCCACTGGGAAAGGCAAGGAGAGCACACAGCAAGAGCTGTCCATATAGCTCCCCCTCTGGCTCCGCCCCCCAGTCATTCTCCTTGCCGCTCTGAACAAGTAGCATCTCCACTGGGATGGTGAGGAGTTTGTGGTGTTAGTTGTAGTTTTTTATTTCTTCTATCAAGAGTTTGTTATTTTAAAATAGTGCTGGCTTGTACTATTTACTCTACAACAGAAAAGTGATGAAGATTTCTGTTTAAGAGGGCTATGATTTTAGCACAAGTAACTAAAATCCATTACTGTTACCACGCAGGACTGTTGAAACCAGAGAACTTCAGTTGGGGGTAACAGTTTGCAGACTCATCTGCTTCAGGTATGACTAGTCTCCTTCTAACAACACAGGCTAATGCTAGATGACAGTCATTTTTCCCCTCAGGGAAAACAGTAAGCCATTTTTCTTTCACCTCAGCAAAAAAAGATAACAGGCTTCCCCTTTTTGATTTTTATGCTGGTAGACACTGTTAGGGGCCAAATCGATTGGTTTTTATTACAATACCATGACATTTGAAATGTTTTATAAACTTATACACACTTGGGGACGTTTTTTTATTGATCTGGCTTGTTTTAGACACCTAAATCTAGTCAGGAAGGCCCCTTCACTCTAGTATACTGAGGGAGGAGGCCTCATTTTGGAGCTTCAGCTGCACAGTTGATTTTAAGGCAGTGCATGCAGTTTCATGTGAGAGGGTCCTGTGGCTCAGAAAGTGACCCCAGAAGGCTTTTTTTCTGTGGATGGTTGACCCCTAAGGAAGGTAAAAAGCTACAGCAATGCTGTAGCAGGGATTGTGGTGTATAAAAACGGTTAAATCCAACAATTAGCTCCGGTTTGCTTCTTTTAAGAGCTAGAGTCTCCATATTTGCTGTGCAATACTTTCTAAGCATTAAGTCACTGGGGTCCAAATTTCATAAAAATCGGATATTGCCTTCATAGTTTTTTGAACATTCAGAAATAAAGTATGTCATTTATTTTTTTAAAGAGACAGTAACGCTTTTGTTTAAAATCGTTTTTATTGCATTGTTTGCCTGCCTAAATCTGTTTAACATGTCTGTGCCATCAGATAACCTATGTTCTGTGTGTGTAGAGACAAATGTGGTTCCCCCTTTGAGTGTGTGTGATAATTGTGCCATAGCATCCAAACAAAATAAGGACAGCTCTGTTACATTTCATAATGTTGCCCAAGATGATTATCTAATGAAGGTAGTTCTACGTCCTCTCCTTCTGTGTCTACACCAGTTTTGCCCGCGCAGGCGACACCTAGCGCGCCAGTGCTTATTTCTATGCAACAATTAACAGCAGTAGTGGATAATTCTATAGCAAATCTTTTATCCAAACTGCCAGCATTTCAGAGAAAGCGTGATTGTTCAGTTTTAAATATAGATAAAAAGGATGAACAATCAGACGCTGACGATGCCTTATCTATTTTACCCTCACATCAATCGGAATTGGCTGTGAGGGAAGGGCTGTCTGAGGGCGAAATTTCAGACTCAGGAAAAATTTCTCCACAGGCAGAACCTGATATAGTAGCATTTAAGTTTAAGCTAGAACATCTCCGTGCTTTGCTTAAGGAGGTATTAGCTACTCTGGATGACTGTGATTCTATGGTAGTACCAGAGAAGTTGTGCAAATTGGACACATTTTTAGAGGTCCCAGTGCACGACGACGCTTTTCCAATACCCAGGAGGGTAGCGAACATAGTGGATAAGGAGTGGGAGAAGCCAGGTGTACCCTTTGCCCCACCTCCTATATTTAAGAAAATGTTTCCCATAGTAGACCCTAGAAGGGACGCATGGCAGACGGTCCCGAAGGTTGAGGGAGCTGTTTCAACACTAGCGAAGCGCACAACTATTCCTATAGAGGACAGCTGCGCTTTCAAAGATCCTATGGATAAAAAATTGGAAGGATTGCTTAAAAAGATTTTTGTTCAGCAAGGGTTCATCCTTCAACCAGCTACGTGTGTTATTACTGTCACTTCAGCGGCGTCCTTTTGGTTCGAGGAACTAGAAAGGTCGCTCCAGAAAGAGACTTCCTATGAAGAAGTCATGGACAGAATTCACGCATTAAAGTTAGCTAATTCCTTTATATTGGATGCCGCTTTTCAAATTGGCGGCGAAAAACTCAGGTTTTGCTATAGTAGCGCGGAGGGCGCTTTGGCTAAAATCCTGGTCGGCAGATGTGTCGTCCAAGACTAAGTTACTTAATATTCCTTTCAAGGGTAAGACCCTTTTTGGGCCGGAATTGAAGAAATTATTTCAGACATCACTGGGGGTAAGGGCCATGCCCTCCCACAGGTTAGGCCTTTTAAGGCTAAGAACAAGTCTAAATTTCGTTCCTTTCGCAATTTCAGGAACGGACCGGCTAATAACTCCACTGCCGCTAGACAAGAAGGTAACGCGGCCCAGCCCAAACCTGCTTGGAAGCCCATGCAAGGCTGAAACAAGGGTAAACAGACCAAGAAACCTGCTGCTGCTACCAAGACAGCATGAAGAGGTAGCCCCTGATCCGGGACCGGATCTGGTAGGGGGCAGACTATCTCTCTTCGCTCAGACTTGGGCAAGAGATGTTCAGGATCCCTGGGCACTAGAGATAGTCTCCAAGGGATACCTGCTAGAGTTCAAGGGACTTCCTCCAAAGGGAAGGTTCCACCTGTCTCGCTTATCTTCAGACCAGATAAAGAAACAGGCATTCTTACATTGTATAAGAGACCTATCAAAGATGGCAGTGATAAACCCAGTCCCCTCCGGGGAACAGGGTCTAGGTTTTTACTCAAACCTGTTTGTGGTTCCCAAAAAAGAGGGAACTTTCAGGCCAATACTGGATTTAAAGATTTTAAACAAGCTCCTCAGAGTTCCATCCTTCAAGATGGAAACCATTCGGACAATCTTTCCGACAATCCAGCAGGGTCAATATTTGACTACAGTGGATATAAAGGATGCGTATCTGCATATCCCAATCCACAAAACTCTTCATCAGTTCCTGAGGTTCGCCTTTCTGGACAAACATTTTCAGTTCGTGGCTCTTCCATTCGGTTTAGCCACTGCTCCCAGAATTTTCACAAAGGTGCTAGGGTCCCTTCTAGCGGTCCTAAGGCCGAGGGGCATCGCTGTAGCACCTTATCTAGACGACATCCTAATCCAAGCGTCGTCTCTTTCCAAAGCATGGGCCCACACAGACATTGTGTTGGCTTTTCTCAGATCTCACGGGTTGAAGGTGAACATAGAAAAGAGTTCACTGTCACCGTCCACAAGGGTTCCTTTTCTGGGAACAATAATAGATTCTGTGGAAATGAAGATCTTCCTGACAGAAGTCAGAAAGCTAAAGCTTCTAAACGCTTGTCGAGTTCTTCATTCTATTCCTCAACCCTCCATAGCTCAGTGCATGGAAGTAATAGGCTAATGGTCGCAGCAATGGACGTGGTTCCTTTTGCTCGAATTCATCTAAGACCATTACAGCTGTGCATGCTCAATCAGTGGAATGGGGACTATACAGACTTGTCCCCCCAAATTCAAGTAGACCAGGTAACCAGGGACTCACTTCTCTGGTGGTTGACCCAGGATCACCTGTCTCAGGGAATGAGTTTCCGCAGACCGGAGTGGGTCATCGTTACGACCGACGCCAGCCTCTTGGGGTGGGGCGCGGTCTGGGACTCCCTGAAAGCTCAGGGCCTATGGTCTCGGGAAGAGTTGCTTCTCCCGATAAACATTTTGGAACTAAGAGCAATATTCAATGCGCTCCTGGCTTGGCCTCAGCTAGCGGAAGCCAGGTTCATAAGATTTCAGTCGGACAACATAACGACTGTTGCGTACATCAATCATTAGGGGGGAACAAAGAGTTCCCTAGCGATGAAGGAAGTAACCAAGATCATCCAATGGGCAAAGAATCACTCCTGCCATCTATCTGCTATTCACATTCCAGGAGTAGACAACTGGGAGGCGGACTATTTGAGTCATCAGACTTTCCATCCGGGGGAGTGGGAACTCCACCCAGAGGTCTTTACTCAGTTAACCCAATTATCGGGCATTCCAGACATGGATCTAATGGCGTCCCGTCAGAACTTCAAGATTCCTTGCTACGGGTCCAGATCCAGGGATCCCAAGGCGACTCTAGTGGATGCATTAGTGGCGCCTTGGTCGTTCAACCTAGCGTATGTGTTTCCACCGTTTCCTCTCCTTCCCAGGCTCATAGCCAGGATCAAACAGGAGAAGGCCTCGGTGATTCTGATAGCTCCTGCGTGGCCACGCAGGACTTGGTATGCAGACCTGGTGAATATGTCATCGGCTCCACCATGGAAGCTACCTTTGAGACAGGATCTTCTAGTACAAGGTCCATTTGAACATCCAAATCTAGTTTCTCTGCAGCTGACTGCTTGGAAATTGAACGCTTGATTTTATCCAAGCGTGGGTTTTCAAATTCTGTGATAGATACTCTGGTCCAAGCCAGAAAACCTGTGACTAGAAAGATTTACCATAAAATATGGAAAAAATATATCTGTTGGTGTGAATCCAAGGGATTCTCCTGGAGTAAGATTAAAATTCCAAAGATTCTCTCCTTTCTCCAAGAAGGTTTGGATAAAGGGTTGTCAGCTAGTTCTCTAAAAGGACAGATCTCTGCTTTATCTGTCTTGTTACACAAACGACTGGCAGCTGTGCCAGATGTACAAGTTTTTGTTCAGGCTTTGGTTAGAATCAAGCCTGTTTACAGACCCATGACTCCTCCTTGGAGTCTAAATTTAGTTCTTTCAGTTCTTCAAGGGGTTCCGTTTGAACCTTTACATTCCATAGATATTAAGTTACTATCTTGGAAAGTTCTGTTTTTGGTTGCTATTTCTTCTGCTAGAAGAGTTTCTGAATTATCTGCTTTGCAGTGTAATCCACCCTATCTGGTTTTCCATTCAGATAAGGTTGTTTTGCGTACTAAGCCTGGTTTTCTTCCAAAAGTTGTTTCCAACAAGAATATTAACCAGGAGATAGTTGTTCCTTCTCTGTGTCCGAATCCAGTTTCAAAGAAGGAACGTTTATTACACAATTTAGATGTTGTTCGTGCTTTAAAGTTCTATTTGAAAGCAACAAAAGATTTTAGACAAACCTCATCTTTGTTTGTCGTTTACTCTGGTAAGAGGAGAGGTCAAAAAGCTACTGCTACCTCTCTCTCTTTCTGGCTGAAAAGCATTATACGATTGGCTTATGAGACTGCCGGACAGCAGCCTCCTGACCGAATCACAGCTCATTCTACTAGGGCTGTGGCTTCCACATGGGCCTACAAGAACGAGGCTTCTGTTGATTAGATATGTAAGGCAGCGACTTGGTCTTCTCTGCACACTTTTGCCAAATTCTACAAATTTGATACTTATGCTTCTTCGGAGGCTATGTTTGGGAGAAAGGTTTTGCAAGCCGTGGTGCCTTCCATTTAGGTAACCTGATTTGCTCCCTCCCTTCATCCGTGTCCTAAAGCTTTGGTATTGGTTCCCACAAGTAATGGATGACGCCGTGGACCGGACACACCAATGTTGGAGAAAACAGAATTTATGTTTACCTGATAAATTACTTTCTCCAACGGTGTGTCCGGTCCATGGCCCGCCCTGGTTTTCTAATCAGGTTGAAAAAATTTTCTTTATACACTACAGTCACCACGGCACCCTATAGTTTCTCCTTTTTCTCCTAACCGTCGGTCGAATGACTGGGGGGCGGAGCCAGAGGTGGGAGCTATATGGACAGCTCTTGCTGTGTGCTCTCCTTGCCTTTCCGAGTGGGGGAGGAGAATATCCCACAAGTAATGGATGACGCCGTGGACCGGACACACCGTTGGAGAAAGTAATTTATCAGGTAAGCATAAATTCTGTTTTTTTTACTTTCGCTCTGATGTCCATTGAATGGGAGGTGCAGACATACCTGGATTGTACATATATATATATATATATATATATATATATATATATATATATATATATGTATATGAAACTAGGAAAGAATTAGTAAACCTTACCCAGCATCCCCATATTAAGCCACATAAGAAACAAGATCTACCATGTATCCAGAAAACACACACGTCAACAGGTACAAACCAGTGCAATTAAACAAATATTTATTCAGTTAATCAAGAGCAAAAGTAAACAAAGGTATATATAACCATCCAATTGATGATCTTAAATACAGCCAATAATTGATCTGTCAGGCGCCTAAAGCAGGGATCCCTGTTACCATAAATGTATACAGCGTTCACAAGTCCCAGAAGGGTAGTGTGATTTAGTATGTAGCAAGATCTTGCAACAAGAAAACTTCACACAATTGTATCGAGCTGTTACTACTCCATCATCTCAAGTAGATACATTCAGCAGCTGACGGCCTTGTATTTGTAACATTATTCGTTCAAACGCTGACAGCCTTATATATGATTCAAAACCAAATAATTCATAAACCGTTAGTACCTGTTGTCAGTGACTTGATATAAACGTTACAACGTAAGTGATACTTATAAATTATTCACAATTTCAAACCTATACAAGATTAAATCTTTATATACACATAGGGTAAGGATAGAAATGCATATTTTGATCATACAATATCTAATCACGCTTAGTAACAGGGGACATATTCCCACAAAGAGAAAAGCATATAATACCAAACATTAAATCTCTACATGTACACTGTTTAAAGTATATTCAATTTGTTGTCACAAAAATAATAATAATAATCTTGTAGGGTCATTAAGGATACAATTTAAGGGGGGAAAAAAATCAAAAAGCATTTCTCATAAGTAGCTTGTCAGAAAAGGTTGAACGAAGAATTGAATTATGCCCCTTTTCTGACAAGCTAATTATGAGAAATGCTTTATGATTTTAGTTTTTCCCTTAAATTGTATCCTTAATGACCCTACAAGATTATTATTATTATTTTTGTGACGACAAATTGAATATACTTTAAACAGTGTACATGTAGAGATTTAATGTTTGGTATTATATGCTTTTCTCTTTGTGGGAATATGTCCCCTGTTCCTAAGCGTGATTAGATATTGTATGATCAAAATATGCATGTCTAGCATTACCCTATGTGTATATAATAATAATAATCTTGTATAGGTTTGAAATTGTGAATGAATTAAAAGTATCACTTACGTTATAACATTTATATCAAGTCACTGACAACAGGTACTAACGGTTTATGAATTATTTTGTTTTGAATTATATATCACATATGTTATGTTTTTTGGTTTAGGTTTAACAGAGCAATACAAGTCTAATTTCAGCTGTGGGCAAAGGTATAAATCAAGTAGAATCAGCCTAACAGGTATCAATTGATCATGCCTGAGGAAGCCCTTAGTGACGTGAGGGTGAAACACGTTTAGCGGTTTGTCTAAATAGCTTATGCCGGTCTCCATGCTGTCTGGAATTACAGCGATACACTAATACATCTAGGAGCCCTAAAGTACTCCCTATGTAAGTACAGGATTCTCTACCTTTTTTCCAACGAGCGGTAGTTTTGGAGGGGAAGAGGCTGATCACCCATTACTAACAAAGGTAAAACACGGATTGTATGCTATGAGAAGTGTGGTGTTGAAATACCTGTCAGATCTCACACTGATACTGAGAACTGTGTTCACGGCCCAAGCATTGGCAGAGAAAGTGTGATGCGGTATCTAACAGTGAGTGGTGGTAAACGAGCATATATTTCCTTGTTCTTTCTGGTCCAGTGAGTGTAATCTATAGGCGGACCAGCGCCAGCTCTGTTGTGCAAATGAATTACTACATAAGGAGTAAGGGTGAAGATTTACAGCCCTTGGGGATACCCAATGAACAAAGTTACACATATAGGGCTGTCAGCGTTTGAACAAATAATGTTACAAATACAAGGTCATCAGCTGCTGAATGTATCTACATGAGATGATGGAGTAGTAAGAGCTCGATACAATTGTGTGAAGTTTTCTTTTTGCAAGATCTTGCTACATATTAAATCACACTACCCTTCTGGGACTTGTGAACGTTGTATACATTTATGGTAAAAGGGATCCCTGCTTTAGGCGCCTGTGAGATCAATTATTGACTGTATACCTTTGTTTACTCTTGCTCTTGATTAACTAAATAAATATTTTGTTTAATTGCACTGGTTGGTACCTGTTGACGTGTGTGTTTTCTGGATACATGGTAGATCTTGTTTCTTAATATGAGGTTTCTGGGTAAGGTTTACCAATTTTTTCTTTCCTAATTTCATGTTTATATATTAAACCTCCATGCACCTTGGTCTCCACAACAGCATTTGGTTCATTGTGGGGCCTTGACCATAGCCTGATATATCCCGCACTAGCTGGTACAACTCAGTTTAAATATATATATACAGGTATACCTCACTTTACAGCGCTTCCCTAATTCAGCGCTTTGTGAAGCTGAAGTTCAGCCTCCAGGGATTTTGAAACAGTGCTGTAATCTTCGTGAGATTGCAAGAAAAGTGACTGGCACCATTTTGTTATGCGCAGTTCACTCTGTTTACAGCATTACAGTGCAATCTGTGTCTCAGTGCTATAGTCTGGCAAATTGTACTACAGTAATTGTCACTATTGTACAGGTACAGTATTTATTGAATACAGTGCTGTGCTAGTGTTAAACTAAACGTAGCACTATTGCACCCCTAATATATGTTTGTTCAAACATGTTTTCAAGTCTTTAAACAGACTGGCAAGTTTCACTATAAGGTGGTTTTCACTTTACAGCGGGGCTCCGGTCCCTAACCCGCTGCATGAGCGGGGTATACCTGTATATATTATTGTATGTATTTTAACATCTCTGCTGCATTTTGAGGTAATGATCTGCAAGTTCCATTAAAATTTTCAGTATTTCTGGAGGTCTAGGAAGAAAGAAATCCTACAAATTTTCACATATCAAAAAATTATTTGCAGTGGATACAGGAAACAGAATGTAAGACGCTGCTAATAGAGGAGAAAGAATGGAAAGAATAATTTGTAAGAACCAATCATCCAGCCTGTATAGGCCATCAAAATGTATTTCTATTTAAAGCAAAGAAGAGTGTGTAGAGAAAGAAAAAATGGGTAGGGGAGACATTAAAAATATATCTCTTACAGACTTCCTCTATGCCTGTAGCAATGCAGGGTAAAAAGCAAACAATATCCCAGCATGCACCATATTAACCAACTACAGCACAGTATAAACGTCAATGAAACGGCAATGAAACAAGCACTTACACCAATGTCTTAAAGTGTGCAACAAAGTACAATTTCCTTTGTTGAAGAAATAGCAATGTACAGTACTGAGAAAAATTAATAAAATAACATTTTTTCATCAATATAAAATTCATATCATTAGTCTCTAAAAATCTCTGTGAATAATGTTTTAATGTTTTGCTCCTGTGTGCTTAGTTGTACTATTATTATTATTTTAATAGGGGCTATATTGTATTAAAGACTGGGCATGGTGGGAAGATATTCAGACAGGAAAGAGAAATATATATTAAGGCTGGTGATTTCATGTCACTGATAGTTGATGTGAAGATCCCACAACTGATAACAATTTTTCACATGCCTGAATAGGTTCCTCTCAGTTCAAGGGGGTGGTCCTGCTACATTACATTCAGATGAAGATCTAATATTATGCCACTCATTTGCATTTTATAAATACATAACCTTAATAATACATTTGAAATATGTAAAAAAAAAATGTGTAATGACAGCCTGGAGAAAATGTATTTCATTTCAATAGAAAAAAAATAAAAATAAACACTGTTTTTGATTATTGCTTATTAAAAAGGGATAGAAGGGTCAAAATTGAAATGTACGTTAAATTTTGAATAGAAACACTTTTGCAGTGTACTTCCTTTGTGGCATACGCACATATGCTGGGTGTGCCCGTGCACCAGCATTCAAATATTACACCTTCCCAGAGAGTCAGCAGTGGCTTGTATGAAACAAATTATGTATCCACTGACCAATACACACTACCTCAAGCTATATTAGCATACACACGGCTAGATTTAGAGTTCGGCGGTAAAAGGGCTGTTAACGCTCCGCGGGTTTTTTTCTGGCCGCACCATAAATTTAACTCTGGTATCGAGAGTTCAAACAAATGCTGCGTTAGGCTCCAAAAAAGGAGCGTAGAGCATTTTTACCGCAAATGCAACTCTCGATACCAGAGTTGCTTACGGACGCGGCCGGCATCAAAAACGTGCTCGTGCACGATTCTCCCATAGGAAACAATGGGGCTGTTTGAGCTGAAAAAAAACCTAACACCTGCAAAAAAGCAGCGTTCAGCTCCTAACGCAGCCCCATTGTTTCCTATGGGGAAACACCTCCTAAGTCTGCACCTAACACCCTAACATGTACCCCGAGTCTAAACACCCCTAACCTTACACTTATTAACTCCTAATCTGCCGCCCCCGCTATCGCTGACCCCTGCATTACACTTTTAACCCCTAATCTGCCGCTCCGTAAACCGCCGCCACCTACGTTATCCCTATGTACCCCTAATCTGCTGCCCTAACATCGCCGACCCCTATGTTATATTTATTAACCCCTAATCTGCCCCCCACAACGTCGCCGACACCTGCCTACACTTATTAACCCCTAATCTGCCGAGCGGACCTGAGCGCTACTATAATAAAGTTATTAACCCCTAATCCGCCTCACTAACCCTATCATAAATAGTATTAACCCCTAATCTGCCCTCCCTAACATCGCCGACACCTACCTTCAATTATTAACCCCTAATCTGCCGACCGGAGCTCACCGCTATTCTAATAAATGTATTAACCCCTAAAGCTAAGTCTAACCCTAACACTAACACCCCCCTAACTTAAAAATAATTTTTATCTAACGAAATAAATTAACTCTTATTAAATAAATAATTCCTATTTAAAGCTAAATACTTACCTGTAAAATACATCCTAATATAGCTACAATATAAATTATAATTATATTATAGCTATTTTAGGATTAATATTTATTTTACAGGCAACTTTGTAATTATTTTAACCAGGTACAATAGCTATTAAATAGTTAAGAACTATTTAATAGTTACCTAGTTAAAATAATAACAAATTTACCTGTAAAATAAATCCTAACCTAAGATATAATTAAACCTAACACTACCCTATCAATAAAATAATTAAATAAACTACCTACAATTACCTACAATTAACCTAACACTACACTATCAATAAATTAATTAAACACAATTGCTACAAATAAATACAATTAAATAAACTATCTAAAGTACAAAAAATAAAAAAGAACTAAGTTACAGAAAATAATAAAATATTTACAAACATAAGAAAAATATTACAACAATTTTAAACTAATTACACCTACTCTAAGCCCCCTAATAAAATAACAAAGCCCCCCAAAATAAAAAATTCCCTACCCTATTCTAAAATACAAATATTACAAGCTCTTTTACCTTACCAGCCCTGAACAGGGCCCTTTGCGGGGCATGCCCCAAGAATTTCAGCTCTTTTGCCTGTAAAAAAAAACATACAATACCCCCCCCCCAACATTACAACCCACCACCCACATACCCCTAATCTAACCCAAACCCCCCTTAAATAAACCTAACACTACCCCCCTGATGATCTTCCTACCTTGTCTTCACCATGCCAGGTTCACCGATCCGTCCTGGCTCCAAGATCTTCATCCAACCCAAGCGGGGGCTAGACATCCACTGAAGAAGTCCAGAAGAGGGTCCAAAGTCTTCCTCCTATCCGGCAAGAAGAGGACATCCGGACCGGCAAACATCTTCTCCAAGCGGCATCTTCTATCTTCTTCCATCCGATGACGACCGGCTCCATCTTGAAGACCTCCAGCGCGGATCCATCCTCTTCTTCCGACGACTAGACGACGAATGACGGTTCCTTTAAGGGACGTCATCCAAGATGGCGTCCCTCGAATTCCGATTGGCTGATAGGATTCTATCAGCCAATCGGAATTAAGGTAGGAATTTTCTGATTGGCTGATGGAATCAGCCAATCAGAATATAGTTCAATCCGATTGGCTGATCCAATCAGCCAATCAGATTGAGCTCGCATTCTATTGGCTGATCGGAACAGCCAATAGAATGCAAGCTCAATCTGATTGGCTGATTGGATCAGCCAATCGGATTGAACTATATTCTGATTGGCTGATTCCATCAGCCAATCAGAAAATTCCTACCTTAATTCCGATTGGCTGATAGAATCCTATCAGCCAATCGGAATTCGAGGGACGCCATCTTGGATGACGTCCCTTAAAGGAACCGTCATTCGTCGTCTAGTCGTCGGAAGAAGAGGATGGATCCGCGCTGGAGGTCTTCAAGATGGAGCCGGTCGTCATCGGATGGAAGAAGATAGAAGATGCCGCTTGGAGAAGATGTTTGCCGGTCCGGATGTCCTCTTCTTGCCGGATAGGAGGAAGACTTTGGACCCTCTTCTGGACTTCTTCAGTGGATGTCTAGCCCCCGCTTGGGTTGGATGAAGATCTTGGAGCCAGGACGGATCGGTGAACCTGGCATGGTGAAGACAAGGTAGGAAGATCATCAGGGGGGTAGTGTTAGGTTTATTTAAGGGGGGTTTGGGTTAGATTAGGGGTATGTGGGTGGTGGGTTGTAATGTTGGGGGGGGGGTATTGTATGTTTTTTTTTACAGGCAAAAGAGCTGAAATTCTTGGGGCATGCCCCGCAAAGGGCCCTGTTCAGGGCTGGTAAGGTAAAAGAGCTTGTAATATTTGTATTTTAGAATAGGGTAGGGAATTTTTTATTTTGGGGGGCTTTGTTATTTTATTAGGGGGCTTAGAGTAGGTGTAATTAGTTTAAAATTGTTGTAATATTTTTCTTATGTTTGTAAATATTTTATTATTTTCTGTAACTTAGTTCTTTTTTATTTTTTGTACTTTAGATAGTTTATTTAATTGTATTTATTTGTAGCAATTGTGTTTAATTAATTTATTGATAGTGTAGTGTTAGGTTAATTGTAGGTAATTGTAGGTAGTTTATTTAATTATTTTATTGATAGGGTAGTGTTAGGTTTAATTATATCTTAGGTTAGGATTTATTTTACAGGTAAATTTGTAATTATTTTAACTAGGTAACTATTAAATAGTTCTTAACTATTTAATAGCTATTGTACCTGGTTAAAATAATTACAAAGTTGCCTGTAAAATAAATATTAATCCTAAAATAGCTATAATATAATTATAATTTATATTGTAGCTATATTAGGGTTTATTTTACAGGTAAGTATTTAGCTTTAAATAGGAATTATTTATTTAATAAGAGTTAATTTATTTCGTTAGATAAAAATTATATTTAAGTTAGGGGGGTGTTAGTGTTAGGGTTAGACTTAGCTTTAGGGGTTAATACATTTATTAGAATAGCGGTGAGCTCCGGTCCGCAGATTAGGGGTTAATAATTGAAGGTAGGTGTCGGCGATGTTAGGGAGGGCAGATTAGGGGTTAATACTATTTATGATAGGGTTAGTGAGGCGGATTAGGGGTTAATAACTTTATTATAGTAGCGCTCAGGTCCGCTCGGCAGATTAGGGGTTAATAAGTGTAGGTAGGTGTCGGCGACGTTGTGGGGGGCAGATTAGGGGTTAATAAATATAACATAGGGGTCGGCGATGTTAGGGGTAGCAGATTAGGGGTACATAGGGATAACGTAGGTGGCGGCGATTTGCGGTCGGAAGATTAGGGGTTAATTATTTTAAGTAGCTTGCGGCGACGTTGTGGGGGGCAAGTTAGGGGTTAATAGATATAATACAGGGGTCGGCGGTGTTAGGGGCAGCAGATTAGGGGTACATAAGTATAACGTAGGTGGCGGTCGGCAGATTAGGGGTTAAAAATTTTAATCGAGTGGCGGCGATGTGGGGGGACCTCGGTTTAGGGGTACATAGGTAGTTTATGGGTGTTAGTGTACTTTAGGGTACAGTAGTTAAGAGCTTTATAAACCGGCGTTAGCCAGAAAGCTCTTAACTACTGCTATTTTCAGGCGGCTGGAATCTTGTCGTTAGAGCTCTAACGCTCACTGCAGAAACGACTCTAAATACCGGCGTTAGGAAGATCCCATTGAAAAGATAGGCTACGCAAATGGCGTAGGGGGATCTGCGGTATGGAAAAGTCGCGGCTGTAAAGTGAGCGTTAGACCCTTTAATCACTGACTCCAAATACCAGCGGGCGCCCAAAACCAGCGTTAGGAGCCTCTAACGCTGGTTTTGACGGCTACCGCCGAACTCTAAATCTAGCCGACAGTGTTTGAATTCTGATGCACTAGAGTCTAGTTACATGCAGCATATGTGAGTATGCTGCTAACCAAGTAATAACATTTTATTGAAGCATTTTTGTTAATGGAAGTAAATTGCAAAAATATCCTATCCCTTAAATTATTTGATTAGATTAAAGCTTTAACAATAAAATTAACTCACTTTATACAAATTGTTACACACTAACAATAATATACTATTAAAAATAAGCAAACTTATTTAACTATGATATGCTGGCTGTTAGCTTATTTTTTTTATATAGAGAGTAACATTTTTTAATTAAAAAAGCAATAAATTAAAACACTGTTAAATGAAAATAATCTGAAATACATAAATAAGAAGGGTCCATTTAAGTTTTTTTTTGTTCTGAAAATGCAAGCTAGTTTGTTATGACCTCATGACCTGTCTTGTACATGACATCATATTTCTGAGATACCGGTTTTGATGATGTAATCAAATATGACAATCCGTGCACATTTAAAATATTTCCCAATATCTGCAAATATTACAGATAAATGATAAATACAGTTAGGGCAGACACCAGTAGTCAACTTATATATATATCCCAGGTGAAATCAAAAGGTAATTATATATGTATTTAAATATAATTATATATAAATTAGGCATGTGCATTTGTATGGCGTTTGACTCTTTTTAGAGACGTATTTCTTCTTGTGAAAGTGCAAATCCAGATTTTAGTGTGTTGCTCCTTCACAAGAAGAAATCCGAAAAAAAGCTGAACACTGTGAGCAGTTTCTTTTCCAGCATTCAGAGTCATCTGATACCTTTGAATGCACATGCCTAATATAAATATATACGGTATATAATATTCAATATGTGTACATCCACAGTATATAGCACAACTGTCTTTTTTTATTCATTTGTATATGAGTTATTGTAGTTTTTATTATATTCTGTACAGTAACTCAATACAGATCTGCACCAATACGCAAATGTACGATAACATTATTATACATATATTCAATACACACACAAATGTAGCAAATACATATTTATATATACACATATTCTATGTCACTTTTGAAAATTAAATTATTATTATCACTCTCACCCATTAAAAAGAAACAAACAAAAAAAAACACAGAGGTTTTTCCTATACCTATTTTCCCGAAATCAGGTTTCAAGTTGAGTTCCCAGGTCCTTGGCAGTTTCAGAGACATTTTGAGGATGGATGAAATCTCAGTGTCGTATCATAAAGTTTTTCTTTAGGCCTGTACACATCTATATTACCCTTTGAGCTGTTTGTTACACAAACCTCAAGCTTCCTTCTGTTTTATTCTGCAAACATATCTCATGGAATATACTGTATATCCCTTTTTGTTGTAAATGCAGTTTTTTCAGTCTGAAGTTTTTTGTCTTATTCTCAGAGGACAGTTCCACGCACAGTTAATCTGAGTTTGTTGAGGCTATAAGCAAACATACAACTGTATTCTCGTGTCTCAACGCTTCATACCACACGTATGAGGAAGTTGTGGGTAATTCACCAATATAAAAAATGTATGTCTGTATTCTGCATCTCTGACTAGTTAGGAGAAGCTGCTTATACACTTTTTTTTAAGGATAACTAGTACAAATTCAATAACAAATTAAACAACAATACAGTATTGATCTAGCTGTTCCTGCATTGGCTTATAAAAATTTGCTACACATTTTGTATAGAAATTTAGAAAGAAGCTTGGAACTTTTCATCCAGCATGTTACCACACATTTTATTACTGAGAGAAAAGCCAATTTTACTTCCTAGTGCAGAAAAATTAATTACAGTTCTGAAAGGACCCTAAAAAATATATTTAAAAAAAGGACAGCAATATATTGAAAGACATGTTTAAAGGGACAGTAAAGTAAAATAAAACTTTCATGATTTAAATAGGGCATGTCATTTTAAACAACTTTCCAATTTACTTTTATTACCAATTTTGCTTTGTTCTTTTGGTATTCTTAGTTGAAAGCTAAATCTAGGAGGTTCATATGCTAATTTCTTAGACCTTGAAGGCCGCCTCTAATCTGAAAGCATTTTGACAGTTTTTCACCACTAGAGGTCATATAGATAACATTGAGCTCAGGCACGTGAAGCTCCTAGGAGCAAGCACTGATTGGCTAAAAATGCAAGTCTGTCAAAAGAACTGAAATAAGGGGGCAGTGACCCATTTAATACTAGCAATCATATCCATGAATTTTGTTTATATACAGAAATTTATCCAGACTATTTTTAAATGTATCTATGGTATTGGCATTCACTACCTCCTTTAGTAATGAGTTCCACAATTTTATTGCTCTTACAGTGAAAAAATGTTTCTGTTGCAGGAGATTAAATCTCCTTTCCTCCAACCTTAAATTATGACCTCTTGTCAGAAACAATTTTCTTGGAATAAAAAGAGCTTCTGCCATCTCTGTATATGGGCCTTGAATATATTTATATAAAGTAATCATGTCACCTCTC
Source organism: Bombina bombina (assembly GCF_027579735.1). Taxonomy (NCBI): domain Eukaryota; kingdom Metazoa; phylum Chordata; class Amphibia; order Anura; family Bombinatoridae; genus Bombina; species Bombina bombina. The sequence goes on along the minus strand of NC_069504.1, from coordinate 833,229,595 downwards.
AAGCGCCTTTTTTCTAAAGAGAACAGACCCAGTTTGGCTAGCCTCTCCTCATAGGTTAATTTCTCCAATCCCCTTATTAGCTTTGTGGCCCTTCTCTGAACTTTTTCTAGTTCTGCAATATCTTTTTTAGCAATCGGTCCCCAGAACTGCACTCCAAACTCAAGGTGAGGTCTTACCAGGGCTTTATATAATGACAGAATTATGCTTTCCTCCCTTGAATCAATGCCTCTTTTAATACATGCTCGTATCTTATTAGCCTTTGAAGCTGCTGCCCTGCATTGTGCACTCATCTTTAGCTTGTTATCTATTACTACTCCCAAATCCCTTTCCTCCTGTGTTTGGCTAAGTCTTGTCCCATTTAAAAAATACGTAGCCTGCTTATTTTTACTTCCAAAATGTAGAACCTTACATTTTTCCGTATTAAATCTCATTTTCCATTCACTTGCCCATAGTTCTAATTTTAGCAAATCCCTTTGTAAAGAGAGTTCGTCCTGCTCTGACCGAATGACCTTACTTAACTTAGTATCATCTGCAAAAATAGAGATGTCGCTATTTAATCCTTGCTCCAAGTCATTTATAAAAATATTAAAAAGAACAGGGCCCAGTACTGATCCCTGGGGGACGCCACTGATTACCTTTGTCCAATCTGAGTATGATCCATTTACTACTACTCGTTGCTCCCTATCTTTTATCCAGTTATTTATCCATGAGCTAACATTTTCAGCTATTCCCAGTCCCTTAATTTTGTGCATTAATCTCTCATGTGGCACTGTATCAAATGCCTTTGCAAAATCTAAGTATATCACATCAACTGATTCCCCTTTATCTATATTTTTACTTACTTCCTCGTAGAATCTAATTAGATTAGTTTGACATGATCTATTTCTCCTAAAGCCATGCTGATTAGAACTCATAATCTTGTTTACACGAATATGCTCATCAATATAATCCCTTATAATCCCTTCAAATATCTTCCCCACTATTGATGTCAGACTAACTGGTCTATAGCTTCCTGGATCATCCCTGCTTCCCTTTTTGAATAGTGGCACCACATCAGCTTTACGCCAATCCTGGGGTACCATGCCTGAGGATAATGAGTCTTGAAAAATTAAGAGTAAAGGTTTGTCTATAACAGTGCTAAGTTCACTTAACACCCTTGGGTGTATTCCATCTGGGCCTGGAGTTTTATTTACCTTAATATTTTTTAGTTTTTTCCTGATATCCTCTAAAAAAAACCCAGTTAGTGGTATGGACTGGCATGTTCTATTCTGTTCCAAAGTATCATTCAATGGTTCCTCTCTTGTGTATACTGAAGAAAAAAACTGGTTTAGTACCTCAGCCTTCTCCCTGTCATTATTTATCATGCTACCCTCCACACATTTTAATGTACCTATATTATCCTTCTTAGATTTTTTGCTATTTATGTACTTAAAGAACCTTTTAGGGTTAGACTTAGAATCCTTGGCAATTAATTTTTCATTTTCAATTTTGGCTAATTTGATTGCTTTTTTGCATGCTTTGTTACATTCCTTATAAATATTGTATGCTGAGTCTGTACTATTTTCTTTTAATAATTTAAATGCCCTACGTTTTTTCCTAATTTCTCTTAACACATTTTTATTTAGCCATAACGGCTTAGTTTTTTATTTTTATTTTTATAACCATATGGTATGTATTGATATGTATATTTATTTAACACATTTTTAAATATTATCCATTTACCCTCTGTATTTTTATTAGAAAATACATTGTCCCAATTTATATTATTTAATGATTTCCTTAAATCGTTGAATTTTGCTTTCTTGAAATTAAAAGTCTTAGTTAAGCCTTTAAAACACTGCATTTGAAAATAGATTTCAAATGTGACCATGTTATGATCACTGTTACCCAAATGTTCTTTAACTTCTATGTTTGATATTATATCTGTATTGTTTGATAGCACTAAATCCAATATAGCTTTACTCCTAGTTGGCTCCTCTATTAATTGTGACAAGAAGTTATCCCTGAGAACATTTAAAAATCTATCCCCCTTAGCTGAATTATTAGTTTCATTGGCCCAGTTTATATCAGGGTAGTTAAAATCTCCCATAATTACAGCACTGTTATTAGCAGCCTTACCTATTTGGATAAGTAGTTGAGTTTCCTCCGGGTCACTAATGTTGGGAGGCTTGTAGCATGTTCCTAGTAATATTTTTTTAGGATTTTTCCCCCCACTCTTTATTTAAACCCACAGGGTCTCTACATTGTCACTTGTATCATAAATATCTTCTCTTATTGTAGGTTTAAGGTCAGGTTTAATATACATGCAAATTCCTCCACCCCTTATATTCCTGTCCCTCCTAAATAATGTATACCCCTCTAAGTTAACTGCCCAGTCATGTGAATCATCCCACCAAGTTTCAGTTATACTGATAACATCATAGTCCTCTTCTGCAACTAAGAGCGTCAGCTCCCCCATTTTACCTGTCATGCTTCTTGCATTTGTTGTCATACATTTAATTTTCATGTGCTTTCTGCTGCTACTTGGTGTACTTTCCTCTATACTTTCTAATGTGACATTTCTTAAGTCATCCCCTCCTTGAGATATTAAGGGAGTGACATATTCAGAGACTGATCTCTCTGTTCTTTTTTGTTCTAATTGACCCTCCCCCCCTTTGCCTAGTTTAAAAGGTTCTCTAAACGTTCTACCATCCTTTCCCCCAACACACCTGCACCCATGTCATTCAGGTGCAATCCATCCTTACTGTACAAATTGTACCCTAGTGAAAAATCAGCCCAGTGTTCTAAAAAGTCAAACCCCTCATTTTTACACCATGTTTTTAGCCATGAATTAACAGACCTTAGCTCCTTCTGCCTTACTGAGTTAACACACGGCACTGGTAATATCTCAGAAAATATTACTTTGGAGGTCCTTGCTTTAAGCTTGCTACCTAACTCTCTGAAGTTATTTTTTAGGACTCTCCATCTCCCACTGATTCCTTCATTAGTACCAATATGCACCATGACTGCAGGATCAGACCCACATCCCTCTAACAATCTATCAATACGCTCCACAATATGCCTAACACGAGCCCCTGGAAGGTAATCACAGAGGTAAAAAGTATATTATTATAACTGTGTTGGTTATGCAAAATTGGGAAATGGGCAATAAAGGGATTATCTACCTTTTTAAACAACAAACATTCTGGTGTTTACTGTCACTTTAACAGGCTATTTATCAGTGCTATATTTAAATCAGTGATAAGGCAAATGTTACAGCTTCCTTATTTTTTTTACATTGAAATATTCTTTACTGAAATAACAATTATTACAATAAAGGTCTGAGGACTTGATCTAACACATATAAATACACAGGTAAAGAAACTGAAATTTTGTCTTGATTGCCATTGTATGAGAGTTACACATTTTAACTCGCAATCACAAGTGTGCAATGACATCTAAAAATGTAGTTTTATTCTTTTTTTCCTGAAGAGTCCTCTGGCTGTCCCTGTGCCCATTAAGTTTTTTATGCTAACATGCTACAGAGGTGTAGCCAACCAGTAAGTGACCAGTAGCGCTGCTCATGTGATATAATGGGGCATATCTATCAAGCTCCGAATGGAGCTTGATGCCCCGTGTTTCTGGCGAGCCTGCAGGCTCACCAGAAACAGCAGTTATGAAGCAGCGGTCAGACATCGGACAGCGGACAGACATCGCCGTAATCTAGTACGATCTAGTACAATCGGGTTGATTGACACCTCCCTGCTGGCGGCCCATTGGCCGTGAGTCAGCAGGGGGCGGCGTTGCACAAGAGCTGCTGGTGCAATGCTGAATACGGCGAGCGTATTGCTCTCCGCATTCAGCGAGGTCTGGTGGACCTGATCCGCACTGTCGGATCAGCTCCGCCAGACTTTGATAACTAGAGGCCAATGTGCGCTCACTGTGAGACTGCGTGGCCTGACAGCATGCATTATAGTAAATGACTAGAGCTAAAGGATTCCTCACAGCATATTAGTAAAAAATAACTCAGTGGGCAAACGGAGCAGCTGGAGGACCCTTCCAGAACACAGAATAAAGCTTTACTTTTAGATGTTATCGAGTACTTCAATATCAGAGTAAAATAAATAGCACATAGTTTGTTCCTTAAACTCATTAGATAAATAGAATAATTGTTTACATTTACCGTCCCTTTAAGACTAATATGCATCTAGACCAATCATCTTGTTTAAACAAGTATAACCTCCATACACAATATGAAAGTACATCATTACCTCTTGAATACAATGTATATGAAATAGAGATGTTAATTGTTAACACCCCTTATACTTATAAAAAAGTATTCATTGGTTGTATCTGTACAGATCCAGGCCATAATTGTTGAATTAGAAAGATAATCTCTGCTTCCAGATAAAGGTTACATTGAGAAAGTGGTCAAGTACACCGTGGAAGCTATAATAATTTATCCAGGAAATCCAGGTTCTACGTCATGCACCCATTGAGCATAAACTGGGACTTGGCTCAAATCCCAGAAACTAGGAATGAACCTTTTAGCACTGTTAAGCTTATACTGGAGTTGGGGATCTATTCCAAAGTATAAAGGAGATCTATCTGTATTTCAGTTCCTAAAGTGTCTGACACATTTTGAAATTTGTTCCTAGAAAAGTCTAATAATGGGACAGTCCCACCATGCATCAGTGAGCCTATGTCACCACACTGTCTCCAGCAATGGTATTAATTGTGGTGACGTGTTCGGGGAGAGGAACCACCTGGTCAAAATTTTGTAATTTGTCTTTATTACAGATTTCATATTTTTATGTTTAAATGATACTATAATTATCGGTGTCTGCGACGGCACAAAATGAGGCAATAATGACCCCCAGAATTTTGCTCTTCATATTTAAAGGGACATGAAACATAAATTGTAAGCTGCCCAATAATGCACTTTCATATCTGAGGAACATTTTGCTATGCTTAATTAAGCTTTTTTTGTCAATTTTTTTTTCTTCTTCTTTTAACTGTCCCAAGAACAAAAAGGATGTTTGCTGGTCAATCACAAGCTAATATGCAAATATACTATTTCAGAATGAATTGCTGTCTGAACATGCACAGTTAAAGGGACATAATACTCATATGCTAAATAATTTGAAAGTGATGCAGCATTACTGTAAAAAGCTGCCAAAAAATATCCCCTGAGCATCTCTATATAAAAAAGGAAGATATGTTACCTCAAAATTTCTTCAGCTCACCAGAGTAAGTGCTGTGTAAACAGTTATACTTCAGCTGCTGTCCATCAGCAAGTTGAAAAAAACAAAACAAAAAAGACAATAACCAATCAGCATCAGCAGTGCTGAGGTAATGCTTTGTCTTTGTTGTGATCTCATGAGATTTATTTTATAAAAGGTACTTAAACTGATTAGGAAAATAACATGACTGTGCCTGCACATGACAGAGGCACACTCCCTAGCTTTTCCTGGTACAAGCATCCTTACTGGCTGCTTAAAGTCTCTTTACAGTGGGTGTGAATACTTGTGAAATTTAAGGTAAAATATCTTCCTTTTTTACATAGAGAAGTTCAGGTGATATTTTCTAGTCAGCTTTTTACAGCTATGTTGCATCACTTTCATGTGCTTCAACATTTGGGTATCATATCCCTTTAATTAAAGAGATTGGGGTAGCTCTGGCTTCTTGGTTAAGCACTGATTCGGCACTGCTTCGGCTTAGTTAATTAATAATAATTAAACAGGTATTAAAACAAACATATTTCTTTGTACCTTCACAACCCTACTTTTATGCTTGGTCTGAAAATGTCTGCAATTTTTGGCAAAGTGATTAAAATGACTGAGTTTATTTCTGATTGTAGTCAAACTTGAAAGTGTTGTAAAAGGTAATAACTCAAACACTCTCATACAATATACTCACCACATATACTCTCATACAACACACACACACACCATACACACTCTCATACAACACATACACACACCTCCATTACACATAATACACACACACACTCCAAGTCACAACCCAGAAAACATGGTGTTGTGACCCAGTAATGGGTCCCAACCTGTGGTTTTAAGAACCCTGGTCTGAAGTGTCAAATTCAATCTTAAGTATGAGCCGTGCCTGGAATTATATGTTCAGTAAAGCATGGGGTTAACAGGTTAACAGTATAACCTCAGTTTTTAGCCAAGACATTCCAAGAATTAGAAATGAGCCACTTTCAAGTTTGAGCTGTTCTTCTTGCAATTCTAACAGATTTTACATGCTGTATGACAGCGAAAACGCGCTACCAGCACATCTAGATGGATCAGGGAAGACAAGCCCGCCTGTATCTTATGCAGTATTGTCAGTATATAGCAGGGTTCTAATACAATTTATTTGTTATTATTCTGTAAAACAAACCCCCAATTAAAATGTATATACGAAACAATTGAGATTAGTTAAACTTATAAACACATTTAAATATATTTATATAGAAAAAAGACTAGATTATGAATCAACTATACATGTATGCTGTTATAATATTATTACAGAGATCATAAAAAAATATACCTTTAAAATTAACCTTACTCACAATTAATCGCATTAAAATACCACAATAAAATACCAGAATATGTATATATTATTAATGAAAACAGCCAATGTTGTGTATGTTAATATGTCTTAGCTGATATAACCTCTTATTTAGCTACAATAAGACAAATTCTAATATATATATATATATATAGCCGCAAATAACTTAATACACGCCAGAGAGATTTACTTACAATAATAAGCCTGACTTAGAGATATGAAATACAAAAGACCTTTATCTGGCAAATAAAATTATTTGGCATTAATGTGACTAGCTAAGACTACACAGGACCATGGATATAAGTATAAAATACAAAGTGCCCTTTTAAAATTACTAACTTCAATTAAACTGTAGCAACAATGAATGTATTTGCTTTAAAATATTAAATTATAGTCACTGTCATACGTTACAACATAACCAAATGATTATTCAGTTTCCAGAATTTCTTGTGGGTCATCTAAGAAGGATTTACCCACTATATCGCAAATGTACAGGCCTCAAAACTGTTATCTTCCTTTATTCAAGAAAGTGTCCCAAAATGGCAGAGAATCTACTTGGCACAAAGCCTGTGTATTTTCCTCTCCAAAGCTCATGCTTCTTTGAGTCTGTGTCCTCTCTACTGTGTGTGTGGGTGCTTATCAAAGATATAGCCCCTCCTTCTTTTCTTTAATCATTCCCAAAAGATTTTGATAGGCCCTCGGATGCTTGTCTGTGATTCGCCCTTAACGGAGCTGAGCATTGATTGGTTATTTGGTTTGGCATATGTTTTAAACAGTCAATTCGTTAGGCTGTCATACCATTTCTGAACTATTGGTGGCAGCAGATAACCAGAATTGCAGTCTCACTATCAATACTGCTACAGTAAATACAGTTCTTATATATATTTTTATCAAATGCCTATTTTTATATACTTTTACTCTCCTAGTTTTAATAATTATATGTTCCATATATGGTCCATTTAATATAATTTATTCTGAGTATTTAAAGATTGAACATAAATATACTCCACTTATAATATCTTAAAAATGCATTTAAAAATCATACTTTCTATGAAAAGATGTAAAAGGATTATAATACCTTCATCATGGAATTACTTTCTCAGTTATCATTTTTATATCACATACATACCTTGAGATGAGCAATCAGATGTAGTTTCATATAATTATATCTATATTGGATTACTATCCCATATAAATATTTCATATCTGTATATCTCTTTCTGAGTGTAAAAAACATATGATATTATTTAAAGCACCAATTATATATATATGTACTTATTAGATGCCTGAAAATTATAAGAATATGTTATCCATTAAATTTATTACAAACCTGAAATGCATTTCTCAGATTCATGGACATATACATTTTTATACAAGACTGAGGTATACCTTATTCAAAATTAAACATTAGTTGTACTTTAAAATGAATTTCAAAGTTACAATGCAAACATGTGTTTCTGCTAGACGTAACCTAGACGTGACCTCTGGAATTCGTGGATTCAACTCAGCAAGGCTAATCAACTCTTGCATATACTTAGGCTTCAAAGAGATCAGTCCCAGACCTAGCGACCATTGGCTACAGATAGGAAAAACTCCTCCTTATAAAGGCTTGCTTTGAAGAACTCTGCTTTCACTAATTGAACCAAAAGTTGTCCTTTTGTACCTAGCTTGTCTTAAGCAGCAAGGAGGGGGCAGGGGTCATAGAGAGATCAATTCAACTACAATATTTATTTAGTGCATTTGGGGATATGACACTTCATTCTCCCTCTATGGCTTGTAGTTGGGATTTAGAATGGCACACTCACAACTGATTAATATGGACCCATTTATCCATAAAGATATCATTTTTAGGGATCCTTATTTTATAGGCAACTGGAGATATTTTGTCAGTAATGACAAAAGGACCCTTCCATGATGGAAGAAATCCCTTCTCCTTAACCTGATCTCTACTAAAGTTATAAAGATAAACTTTATCATTTATTTCATATTCCTTTTTGGAAGTTTTGAGATCATAATAGGTTTTAGCGGCAGTTGTGGCCTTCTCTAAGTTCTTTTGAGCAAATGCAAAGGCATATTGCAAGTGTTTCCTTAGGTTCTCCACATATTGATGCATATTGGCGGCATTTATCACGTTCTGGTCTGATGTACGGTACAGTAGATGTTGAGGTAGAACCATTCTTCTACCAGTCATTAATTCAAAAGGTGACATCTTAGTAGCACTACTTAGAGTTGTTCTCAATGCCATTAGGACTAGAGGTAATTTTACATCCCAGTCTTTACCTGTTTCATTAACAAACTTTTTGAGGATTTTCACAATGGACTGGTTGTAACGCGCTACACCACCACTTGAGGCAGCTCTATATGCGATATGGAGCTTTCTTTTAACCCCTAGTATTTTCCACATTTTGGTCATCACTTTGCTTGTGAAGTAGGTTCCCCGATCGGACTCGATTCTTTGGGGCAAACCAAATCTGGAAAACACGTGGTTGATGAGTAATGCCGCACATGTTTCAGCACTATTGTTAGGTGCACTGATGCACTCTACCCATTTAGTGAATAGGCATGTTACTGTCAACATGTATTTGTTACCTCTTGATGACCTTGTTACTGGACCAATAAAATCAATTTGTATATCTGACCATGGCATTACCATCCCCCTTATCTGCAATGGCGCTCTATGCATTGGCACAGTGGGTTGGAACTGTGGACAGAGTAAACAACCCTGACAGAAGGTTTGAACATCCTTCAACATATGCGGCCAAAAGGCGTAATCTTGCAATATTTCATACGTTAATTTGGCACCACGATGACCAGATGTGGGAGCATCATGGGCATGTTGAAGCATGAGACCTCTAAACTTTATAGGTATCACCCATTGCTGGATACCATTTTTGGAGGTTCTAATTAACAAACCATCCTGTAACTTGAATTGTGATCTGGATTTCATTAAGATTCTAAGATCTTCCTTGCCTTGGGGTTGCTTTCAGGATCTTCTATGTGTTTATAGAAGATGCCCACAATGGGGTCTTCCTTTTGACTAGTGATCAGGTCCTCATTAGGAGAATCCTGACTCCATTGTACCAGGTTAGGCTCACTTTGTTGTTTAGCCTGGTTTCTGGTAATGACTTCTACCTGAATTGCACCCATTAGGTGAATTGCACCCATATTAATGAGTTCTCCATTTATAGCTCCTTGTTTGGTTAATGAATCTGCAAGATCATTGCCTTCCTTATCAGGACCTAGAACCCTGGAATGACCCTTGGTTTTCTTCCAGTGTATGGTTAACCCATTGGTCACCACTAGATTATCAATCTTGCAGAACAACTTGCCATGTTTGACTGGTTTGTTGTTAGTTTTCTGCATGCCATTTTTTTTCCAAGTTGGCAGGTATTCAACAAAACTGTCACGCACATAATTTGAGTCAGTAATGATCACAAATTCATGAATATCGTGTTCAATAGCCATCTCAATGGTTTTTACAACAGTAGTTAGTTGTGCAACTTGACTGGATCTTGGTCCAATGTTGAAACCTACAGAAATGTTTGGGAATCCATTTGCCCAAGTTATACCAATGCCGGCGACTAATCTGTGATCATTATCAATAGTGGCATGGTAAGAACAACCATCAACATATACCCAAGGTAATGTTCGATAATGGTCCTCATTGTATATTTTATATGGGGAAAGCATTTGTTCCTCCAGGAAATCATCTTTTAATAACTCTTCCCCATTGATCCGTAGCGGTACAGTCGTGGAGCTCAGCAAGCCCCTATGTGACTGGATTCTTTTTATTTTGCTTGTAGCGAATTTCTAAAGGCCAGCCTTGTAAGGAAAGAGTCCAAGCTCTTATGCGGCTATTAGACAAAATGTCCATCTCTTATTCTCTCACTTTGCAAATATAGCAAAGGCTGGTGGGCCATTTCTACAATAATTTTCTCGCCCTGTATATAACTGCGGAAATTTTGTAGAGCCTATACAGGGCTTTTTCGCAATCGCTAAATTTTATTTCTACTGGGGATAGAGTTTTGCTTGCATAAGCAATGACTTTACTTAAATTAGCATGCTTTTGGTATAAAACAGCACTCATGCTTATATCTGTGTAACCTGTCTCTAAGTAGAAAGGTTTACTCCCTTCACGGTACGCTAAGCAAGGTGCTTAAGTAAGTTTTGTCTTCAGCTCTCTGATGGTTGTCTCTTGAGTCTCACTCTAGTGCCATTTCACATCCTTCTTTAGAAGAAGTAGCAGTGGTTTAGCTAATTCTGCATAATTATCAATAAATTTGCGAGAATAATTTGTCATACCCAGGAATGATCTTAATTCCTTTAAGTTAGTTGGGTTATTATAGCTTCCACCTTTTTCTTCTGAAGATTTAGCCCTTCAGAAGTAACTTCATGTGCTAAGAAGTTTACACGACAGGGAAGGGGCAGAGTTTAAACTTTGTGGGGAAGGCCTGTTTTCTCGGGCCACCTCCACATAAGTTTTCTTGTTAGACTCCAAATTGAGGGGGCTAGGTGACACCCTAGTTTCTGCCACAATTTTGGGGCTGGGCCTTGTTCCTTTTCAACCCCCTGTTCACCGGACTGCTGAATAGAGTATAACTTGGTACTCTCTTTTATCAGCCAGTCCAATGAGCAGTGCTCATCAAAATCTCTAGCCAAATTAAGCTTGATGTGCGTGGGCAATGCTTCGTAAAATAAATTCACAAATTCTGAGCTTTCAAATATGGGGTACTCTTTGGCCATACTGTATGCACTTTCAGTACAGAAAGGAATTCTATAGGGCTTTGATTTGTGCCAAATTTTAAACCGTATACAGCTATTTTTGCTGCGGTTTTGGTGCAACATTTCCTGAATTCTTTTTTGCACTGATTTTTTTGCTTCACTCTAGGAATGAATATTCATATCCTTGAGTGAAGCAAAGAATTTGTGATGTTTACCCTCAAATACCCAGGGCAGAAATTCAATTTTTGACTGCTCACTAGTAAAATTCATTATGGATAAAGCATTTTCATAGTTCTCTAAGTGGTCAATTATAGAAGTGGTTCCGTTTTTGGAAAATTTAGGTACTGCATCCTTTAAGAAAGTAAGGCCTAGATTTGGAGTTTGGCGGTAAAAGGGCTGTTAACGCTCCGCGGGCTTTTTTCTGGCCGCACCATAAATTTAACTCTGGTATCGAGAGTTCAAACAAATGCTGCGTTAGGCTCCAAAAAAGGAGCGTAGAGCATTTTTACCGCAAATGCAACTCTCGATACCAGAGTTGCTTACGGACGCGGCCAGCCTCAAAAACGTGCTCGTGCACGATTCTCCCATAGGAAACAATGGGGCTGTTTGAGCTGAAAAAAAACCTAACACCTGCAAAAAAGCAGCGTTCAGCTCCTAACGCAGCCCCATTGTTTCCTATGGGGAAACACTTCCTACGTCTGCACCTAACACTCTAACATGTACCCCGAGTCTAAACACCCCTAACCTTACACTTATTAACCCCTAATCTGCCGCCCCCGCTATCGCTGACCCCTGCATATTTTTTTAAACCCCTAATCTGCCGCTCCGTAAACCGCCGCAAGCTACATTATCCCTATGTACCCCTAATCTGCTGCCCTAACATCGCCGACCCCTATATTATATTTATTAACCCCTAATCTGCCCCCCTCAACGTCGCCGACACCTGCCTACACTTATTAACCCCTAATCTGCCGAGCGGACCTGAGCGCTACTATAATAAAGTTATTAACCCCTAATCCGCCTCACTAACCCTATCATAAATAGTATTAACCCCTAATCTGCCCTCCCTAACATCGCCGACACCTACCTTCAATTATTAACCCCTAATCTGCCGAGCGGAGCTCACCGCTATTCTAATAAATGTATTAACCCCTAAAGCTAAGTCTAACCCTAACACTAACACCCCCCTAACTTAAATATAATTTACATCTAACGAAAAAAATTAACTCTTATTAAATAACTTATTCCTATTTAAAGCTAAATACTTACCTGTAAAATAAATCCTAATATAGCTACAATATAAATTATAATTATATTATAGCTATTTTAGGATTAATATTTATTTTACAGGCAACTTTGTAATTATTTTAACCAGGTACAATAGCTATTAAATAGTTAAGAACTATTTAATAGTTACCTAGTTAAAATAATAACAAATTTACCTGTAAAATAAATCCTAACCTAAGATATAATTAAACCTAACACTACCCTATCAATAAAATAATTAAATAAACTACCTACAATTACCTACAATTAACCTAACACTACACTATCAATAAATTAATTAAACACAATTCCTACAAATAAATACAATTAAATAAACTAGCTAAAGTACAAAAAATAAAAAAGAACTAAGTTACAAAAAATAAAAAAATATTTACAAACATAAGAAAAATATTACAACAATTTTAAACTAATTACACCTACTCTAAGCCCCCTAATAAAATAACAAAGCCCCCCAAAATAAAAAATTCCCTACCCTATTCTAAATTAAAAAAGTTACAAGCTCTTTTACCTTACCAGCCCTGAACAGGGCCCTTTGCGGGGCATGCCCCAAGAATTTCAGCTCTTTTGCCTGTAAAAGAATAAATACAATACCCCCCCCCCAACATTACAACCCACCACCCACATACCCCTAATCTAACCCAAACCCCCCTTAAATAAACCTAACACTAAGCCCCTGAAGATCTTCCTACCTTGTCTTCACCATCCAGGTATCACCGATCCGTCCTGGCTCCAACATCTTCATCCAACCCAAGCGGGGGTTGGCGATCCATCATCCGGTGCTGAAGAGGTCCAGAAGAGGCTCCAAAGTCTTCCTCCTATCCGGCAAGAAGAGGACATCCGGACCGGCAAACATCTTCTCCAAGCGGCATCTTCGATCTTCTTCCATCCGGTGCGGAGCGGGTCCATCTTGAAGCAGGCGACGCGGATCCATCCTCTTCTTCCGTTGTCTCCCGACTAATGACGGTTCCTTTAAGGGACGTCATCCAAGATGGCGTCCCTCGAATTCCGATTGGCTGATAGGATTCTATCAGCCAATCGGAATTAAGGTAGGAATTTTCTGATTGGCTGATGGAATCAGCCAATCAGAATCAAGTTCAATCCGATTGGCTGATTTAAAATATTAAATTATAGTCACTTCCATACGTTACCACATAACCAAATGATTATTCAGTTTCCAGAATTTCTTGTGGGTCATCTAAGAAGGATTTATCCACTATATTGCAAAGGTACAGGCCTCAAAACTGTTATCTTCCTTTGTTCAAGAAAGTGTCCCAAAATGGCAGAGAATGTACTTGGCACAAAGCCTGTGTATTTTCCTCCAAAACGTATGCTTCTTTGAGTCTGTGTCCTCTCTACTGTGTGTGTGGGTACTTATAAAAGATATAGCCCCTCCTTCTTTCCTTTAATCATTCCCACAAGATTTTGATAGGCCCTCAGATGCTTGTCTGTGATTCACCCTTAATGGAGCTGAGCATTGATTGGTTATTTGGTTTGGCATATGTTTTAAACAGTCAATTTGTTTGGCTGTCATACCATTTTTGAACTATTGGTGGCAGCAGATAACCAGAATTGCAGTCTCACTATCAATACTGCTACAGTAAATACAGTTCTTATATATATTTTTATCAAATGCCTATTTTTATATACTTTTACTCTCCTAGATTTAATAATTACATGTTCCATATATGGTCCATTTAATATAATTTATTCTGAGTATTTAAAGATTGAACATGAATATACTCCACTTGTAATATCTTAAAAATGCATTTAAAAATCATACTTTCTATGAAAAGTTTATTTAGATGTAGGACACATGTTATTTGAATTGTCTTAAAGTCAGTAGTACTTGGTGTTTTGACAGCATGCATCATAGACAGTCTTCTATGAAGAGAGTCCATTATTTTTCAATCCTTATATTTATGCTTGTTAGCTAGACATCTTTAACTATAATATTAGCTCAATTGAATTATTAAATTATGTGACACATCTGTAGTTTATTTAATGTTACTTCACAGGTACCCTGACAGTATGTTAGCTTCTATATGCCTAGCAATCACTTAAGTGCTGGTAGTACTTCTAGTCTGCATGGGTAAGATAACAGTCTCCTCAACCACCATCTGAAAATCTTCCTGGCCACATACTACCATGAAGTGACTAGCGATGGGCAATTTCAAGGCCTGGATGTCTCTGCACAGGTTACATAGATAAGTTGTAGCCAAATTAGAAACTGAGTGAGTGTTGACCATATCAGTTGTGGCTAATACATGGATGGGTATAACAGAAGCCTGATGCTGTAGCTGGGTCATATGCCTCCTCACATTCAACCTCAAGGTCACCAACTCACAGATTGTTGTGAGTGCACTTAGCTGGTAGTACCTCTTCCCCTCATAGCTAAAAATAGACTCCTCTTATGCTCTAGAAACTGTTGCTGGAGGAGCCAATTCACTTTGCTGCCCCCTCCCACTTTATGATAGTATGTGGTATATGAAACCAGTCTATTTCTTTTTTCTTTTTTTTACACACCACAATACCATCCAATATATGCAATAGGTTCAATGAGAGTATAGTTTTTGGATCTTACTACTATGAGAGACCTTTGGCCCTTTAGTAGATAAAAAAAAGGAATTAAAATCATCTCCCCGAAACTTTGGGTGGATGACGTTCTAAGATGGCCACTGGTTTCTAAAGCTCCATACAGCTTATGGTAGAAAGTGGCTATATATCTTACAAAGTTGATAAGCGTTCTTATATCTTATATGCTCTTTTTGTGAAGACCAAACTGTATCTTTATCATATGCTTATAATGTAATGTTAGCTAATTAATGATCTCTTGACATCCATTTATCAAGACGTCAGCTTGTTTGCTTCTTTGTTAGTGTATCTATCTGCGTTGACTAACCACCGAAATTAATTCGGCAACTATAATTATTTTAAAAACAATCGAACCATATTGCGCCATATTCGACACGAAGATCAACGAATATTAACTTTGGAGCATGAATATTTGAATTGAAGATTTTGAAAACTAATGTATCTTTGTCTCTCTCTGTAAAATTAACCGTCTCTTTCTATTTATATATGTATTGTCGTACCCATGAGTTATTGTATTTGAAAGTCTAATTTTAATATGCATTTCCAAACAAAAGTTGTTTTATTTTTTGTAAAGAAACACAAGCGTAATTTTTGATGACACTTAAAAGTTTAAATTTATATTTCAACACATGTGTATTGATTGATATATGTATGCCGGAGGAAGACGGCCAGCTTAGGCTCAGGAGGCAAATGCAGCACATACTAAACAAGTTCTGAACGTATGTTCTGTCACAAAACTGTTTTGCTTGTGCCTTTTATGCTGTTCGTGATGAGTCTCTGACACCTATTTATTCTCATAGTGTACACCATATAAAAGCTGGCAAATATATTTGTAAAAATTGAAGCGAATATAGTCACAAACATATTGATGCAATCATTAATAACTTTGAAAACTGGCATTATAAATGAAGGACGATGGTGAATCCACATAAGAATTAGATGCAAACGTTTTGACGTAAATGGTGATTGAAGGCATGTTCGCTGGCAAAAACAATCCATTCATTTTAATAGAATTGGTACGTTGATAAATTCTATTAGCAGACTTTGATGTGAAAATACATGTGGATCAGAAGTTGACACCTTGATAAAAAGGGGCCTGTATTTGTAAACATTCAACTTTGATGATCACATTGTACTTGATGTATTTTTCGGTTTTCACACTGTATACACATACATTGCAGACCTAGAAAAAGTTCAGAGAAGGTCCACAAAGCTTATAAGAGGAATGGAGAATTTAAGCTATGAGGAGAGGTTAGCGAACCTGGGTCTGTTTTCTCCAGAAAAAAGGCGCTTGAGAGGTGACATGATTACTTTATATAAATATATTCAAGGCCCATATACAGAGATGGCAGAATCTCTGTTTATTCAGAGAAATGTGTTTTTGACAAGAGGTCACAATTTAAGACTGGAGGAAAGGAGATTTAAACTCCTGCAACATAAACATTTTTTCACTGCAAGAGCAATACAATTGTGGAACACATTACCAAAGAAGGTAGTGAATGTCAATACCTTAGATACGTTTTAAAAATGGATTTGATACATTTCTGGCTAGAAACAGAATTCATGGATATCATTGCTTGTGTTAAATGGGTCATCTTTTCAATGGGATTAAATTAAGCTTTTCTGTAAGTATATTAGATTTGTATAGGTTGAACTAGATGGACTTTTGTCTTTTTTCAACCTCATCTACTATGTTACTATTTTACTATGTTACCCTTGTCATATTTTAGCTTCCTCAAGAAAAAGAATTTAAAAAAATCATCTCCCTGCTTACCCTTTTTACCATCAAAGCTACTAACCATACCTATTACAACTACTGTTGTTTAGCCATCACCCCTTCTCAACAGCATGTCTATCATTACATAATTTTTACGTTGCAGTTATCTCTTCAAATGTTTCAAACATCTAATTTTTGTTCTTCATCAAATATGTCATCAATAAAGGTAACCAAATATCTGATCCAACCAGGTGGGAGGGTCCTCTTTGGTTCATAAATACAGTAGAAAACGCTTTATCCAGACTGCTTGGGAATGGAAAAGGTTTGTATTTTGGAATATTTGTATATTTGCATCTTTAAAATGGGACAGTTTGGAGAGGGAATTGAACCAAGTGTAAAGAACAATATAGAACAATATCTTATGTCATTTAGGCAATTTGTACGTGTCATAATACAGCTTATACATGTAACTAAAGGTAGTTTTATATCATTTTTATATCATTTAATACTTTTGTATCAATAGTACCCCCATAAAGATAGTACAGTACTGTAATCAGAAAGGGAATATTTGTTGTTTTAAATAAATGTAGACTATTATTTGCATTTTTAAACAGAAAAAAAAAAACACAGGCAGAGAGGATTGCGATTTACAGGCGGAGATAATAGTAGTTTTTGATAATTTTATTTTCTAAAAATATTAATTAAAAAGTTTTGATTTCAGAATAAGCTTGGATTTTGGAATTCCGGATTTGGGGATTTGTATCACAAATGGAATGTTTTGTTTTTTTCTTTGACTTTTGTTTTGTGGAAGTCATGTGTATGTGGCCTTTGTTTTGATGCAACAAATGCATTTCATAATTTCCACATTGCAAGTTCCTTTAGGCCTTCTGGGTTTGGGTGTCCCAATTCTGTGTGCCTCTCAGTAGTCAGGTTTCACAAATATAAAAGAAAATAGATGGTGCCACATAGTGTAATATCGACTTTGTAAACAGCAAGAAGTAATGAAATAAAAAAAAAGCTCACTAAGGACCTCCATAGTCATTATTGTCCAATAGATTATAATATCACTTTCACTAAATATAAGCCATTAGGGGCTGTGTATTGCAGATGCGTGTTCTTATTGAAACTTGGTCATTATGTCTAAATATCTAAACCAGACTAACCAGACTGCAAAACGTCTGATAACATTTGTTTAGGGCCAGAGAAATATGTCACTGCTTTTATTGTTTGTTTTTTTTAAATAAAACATTTCAGTTTGTATCTTCTGTACCAACCATCGTAGTATTAGATAAGACAGGCTCAGGGGACAGAAGATTGGCTGGGGGGAACAGCATACTAAAGTTCAGTTCCTCTGTGAGAGAGCCCAGCTTGCCTATGCCAGACTTCTGATATATCTATACTATAATTGTGTTTATAATGTCCGTTGCCATCGGCAGTTACGCACGCATCCTCAATGAAATGTTGTCAGCGTGAGGCAGTCAACAGAATGTTGGCTGAGCGCGCAGCCAAAAGAATTCACCTGGATGCAGCGAATTCCGAAAATGGCAGGGTGGTGAAAGAATTCACCACCCTGACATTTTCAGAATCCACCGGGATGCAGCGAAGGCAAACGGAGCATTACAAAAAAAAAAAACTGCACGCACGAAGTATAACAAAAAAAAACAAAAAAACTCCCACACGAAGTATAAACACATACACCGCAAACCCACACATCGCAAAATAATAAAGTAATTAACCCCTTCATCCCTTAGCCATCAACCACCCACATAGCAATAAACCTAATTACCCTATTAACCCCTAAACAGCAAAACCCCCAAATCGCAATAAACCTAATTACCTTATTAACCCCTAAACCGCAAAATCCCCACATTGCAATAAACACAATTAACCTATTAACCCCTAAACTGCAAAACCCCCACATCGCAATAAACCTATCTACCCTTTTAACCCCTAAACTGCAAACCCCCACATCGCAATAAACCAAATTAACCTATTAACCCCTTAAACCGTCAATACCCACAACGCAAATAACTAATTAAATTACTAAGCCCCCAAACCTAACACCCCCTAACCTAACACCCCCTAAATTAACACAAATTACCTAAACTAAAAATACTAAAGTTACAAAAAATAAAAAAGCTAAGATTACATTACAGAAATTAAAAAAACTAATTACCAAAGTTTACAAAATTAAACCTAATCCCTATGAACCCCCCCCCCCCCAATCTAAGAATAAACTGCCAGTAGCCCTTAAAAGGGCTTTTTTTGCAGGGCATTGCCCCAAGATAAACACCTCTTTTACATAAAAAATGCACAAAGTCCCCCCTAACAGTAAAAACCCCCACCCACCAAACCCCCCAAAATAAAAAACCTTACACTAAAAAACCTAAACTACCCATTGCCCTGAAAAGGGCATTTGTTGGGCATTGTCCTTAAAAGGGCATTTAGCTCTTTTACAAAATGCCCACCCTAATCTAAATTTAAAAAAAAAACCTAAGTCTAACCCCCAGGTTGGTACTCACCGTTCCTGAAGTCCAGTGAAGAAGGTCCTGTCCCATGCGGTGAAGTCTTCTTCCAAGCGGCGACCCCTTCTTTCTTCTTCCCAGAATAATAGGGCGCGGAGCAGAGCTGAAGACCGATGACCGCGGAGCTGAAGACCCTGGAACTGAAGAAGGCGACCCTGGAACTCAAGACCAGCGACCGCGGAGCTATGGAGCGTGGAGGATAATCTCTGTACGATCGCCGCCATACACTGGATAGAGAATTCGGTACACGATTAAAGATGGTGTCCCTTGAATTCCTATTGGCTGATTTGATTCTTCAAAATCAAATCAGCCAATAGGATGAGAGCTAGTCAAATACTATTGGCTGTTCAAATCACCCAATAGGATGAGAGCTACTGAAATTCTATTGGCTATTGAAATCAGTATGGGCAATGCCCATAGAAATGCTCTTTTCAGGGCAATGGATAGTTTAGGTTTTTTAGTGTTAGGTTTATTTATTTTGGGGGGATTTGGTGGGTTTTACTGTTAGGGGGGAACTTAGAATTTTTTGTAACTGCAAAAAAGCTGTTTAACTTAGGGCAATGCCCTACAAAAAGCCCTTTTAACGGCTATTGGTAGTTCTGCATTAGATTAGGGGGTGTTTTTTTTTTTTTTTTCCATGGTATATCTAATACCTTGGAAATTCTTTCGTACCCTTCTCCTGACTGATACCTTTTAAAAATTAGATCCCTCTGATGCTTTAGAAGCTCTCTGAGGACCATGGCTTTTGCTGTAGGATGCGACTAACAAAATGTCAGGAAAGACCAACTACAACAGCTGAACTTTATTTGGGGATAATCAGAGGCACTTTAAATGATGACAGGTATGTACTGACTCCTATTTAACATGATTTTAAATGTGATTGCTTTATTCTGAACACAACTACATCCCCAGTTATAAAAGGGTGTTCACACTTATGCAACCATATTATTTTAGTTTTTTATTTTTATTTCCCTTTACCTAAAATATTTCAGTTTGTTTTTCAATTGAGTTGTACAGTTTATAGGTCACATTAAAGGTGGAAAAAGTTCTGAAATGATTTATCTTTGTCTCATTTTTTTACATCACAGAAACCTGACATTTTAACAGGGGTGTGTAGACTTTTTATATCCACTGTATATATATATATATATATATATATATATATATATATATATATATATATATATATATATATATATATATATATATACTAGTTGGCAAGCCTGCCCAGAGGGCAGTCTATGTGTTGTTAATAAAAAATTAAAAAAAAACTGAACTACAGAAAAAAATAAACAAATTATCAAAAATTAAACCTAATCCCTATGAAAATTAAAAAGCCCCCCCCCCCCCCAAAAGGGACACTGAACCCAAATTTTTTATTTCGTGATTCAGATAGAGCAGTGCTTTCCAAACTGTGTGTCGGGACACACTAGTGTGTCGGCAGCAGTGTGTAGGTGTGTCCCTGCTTCAGCACAAATTTTTTTTAATTTCATTTTTGGTTTCTGACTTTCCGCCTGCCTGCTACGCATATCACATGGTTGACACGTGATTGATACCTAGGGGGACACAGATCATCTTAACCTATTGGCGCAGCTCAGTTGGAACTGAAACTATTCCCATTGGCAGCACATTGGCTCCTGACTGCACGTGTAGTCTGCTTAATTGGCTCGTGACTGCATGTGTAGTCAGTGAGTGATACAGCAGTGTGTTTGCAGCGCGGGAAGTAGTCAATCGGACTCACCGAGCTCTGAGGGTGGCAGCTTAAATGCTGAGCTGAAGTCAGTGGGGGTTTTTTGCAGCTAGCTCCCAGTAGTGCATTGCTGCTCCTGCTCTTGATATATGGATAGGAAGTGGAAGCTTAAAAATGCTTGATGATGAAATGCGAGTGTCTTTATCTAATATTACACCAAATATTCCGAAGCTGTGTTCAATCCATCAACCTCATACATCCCATTAAAATAGTAAGTAGCTATTGGTGATATTAAACTTTTTTTAATTCTTGTACATACTTACTGTTACTTGTAAATACATTTCATTATTATATAAATATATATATGTGTCCGTATCTCTTAAAACAAGTTAGTTTAACCTCCTGTTTGCTAGTACAACTGAATTACTGTGTCGCGAAATGATGTAGGTCTACAAAGTGTGTCACCAACATGAAAAGTTTGGAAAGCTCTGAGATAGAGCATGCAATTTTAAGCAACTTTCTAATTTACTCCTATTATCAATTTTTCTTCAATCTCTTGCTATCTTTCTTTGAAAAAGAAGGCATCTAAGCTTTTTTTTTAGGTTCAGGACTCTGGATAGAATTTTGTTTATTGGTGGATGAATTTATCCACCAATCAGCAAGGACAACCCAGGTTGTTCACCAAAAATGGGCCGGCATCTAAACTTACATTCTTGCATTTCAAATAAAGATACCAAGAGAATGAAGAAAATTTGATAATAGGAGTAAATTAGAAAGATGCTTAAAATTTCATGCTCTATCTGAATTACGAAATACATTTTTTGGGTTCAGTGTCCCTTTAATCGTTTGGCTGAACCACCAAGAGATGATATTGTAATTGGTGAGGCCGAATCTATGATGTAGTAAAACATTTTTCGTCACCTGAAGAGTTCCAATTCTCTCTATTGTCCATAGGCTGTGGTGAAGAGAACGTTTGTGAGATCGAAACCAACTGCTCTGAATAGGATAAATATTTAAAAGAATCTAAGCCGATATACTTTAATTTGAAAAAAATTATGTATCCTAGAATTTTTTTTAAATCAAATTGGTACAGAAATTTATATCCTGAGTAGAATATCACTTTTACAGCACAGTGATTATAAATCAAAAAGAAGATTTGAGTGAGTAACCTTTGTTGATAATTAACGTGAACAGTATGAGAATTTATGTAAAATCATTCACCAAAAAAATTCCTCTGTTATCTGCCGATGATAAAATAATTGAACTGATATAACAAGTTTTCAGAAGGAAAAAAAAAAAACAATTGTAAACATTGTTACACCTACACAATAAAGTATGGTGTTTGGTGCAAAGCTTGTGAAAATGTGATGGTTGTAAAGAACTTTCGTTTTAAAGGGACAGTAAACAGCTTGGGCTAGATTACAAGTGGAGTGGTATTTAGCTCTTCTGCTCGAGTGTAAACACCGCTGGAATAAAGCTTTTACGTGTTAGCGTTCGTATTACACGTTGAAAGTAAATTGTTTGTGCGAGAGCAAAACCCGATGCACACAAACTTCAGGGCTTCAGATATTGTGACCGTATTGACTTCTTCTCCTCATAGACTTTAATGGAGCAGAATTTACATTGGGTGAGCCAGTGAAAAGAGGCATATATGTGCAGCCACCAATCAGCTAGCTCCCAGTAGTGCACTGCTGCTTGTAAGCCTACCTAGGTATGGTTTTCAACAAAGGATACCAAGAGAACAAAACAAATAATATAGTAGAAGTAAGTTGCAGAGTTGTGTAAAATTGCATGCTCTATCTGAATCATGAAAGAAAAATTTGGGTTTCATATCCCTTTAATGCAGCTGAAATTGTTTTATCTCACCCTCTACTTTTGATGGATAGTGCAGGGAATGATGAGTTAAGTGTTGTGCTTGAGGGCAATCCAAAATACCACTGTGTCATTTAGTATAATTTATAGAAAACAATGATTACTATTAGTATAGCACAGAACTGCATAAAGAAGTCCACTGTTTGCAAACTATTGGCTTAGCACCCTCGGGTTAGCACTCAAGCAATATCCAGCAAGAATTTCATTTTGCGCACCAACAAAAGAAAAAAAAGAAAAACACCCCCTAATCTAATGCTGAACTACCAATAGCCCTTAAAAGGGTTTTTTGTAGGGCATTGCCCTAAGTTAAACAGCTTTTTTGCAGTTACAAAAAATTCTAAGTTCCCCCCTAACAGTAAAACCCACCAAATCCCCCCAAAATAAATAAACACAGTGAAGACAGTCATCATCAAGTGAAGAAAATATGGTGCAACAGTGACATTACCAAGAACTGGATGTCCCTCCAAAATTGATGAAAAGACGAGAAAAAAACTGGTCTGGGAGACTGCCAAGAGGCCTACAGCAACATTAAAGGAGCTGCAGGAATATCTGGCAAGTACTGGCTGTGTGGTACATGTGACAACAATCGCCCATATTCTTCATATGTCTGGGCTGTGGGGTAGAGTGGCAAGATGGAAGCCTTTTCTTACAAAAAAAACCATCCAAGCCCGGCTACATTTTGCAAAAACACATCTGAAGTTTCCCAAAAGCATGTTGCAAAAGGTGTTCTGGTCAGATGAAACCAAAGTTTAACTTTTTGGCCATAATTCCAAAAGATATGTTTGGCGCAAAAACAACACTGCATATCACCAAAAGAACACCATACCCACAGTGAAGCATGGTGGTGTCAGCATCATGCTTTGGGGCTGTTTTTCTTCAGCTGGAACTGGGGCCTTAGTCAAGGTAGAGGTAATAATGAACAGTTCCAAATACCAGACAATATTGGCACAAAACCTTCAGGCTTCTTCTAGAAAGCTGAACATGAAGAGGAACTTCATCTTTCAGCATGACAACGACCCAAAGCATACATCCAAATCAACAAAGGAATGGCTTCACCAGAAGAAGATTAAAGTTTTGGGATGGCCCAGCCAGAGCCCAGACCTGAATCCAATTCAAAATCTGTGGGATGATCTGAAGAGGGCTGTGCATAGGAGATGCCCTCGCATTCTGACAGATTTAGAGTGTTTTTGCAAAGAAGAGTGGGCAAATCTTGCCAAGTCAAGATGTGCCATGCTGAAAAACTCATACCCAAAAAGACTGAGTGCTGTAATAAAATCAAAAGGTGCTTCAATAAAGTACAGGTAGCCCTCAGTTTACGCTGGGGTTAGGTTCCAAAAGGAATGGTTGTAAATCGAAACCATTGTAAATTGAAACCCAGTTTATAATGTAAGTCAATGGGAAGTGAGGGAGATAGGTTCCAGGCCCCTCTCAAAATTGTCATAAGTAACACCTAATACATTATTTTTAAAGCTTTGAAATGAAGACTTTAAATGCTAAACAGCATTATAAACCTAATAAAATATTCACACAACACAGAATATATAATTAAACTAAGTTAAATGAACAAAAACATTTGCTAAACAGCATTATAAACCTAATAAAATAATCACACAGACTTCACTTGCATTTTTCTGTAAACAGTTCTTTCTATGCATTCCAATCTGGACTGATTTATAGACAGGAAGATCTTGTTCCTTTAAAATCTGCTCGATAGCTCAGGTCTGGTTAAACTGATTAATTTCAGCTTGCTTGGCTTTGCTGCAACACCAGCGGACAGCTCCACCTACTGGCTATTTTAATAAATGCACTGCTTCTCAATGCTTTTCAATAGCAGTCACATGACTGGAAAAAAAGGTTGTTATTCTGAAACGGTGTAAATTGAACCGTTGTAAAACGAGGGCCACCTGTATTAGTTTAAGGGTGTTCACACTTATGCAACCATATTATTTTAGTTTTTTATTTTTATTTCCCTTTACCTAAAATATTTCAGTTTGTTTTTCAATTGAGTTGTACAGTTTATAGGTCACATTAAAGGTGGAAAAAGTTCTGAAATGATTTATCTTTGTCTCATTTTTTTACATCACACTTTGTGCTGCCCTTTCTTTTCTTTATCTTTCTCATTTTCTCTCCTTGTTTTGGGGCATTTTAGTGATCATGACCTCGATTACAAGTGGAGTGCAAAAAATGTAGGCGCTATTGTGCGTTAAAGGGACATAAAACCCCCAAATTTTTTTCTTTCATGATTCAGTTAGAGCACACAATTTAAAACAACTTTCCAATTTACTTCTGTTATCAAATTTTCTTAGTTTTCTTGTTATCCTTTGTTGAAAAGCAAGGATGTAAGATCAGAAGTGTGCTCGTGTCTGCAGCACAATATGGCAGCAGTTATACATTAGGAGGATTACTAGATGGCAGCATGTAGTGCTTCAGGCACGTGTACGCTACCTACCTAGGTATCTCTTCAACAAAGAATATCATGAGAAGGAAGCAAATTTGATAATAGAAGCAAATTGGAAAATATTTTTAAAATTGTATTCTCTATCTGAATAATGAAAGAAATATTTTGGTTTTAATGTCCCTTTAACATCACTCAAGCACAATCTAATAGTTCTTCTATTGGTGCGCTAACATTTGCATATTGGGCAGCACAGGTGTCCTAAATCCTTCACATAACGGGCTTTTATTGGTGCGCAAAATGAAATTCTTGCTGGATATTGCTTGAGTGCTAACCCGAGGGTGCTAAGCCAATAGTTTGCAAACAGTGGACTTCTTTATGCAGTTCTGTGCTATACTAATAGTAATCATTGTTTTCTATAAATTATACTAAATGACACAGTGGTATTTTGGATTGCCCTCAAGCACAACACTTAACTCATCATTCCCTGCACTATCCATCAAAAGTAGAGGGTGAGATAAAACAATTTCAGCTGCATTAAAGGGATATGAAACCCAATTTTTTCTTTCATGATTCAGATAGAGCATGCAATTTTACACAACTCTGCAACTTACTTCTACTATATTATTTGTTTTGTTCTCTTGGTATCCTTTGTTGAAAACCATACCTAGGTAGGCTTACAAGCAGCAGTGCACTACTGGGAGCTAGCTGATTGGTGGCTGCACATATATGCCTCTTTTCACTGGCTCACCCAATGTAAATTCAGCTCCATTAAAGTCTATGAGGAGAAGAAGTCAATACGGTCACAATATCTGAAGCCCTGAAGTTTGTGTGCATCGGGTTTCGCTCTCGCACAAACAATTTACTTTCAACGTGTAATACGCACGCTAACGCGTAAAAGCTTTATTCCAGCGGTGTTTACGCTCGAGCAGAAGAGCTAAATACCACTCCACTTGTAATCTAGCCCAAGCTGTTTACTGTCCCTTTAAAACGAAAGTTCTTTACAACCATCACATTTTCACAAGCTTTGCACCAAACACCATACTTTATTGTGTAGGTGTAACAATGTTTACAATTGTTTTTTTTTTTCCTTCTGAAAACTTGTTATATCAGTTCAATTATTTTATCATCGGCAGATAACAGAGGAATTTTTTTGGTGAATGATTTTACATAAATTCTCATACTGTTCACGTTAATTATCAACAAAGGTTACTCACTCAAATCTTCTTTTTGATTTATAATCACTGTGCTGTAAAAGTGATATAAATTTCTGTACCAATTTGATTTAAAATAAATTCTAGGATACATAATTTTTTTCAAATTAAAGTATATCGGCTTAGATTCTTTTAAATATTTATCCTATTCAGAGCAGTTGGTTTCGATCTCACAAACGTTCTCTTCACCACAGCCTATGGACAATAGAGAGAATGGGAACTCTTCAGGTGGCGAAAAATGTTTTACTACATCATAGATTCGGCCTCACCAATTACAATATCATCTCTTGGTGGTACAGCCAAACGATTAAAGGGACACTGAACCCAAAAAATGTATTTCGTAATTCAGATAGAGCATGAAATTTTAAGCATCTTTCTAATTTACTCCTATTATCAAATTTTCTTCATTCTCTTGGTATCTTTATTTGAAATGCAAGAATGTAAGTTTAGATGCCGGCCCATTTTTGGTGAACAACCTGGGTTGTCCTTGCTGATTGGTGGATAAATTCATCCACCAATAAAAAAATTGCTATCCAGAGTCCTGAACCTAACAAAAAAGCTTAGATGCCTTCTTTTTCAAAGAAAGATAGCAAGAGATTGAAGAAAATTGATAATAGGAGTAAATTAGAAAGTTGCTTAAAATTGCATGCTCTATCTGAATCACGAAAGAAAAAATTTGGGTTCAGTGTCCCTTTAATTGTGAATTCAAAAGGGATTTGAAATATTGCTCCTTTAGTTAAAAAAATATGTTAAAGGGACACAAAACACAAATGTTTTCTTTCATGATTCAGATAGAGCATGCAATTTTAAACAACTTTCTCATTTACTTCTTTTATCAAATTTTCTTTGTTCTTTTGTTGAAAAGCAGGGATGTCAGCTCAGGAGCGTGCACGTATCTGGAGCACTACAGGACAGCAGTTGCAAGAATGTTAAACATTTGCATGAGCACTAGATGGCAGCATTATTCCCTGCCATGTAGGACTCCAGACACCTACCAGATTTGATTATAGAAGTAAATTGGAAATATCTTAAAAATCTTAAACTCTGTTTGAATAGCAAAATGACATTTTTGGGTTTCATAACCCTTTAAATCAAAGTCTACATAAAGGAGCCAATTTATGAAAGTGCGAGCGGACATGATACGATTTAACGTATCATGTCCGCTGCACATCGATAAATGCCGACAGCATAAACTGTCGATTGGCAGCCAATCGGCCGCTAGCAGGGGTGTCAAACAGCCTGATCGTATAGGATCGGTGGATTGATGTCCACAGTCTCAGAGCAAGCAGGCAAGTTATGGAGCAGCGATCTTTAGACCGCTGCTTCATAACTGCTGTTTCCGGCGAGCCTGAAGGCTTGCGCGGAAACAGGGACTTCAAGCTCTATTCGGAGCTTGATAATTTGGCCCCAAAGACTGATTGTTTTAAAAACAGCAAACATCTTACTTGTTTTCTTTCAAAATGAGCACTAAGAAATTCTCAGTGTAGCCACTGCTATTATTGAGATAAGGGAGATACCATCCTAAAACTTCTACTGTCAGATAATTTGTGCAGCACTGAAAATAGGCAAGAAACAAATTGGAGATAGTGCGGGTGTCTCCTAGCAACCAATTCAAAGAAATGCTACTCCTTTAACTTTCTATAGAGACCACATACCCTTTGTGGGGCTGTGACAGGAATTAATGGATTCTGCACACGAGTTAAAAAAAGAAATTAAAGGTACAATCCTATTAAAAATGATGACATACATATTGCAATGATTTCTGTTAAGTATAACCCACTGTTTAGTGCTTTTTTACAACAATGAAACAGACTGTTTTATATCTCTTTAAGACCTACCCTGATATTAAAAGTATTTGAAACAATCAAAGCATGTTCCTAACTTACCTTTCAGATGATGAATTTATCTATGAAACATACAATATTTGAGGGGGGTTTCCAAAATTTTAGAACATCTCCCACCAACCCACAAAAAGTTTGGAAAAGGAGGGGGCAAGATTGGTCCCTATAGGAATCCAACATCTCTGGAGATAAAAACAAAACCTAAATAAAGAAAATCATGTGTTAAGAAAAATCCAGCAGGTCTAATAACATATTGTTAAAATACTGCCTAAAAAAGGATGTGACTATTGAAAAAGAAGCTGGCAGTACACAGAGTTCAACAATGGAAAACACTGTGCAGTGATATAGACTGTTATCCCATTCAAGTCAGAATGTTTACTGGTGTTTTGTGTCATGTAGATAGCTCAGAAGACAATACGCTGTAAGAGGACATCTAGCCTTTGGGACAAATATTCAAAAGAGTGATGCAACACTTTAGGTCTCCACTTGTATAGAATTATATTTATTTGGGAGGTGATCGAACAGCGATGTATACAGATATTCAAAAATGTCTATGTCTATAAACTTGTGTACCACCCCATCAACCAAAAGATGTCTGAGTTCTTTATGAATTTCATAAGTTTCTATCCAAAACCACACAGATTTTCTAATCAACCAATTGTCGTTAAACTTCCGGAACTTTAGCCGATTCATCTAGGCCAACCACACTGTTACATTTGGCTGCCTGATGTATCACTGTACTCCAAAAATTTACATTCAGCAAATCTTGAGACAAAACAGTTAAATCACATTCCACCCTTAATTATATTTCCAATGCTATGAGATTGGTAAAATGTGGACCATTTTACTTGGTCTGCTTTAAATTAGAGATAACCTCATTAGACCTATCATTTAACAATTCAAGTGAGTATAAAAGACAAGCATTTATAAATGAGCATTAAAAAATGTCCTAATGTGTAAGAACATTGTATTATTGCAATATTGCTTGCATGTAACTACAGTGGGGCAAAAAAGTATTTAGTCCGCCACCAATTGTGCAAGATGAGAGAGGCCTGTAATTTTCATCATAGGTATACCTCAACTATGAGAGACAAATCCAGACAATCACATTGTCTGATTTGGAAATAATTTATTTGCAAATTATGGTGGAAAATAAGTATTTGGTTAATATCAAAAGTTCATCTCAATACTTTGTTATATATCCTTTGTTGGCAATGACAGAGGTCAAACGTTTTCTGTAAGTCTTCACAAGGTTGTCACACACTGTTGCTGGTATGTTGGCCTATTCCTGCATGCAGATCTCCTCTAGAGCAGTGATGTTTTGGGGCTGTCGCTGGGCAACACAGACTTTTAACTCCCTCCAAAGGTTTTCTATGGGGTTGAGATCTGAAGACTGGCTAGGCCACTCCAGGACCTTGAAATGCTTCTTACGAAGCCACTCCTTCGTTGCCCAGGCTGTGTGTTTGGGATCATTGTCATGCTGAAAGACCCAGCCACGTTTCATCTTCAATGCCCTTGCTGATGGAAGGAGGTTTGCACTCAAAATCTCACGATACATGGCCCCATTCATTCTTTCATGTACGTCCTGTTCCCTTTGCAGAGTAACAGCCCCAAAGCATGATGTTGCCACCCCCATGCTTCACAGTAGTTATGGTTGCAACTCAGCATTCTCTCTCCTCCAAACACGATGAGTTGTGTTTCTACCAAACAGTTCTACTTTGGTTTCATCTGACCATATGACATTCTCCCAATCCGCTTCTGGATCATACAAATGCTCTCTAGCATACTTCAGATGGGCCCGGACATGTACTGGCTTAAGCAGAGGGACACGTCTGGCACTGCAGGATCTGAGTCCCTGGCAGCATAATGTGTTACTGATGGTAGCCTTTGTTACGTTGGTCCCAGCTCTCTGCAGGTCATTCATTAGGTCCCCCCGTGTGGTTCTGGGATGTTTGCTCACCGTTCTTGTGATCATTTTTACCCCACAGGGTGAGATCTTGCGTGGAGCCCTAGATCTAGGGGGATTATAAGTGGTCTTGTATGTCTTCCATTTTCTAATTATTGCTCCCACAGTTGATTTCTTCACACCAAGCTGCTTGCCTATTGCAGATTCAGTCTTCCCAGGCTGGTGCAGGTCTACAATTTTGTTTCTGGTGTCCTTCGACAGCTCTTTGGTCTTCACCATAGTGGAGTTTGGAGTGTGACTGTTTGAGGTTGTGGACAGGTGTCTTTTATACTGATAACAAGTTCAAACAGGTGCCATTAATACAGGTAATGAGTGGAGGACAGAGGAGCATCTTAAAGAAGAAGATACAGGTCTGTGAGAGCCAGAAATCTTGCTTGTTTGTAGGTGACCAAATACTTATTTTCCACCATAATATGCAAATAAATTCTTTCCAAATCAGACAATGTGATTGTCTGGATTTGTTTCCACATTTTGTCTCTCATCGTTGAGGTATACCTATGATGAAAATTACAGGCCTCACTCATCTTCTTAAGTGGGAGAACTTGCACAATTGGTGGTTGACTAATTACTTTTGTGCCCCACTGTATGTTAACCCTTGCCAACACATAGTTAAATTCAGTTCCAGACCAGCAATGCACTTCTGGGACCTAGATGAACATATCTGGGTAGCCAATGATAAGAGGAATCAGAGGCACCAGCTAGCTCCCAGTAGTGCATTTCTGCTCCTAAGCCTACCTATGTATGCTTTGCAACAAAAGATACAAAGAACTCAAAGTAAATGTGATAATGGAAGTAAAATTAAGTGTGTCTTAAAATTCCATGCTCTTTCTGACCCATGAAAGTTTGACTTGCAGAGGAACTGGTTCTAGATCATGGACTGACTGTAGACGAGGAACTGGCTGTAGATCATGCACTGACTGTAGCACAGGAACTAGTTGTAGATTATGGACTGACTGTAGCACAGGAACTGGCTATAGATCATGCACTGATTGTAGATCAGGAACTGGCTATAGTTCATGCACTGACTATAGCTCAGGAACTGGCAGTAGATCATGCACTGACTGTAGCTCAGGAACTGGCTGTAGATCATGCACTGACTGTAGCTCATGAACTGGCTTTAGATCATGCACTGACTGTAGCTCAGCAACTGGCTGTAGATCATGCACTGACTGTAGCTCAGGAACTGGCTTTAGATCATGCACTGACTGTAGCTCATTAACTGGCTGTAGATCATGCACTGACTGTAGTTCAAGAACTGGCTTTAGATCATGCACTGACTGTAGCTCAGGAACTGACTGTAGATCATGCACTGACTGTAGCTCAGGATCTGGTGTAGATCAAGCGCTGATTGTAGATCACGAACTGGCTGTAGATGGTTAATCAAATGTAACCAAGCAAAACTGTATAAAGTAAGCCTCCTCACACATAATTCTTATAGGTTAGTCACTGATTCAGAAGAGTGGCAGTTCCAAGTTTTTACAATGAGAACATCACAATCCTGATTACTTAATCAGATTTAACAATCAGTGCTACTAAAATTCTCTGTAAATAGGGGGGAATCTCAAACAAGGGCCAAACTGTTGCAAGGAAAAAACAGGCTTCTAGATAAGGTAAGAACTTATATATATTTTTTTCTTTCAGAATGATATAATTTTAATATTTGAAGATTAGATGTTGGGAAAGTTTTTGATAGAAAGGACTTCACTTTTAGAGGGAGTTTACAAATGGGTGTGGTCTTTGCATGGATTTAATTTGTAGGGAGTTATCAGGGAGGACATGGATTGGTGTGCATTTAAATTTTAAGGGTTTTTTTGTGATGTGTGATCACATTAGGGGTACATTTGTGTAAGGGGGTGTTACATGTGTGCCTGAAAGAAAAAAAAAAATCTTGGAATACTGAGGTGTAGTTCTCCCCAATGGGTATTTGAACTATATCCTTCCTGTTTCTGACTCCCATCCTTGTGCATTTTATCTGAGCCACTTTAGGGCTTTGAATCAAGCTGTTTACAGGAGACTTATTGATATCGGTTGCTTGATCTCTGGCTACACCTACCTGCCAGTTGGAAGTAGTTTGCAGTTAATCACAGGGTATATAAACCTGCTTCGTTAGCTACTCCCTTATCTAACGGTGTTTAGGAAGCCTCCTGATAATTATCTTAAAATTCCAGTTTTGACTTCTGCCTGGAATCCTGGAAACCTGACTACTGCTCTAAACTTCCCTTCTGCTTTGTTGTTTATGTGGACAAATTTTGTACCTGATCTTTGTCTGTATTCTTTGCTTTTGCTTTCTGAATTGTTGGTGTTACTGCCTGTCTGGTTCTAACCTTGACTATCCCTGATGATTCTGCTGTCTGCTGTTTATGTAGTGTGCCTGGTACCCAGTATCCATGAGCCTTCTTCAGAACTGCCTGTTTTAGCTGGTACCTCTGAAACAAGTATTTCAGCCTTGCTCCAGAGGAACCAGTCTCAACCTTGTTTCAGAGGTACCAATATCAGCCTTGCTCCAGAGGTACATGTCTCAGCCGTGTTCCAGAGATGACTGTCTCAGCCATGTTTCAAAGGTAACTGTCTCTGTCTGTTCCAAGTGCCCTGCCCAAGTCTAATGTTCCAAGTATCTAGTTCTAGATTTATATTCAAGGTATCCAACCCCAGACCTATGTTCCAACCTTAGCTTCTGTGCCAGTCAAGTGTCCTGTGTTCTGAAGTTCCTATGACAGATGAGTATCCTGCCTCCACACTCCTTTGCCAGATACGTGTCCTCAGTTCATGTGCAATTATTATATTCTTTGTTAATAAAGCTTTGTTGCAAACTAGTGTCAATCAATAACACGTTTCCATTGCCCCTTTTGCCATTCAGAACTCTAAGTCTGAACTCAGCTTTGCTAACAATCTCCATTCACTAGCAGGGGGTCACTGTGGTAAAATATGTAGCTTTTAAAAAATCACATCTGAAGGCTCACGGTGCCAAACTTTAAGGGACTGACTAGACCCAATACTCATTATTTCTTAATTACTGGTACATACCAGGCATACATCTGTTATCTGTTTAAGCTCCATACCGCA
Organism: Bombina bombina; assembly: GCF_027579735.1. NCBI lineage: Eukaryota > Metazoa > Chordata > Amphibia > Anura > Bombinatoridae > Bombina > Bombina bombina. The sequence goes on along the minus strand of NC_069504.1, from coordinate 833,196,159 downwards.
CAAAAGCCAAGTCCTGACTCCCCCATTGTAAGGATTTAGTAGAGAGTGAGGATGGATCACAACTGCAGAGTATGCAAAATAAATGATTTGTATCACTTTTGTCAAATGGACTATTGAACAGCATAGACCAAGCTGCTTTCAGTGAAGTTGTTATTCTCAAGTAATTGAATTGCAGATCAGAAACTTGTCTGGCAACGAATGATGTAAATCACATATGCTGTTGAATGTCACAGCAATAGTATAGACATAAACAAAGGCTGGATCAGAAGAAATATAAAAAATAAATCAATTTCTTAGTAGCAATCTTTAGAGTTCAGCTAGCTCCCAGTATGATAAATCTTGATAAAGAAAAGCAGAGTTCCAGAAAGCAGGTAGTGTTGCTATTAGTGCTGGAGTAAGATATAACAGTTCAGTGTGAAGTGTAACTCTCAGTTTTAGACACTATTAGTTAGTTTGTCACAGAACGGTATACACATGTGCTGATAGTCTTGCGGTCAGTAGAGCAGCAGGGAAAAGCAAAGTTCAAGGTTTATTTGTACAGCACAGCTTAAAGTAACTACAGTGCTTACCCCCAGTCACCGGATGGTGTGTAATAGAAGCGGAATTAATTCTTAGATGTCCTTGTACTTAGTCCGTGGGAGGTTGTTTGTAGATGAGTTGCACTGTGTTGCAGTGGAAGAGAGGTTGAAGTCCGGTGTGTGAGAAACGCTTCGGTGGCTCAGATGAGATAGCAACTCAGAGGGAGAAGGCAGCAAACACACTGCAGTATGAAACAAGTCTCTGTTGTAGCGTGCAAGCTAAAAAGAAAAACTCGCCTCTGTAAAACTTTCTGTAGGCAAAATGTGCATATGAACCGGCAGTAAAGAATAAGTAATCCCAAGGTAGTAGCTGATTCAGAAATTGGAAGAAAAGCAGACTGGTTTGTTTTCAGAAAAAACACACAGCAAGTGGAAAACAGACACGCTTCAGAGCTAGTCTAGAAACTTAATAATTAAGCACCTGTCTGCAGTCAGCTGATGCCTTAAGTACAGGTAAGTCTGAAGTCAGGTGAATGGGAAAGGCATAGGTAAAACATGGAGCGGAATCCATACATAAGGTGAATGGGAAAGGCATAGGTAAAACATGAAGCGGAATCCTTACATACGCCCCCCTTCAAGCAAGCCGATCCTCAGCTTGATGTTTAGGTCTAAGGGGATATCGTCTGTGGAAACGAGAGATGAGTCTAGGTGCATCTATATTGGTATAAGGCTCCCAAGTGTCATCATCAGGTGAGTAGCCTTTCCATCTGACCAGATATTGTAAGACACCTTTATGCCGTCTGGAATCCAGGAGGTCTTGAATTTCATAAGTGTCCGGATCTAGGGGTACAGGTACAGGTGGTAAAATGGTTTTCACTGAAGGAACATCTGAAGCTGGTTTAAGAAGGGACACATGAAAAGTAGGATGGATGGGTATAGAACTAGGAAGGTCCAGAGTAACTGCATTTGGGTTAACAACGTGAGTGATAGTGAACGGTCCGATATATAATCCTGCTAGTTTTTTACTGGGAACAGGGATTTTGATGTTTTTTGTCGAAAGCCAAACTTTATCGCCTATGGCATAAAATGGTGATGGTCGTCTGCGTAAATCGTAGTATTTCTTCTGTGAGGTCTGAGCCTGTTGAATATTTGTTTTTAGGAAGTGGAAGTTTTCAGCGAGCTTCTGTAGTAGATCATCTACAGAAGGAGAAATTGGGTTATCCGTTTGTTCCAGGGAGAAATGTGGATAAAAAGCATAGTTTGCAAAGAAGGGTGAAACTTTGGTGGATGAATTAAGCGAGTTATTGTAGGCAAATTCGGCCAGATATAGGTATTGTGACCATTCATTTTGCTGATAAGAGCAATAACAGCGTAGATACTGCTCTAGCCATTGATTTGATTTCTCTGTTTGGCCATTTGTTTGTGGATGGAAGGCAGTACTTAGGCGATGATCAATTTTCAGTTGAGCAGAAAGACTTTTCCAGAACTTCGAGGTAAACTGAGTACCTCTATCAGTTGTTATGATGGAAGGAATTCCGTGGTATCTGACAATCGAATTTAAGAAGAGTTGTGCTGTCTCACTGGAAGTGGGAAGTTTGTTAAAAGGGATAAAATGAGCCATTTTGGTCAGGATGTCTGTGACAACAAGAATGGTGTTGAAACCTGAACTCACAGGTAATTCAACTATGAAGTCCATGCCGAGATGTAACCAAGGTCTATCAGGTATTTGAATTGGAAGAAGATGTCCATATGGCTTGGCCCTTTCCTTTTTGGAAGTAATGCAGATGGAGCAGTTTGAGATATAGTTTTTCACAGATGTTTCCAAATTTGGCCACCAGTAGGATCTGCTGAGAAGTTCCTTTGTTTTCATAATACCTGGATGTCCAAGGAGAGGTGGATCATGATGTTGTTTAATTAGAGCAGGTCTAAGAATCTCGGGGACATACAAGAGAGTCCCATGATAGTAGAGGTTGTTTCTACGAGATAGTCGGAGTTGAGGTAGCTGAGGATCTGACCGTAAAGCTGTTTGAAGTTGCGTCTTGAAAGTGGACAGTAGACCCAAAAATCTATCTGGGGGAATGATAGAAGTAGATTCCTGAGTGTTTGGAGGTCTAGGGTCTTTCCTAGAAAGTGCGTCCGCCTTTCCATTTTTAGAGCCGGGCCTGTAGATGATTTGATAGTTAAACCTGCTGAAGTATAGGCTCCATCTTACCTGTCGACTACAGAGAGTTTTATTCCTCTGTAGGAACTCGAGATTACGGTGATCCGTGTAGATGATTATTGGTAAGACGGTGCCCTCCAGGAGATGCCTCCAATGTTCAAAGGCACGTTTTATCGCCAGGAGTTCCTTTTCTCCAACAGCATAGTTCATCTCAGGTGCAGAAAGAATTTTGGAATAGAAAGCTACTGGATGTAGTGGTTGGGATATACTGAGTCTTTGCGAGAGGACAGCTCCAAGGGCATAATCGGAGGAATCCACCTCCAAAATGAATTGGAGAGAAGGGTCAGGAAATTGAAGTATTGGAGCTGAGCAGAAGGAGTTTTTTAATGAGTTGAAAGCTTCAGTTGCCTTGGAGTTCCAGGTGAAAGGTGTACTGGAACTGGTGAGTACAGTGAGATGATAGTAGATGATTCAGAAATTGGAAGAAAAGCAGACTGGTTTGTTTTCAGAAAAAACACACAGCAAGTGGAAAACAGACACGCTTCAGAGCTAGTCTAGAAACTTAATAATTAAGCACCTGTCTGCAGTCAGCTGATGCCTTAAGTACAGGTAAGGCTGAAGTCAGGTGAATGGGTAAGGCATAGGTAAAACATGGAGCGGAATCCATACATAAGGTGAATGGGAAAGGCATAGGTAAAACATGAAGCGGAATCCTTACACCCATAGACATCAATGGAGAAAAAGTGTTAGAAAAAACTAACACTTGCGATTGCGGAATCCCCATTGATGTCTATGGAGACAAGAAAGTTTGTATAAATCTAACAACCTAACATAAACTCCTAGTCTAAATACCCCTAATTCGCCACCCCCGACATCACCAACACTAAATAAAGTTATTAACCCCTAAACCGTCGCCGCTGACATTGCCGGCACTAAATAAAGTTATTAACCCCCAAACTGCCGCCTCCCACATCACGACTACTAAAATAAACCTATTAACCCCTAAATTGCCGGCCCCCACATCGCGACTACTAAAATAAACTTATTAACCCCCAAACTGCTGACCGCCACATTGCCAACACTACAATAAACCTATTCATCCCATAATCCGCGCCCCCTTCACATCGCAAATACTAAACTAAACATATTAACCCCTAAAACACCGGCCCCTTACATTGCGACACACTAAATTAAACTATTAACCCCTAAACCTAACACCCCCTAACTTTAAATTAAAGTTAAAATATAACTACATTAAAATAAATAAAAACGTACCAGTGAAATGAAAAAAACTAAGCTTAAACTATAAATAAACCTTAAATAAACACTAAGCTTAAACTATAAATAAACATTACCATTTTAAAAAACTAAAATAAACTAAAAATTAAAAACCTTAATTACAAAATTAAAAAATCCTAATACTACGGGGAAAAAAACAACTAAATTTATATCTAAAAAATAAACCCACCCAATACACCCTTAAAAAAATCCTAACACTAACCCCCGAAGATTCACTTACCCAGTGGCGGCTGGTGGGTTATTCAAATGGGGGTTTACGGACCAATTATGTAAAAAAAATAATATATATATATATATATCCAATAACAGAAAGCACTCCAGAAGTCTTGTTAATTATATCACCTTTAATCGTGAACGTTTTCGGGCTACAAACAGCCCGTCCTCAAACTTACAAGGTTAGTAAAACACTTACCACCCCACTGTGTTATAGACCGCCACCAAGACAAGTGCGCCACGCTCTCCGCGGTGGATGCGCCGCCCCTAGCGAGTGACGTCATCGCCCGCGGCAACGTGCAAAGAACTAAAACAAAAACAAAAGGGCAAAAGACAACAGTAAGTATATGCGGGCATAAAAGCAAAAAACTGCTGGCCCTGTAGTAATACAATAATATGCAATTCAATAGATTCACAGGTAGATAAAACAAATATCGTTAAGACAAAAGCAACGGTTGTCATGGTAACCGATAAACAATAAGGCAACCTACAGCGTCTCCAGAAAGTATGTGACTATGGGGCTCCACAAAACAAACAGGAATACCAATCTGGTAAACAATACTTATATGTTAAACATTATTGTGTGGAGTGGAGTCACATAACCGGACATATAGGGAAAAGGGAGATCATATTAATTATTTCTAAACCTGAATAAATCATGGCTCTCATTAACTAACAGCAGTGACAAATGATCCTGGACTCCCCATGGCTCCGTAATGCAGATCTGGAAGCAGAACTGACCCTTTTGATTTCTATATTGATACCAAGAAATTTCAGAAATTACTATCTTTGAAAGAAAAATTTGGAGAAACTGAGACTGACCAAAGTCAATTAAAGAAAAAATCCACCTATACTCCTCATTTTGGCAACGCTAGTATAAACACCTTTACGCAACGATTACAAGAGGATGTGAGTCACTCATTATCATTACAACAGAAGGAGACATTTAACAATTTTTCGAAAGATGATTGGAAAACCTTAAAAAACCTTGCTGAGAACAAAGATCTAATTATACGTGAAGCTGACAAAGGTGGGGCAGTGGTTATCCTAAACTATAAGGACTATAGGACAGAGATTTTATCACAGCTTGCAGATGGTGATACGTACAGACCGCTTCCACATGACCCCACACAGTTATTCAAGAAACAACTTGACACGTATGTCAAACTGATATATGAACAAGGCTTCATCAATAAGGATACCTACCTTTATTTGGTGGTTCCATACCCAAGGACCCCAGTCCTGTACACTCTCCCCAAAATACACAAGGGGATTTCACCTCCTCCTGGTAGGCCCATTGTATCTTCTATAGGGTCCATACAACAGCCTATAGCCACTCTAGTGGACAAATTCCTGCAACCACTGGTATACCATACACCATCATATTTGAGGGACTCCATGGCACTACTGGAGATGCTCAAGCAATTTGGGGAGGTGGATGAGGATATATGGCTGGTTACATTAGATGTGACCAGCCTATATACTGTAATCCCCCACGATGAGGGGTTACTTGCTGTTTTATTTCATCTATACAGATTTCCATACATCGGACCTCCTCCTGAGGTAATTGGGCAATTATTGGAATTTTGTTTAACCACCAATTACTTTCGCTTTGAACAATCTTTTTTTCTACAGCTGAAGGGTACGGCGATGGGGTCTAACATGGCCCCATCGTACGCCAATTTATTCATGGCCCACTTCGAAGAATTTGACACAGAGTTATTCAAGGTCAAGAACATTCGCTTTTTTAAGCGTTATATAGATGACCTGTTCCTGATCTGGTCTGGCACAGCAGCCAGTTTGGATGAATGGTTTCAGGAACTTAATGGAGCCAATTCGGCATTGAAGTTCAAAATGACTACCAGCAAAAGACAGATTGATTTTTTAGATGTAAGACTATACATCAGTAATGGCAGGATCCAGTCCACCTTATATAGAAAGGAGACGGATAGAAACTCCTTGCTACATTACACCAGTTGTCATCCTCCCCCTCTAAAGAGAGCACTGCCCAAATTTCAACTGCTTCGGGTGGTGAGAAATAACTCTGAAAAAGAAAAAAGAGAGGAGCAACTCACTGAGATGATGCAACGATTTGAAGCCAGGAGCTATCCAGATCAATTACTTAGTGAACAACGTGCCCAGGTTTGTCAGGACAGCACCTGCACATCCAAACAGGTGGATAATAGGATGACTTTCATCACAACATTTACTGGCGATAAAGGCCCCTTAAGGGACATACTAAATAAACATTGGGACATTGTTAAGACAGACAGATCATTACCTTTGTATAAGGTTGATCCCCCAAGAGTGGGTTACAAGAGATCTAGGTCTCTACGGGACTGGCTTATCAAAACTGACCCTATTAGTAGCTACAAGTCTTCAACATGGCTTGACATTAAAAAACCTGGGGTATTCCGATGTCTAGGTTGTACAACCTGTGGGGGGTTAATCACTGGATCAAGTTTTACCCATCCACATAAACGAAAAATTTATAAACACAAATTTCGATTGACATGCACTACCACTTATATAGTGTACCTTTTGCACTGTATTTGTGGGCTTTATTATGTGGGAAAAACTAGTGATGACTTACGCACCCGGATGGCAAACCACAGATCTGCAATCAAGCTGGCACTTAACAAAGGTGTGTCTGAGCAACCAGTGGCCAGACATTTTCTGGAACATCATCACAGCATCATGGATCTGAAATATACGATCATAGACCATGTACCCCCACTATCCAGAGGGGGCGACAGAAACCGATTACTGCTACAAAGAGAAGCGAAATGGACTTTCGAACTAAACACACTAGTTCCTTATGGTCTGAATACACAGCTTGATTGGCAGGTGTTTCTATGACCTGCTTCCAGATCTGCATTACGGAGCCATGGGAAGTCCAGGATCATTTGTCACTGCTGTTAGTTAATGAGAGCCATGATTTATTCAGGTTTAGAAATAATTAATATGATCACCCTTTTCCCTATATGTACGGTTATGTGACTCCACTCCACACAATAATGTTTAACATATAAGTATTGTTTACCAGATTGGTATTCCTGTTTGTTTTGTGGAGCCCCATAGTCACATACTTTCTGGAGACGCTGTAGGTTGCCTTATTGTTTATCGGTTACCATGACAACCGTTGCTTTTGTCTTAACGATATTTGTTTTATCTACCTGTGAATCTATTGAATTGCATATTATTGTATTACTACAGTGCCCAGCAGTTTTTTGCTTTTATGCCCGCATATACTTACTGTTGTCTTTTGCCCTTTTGTTTTTGTTTTAGTTCTTTGCACATTGCCGCGGGCGATGACGTCACTCGCTAGGGGCGGCGCATCCACCGCGGAGAGCGTGGCGCACTTGTCTTGGTGGCGGTCTATAACACAGTGGGGTGGTAAGTGTTTTACTAACCTTGTAAGTTTGAGGACGGGCTGTTTGTAGCCCGAAAACGTTCACGATTAAAGGTGATATAATTAACAAGACTTCTGGAGTGCTTTCTGTTATTGGATATATCGTGTTTTTGTTAGCACCCGAAGCTGCTGTACTAGGAGGATCTGGAGTGCACTTTGTTTGTATATATATATATATATATATATATATATATATATATATATACAGTGGGGCAAAAAAAGTATTTAGTCAGCCACCCATTGTGCAAGTTCTCCCACTTAAGAAGATGAGAGAGGCCTGTAATTTTCATCATAGGTATACCTCAACTATGAGAGACAAAATGTGGAAACAAATCCAGACAATCACATTGTCTGATTTGGAAATAATTTATTTGCCTATTATGGTGGACAATAAGTATTTGGTCACCTACAAACAAGCAAGATTTCTGGCTCTCACAGACCTGTATCTTCTTCTTTAAGAGGCTCCTCTGTCCTCCACTCATTACCTGTATTAATGGAACTTGTTATCCGTATAAAAGACACCTGTCTACAACCTCAAACAGTCACACTCCAAACTCCACTATGGTGAAGACCAAAGAGCTGTCGAAGGACACCAGAAACAAAATTGTAGACCTGCACCAGCCTGGGAAGACTGAATCTGCAATAGGCAAGCAGCTTGGTGTGAAGAAATCAACTGTGGGAGCAATAATTAGAAAATGGAAGACATACAAGACCACTGATAATCTCCCTAGATCTAGGGCTCCACGCAAGATCTCACCCTGTGGGGTAAAAATGATCACAAGAACGGTGAGCAAACATCCCAGAACCACACGGCGAACCTAGTGAATGACCTGCAGAGAGCTGGGACCAACGTAACAAAGGCTACCATCAGTAACACACTACACTGCCAGGGACTCAGATCCTGCAGTGCCAGACGTGTCCCCCTACTTAAGCCAGTACATGTCCGGGCCCATCTGAAGTATGCTAGAGAGCATTTGGATGATCCAGAAGTGGATTGGGAGAATGTCATATGGTCAGATGAAACCAAAGTAGAACTGTTTGGTAGAAACACAACTCATCGTGTTTGGAGGAGAGAGAATGAGGAGTTGCAACCATAAATACTGTGAAGCATGGGGGTGGCAACATCATGCTTTGGGGCTGTTTCTCTGCAAAGGGAACAGGACGTACATGAAAGAATGAATGGGGCCATGTATCGTGAGATTTTGAGTGCAAACCTCCTTCAATCAGCAAGGGCATTGAAGATGAAACGTGGCTGGGTCTTTCAGCATGACAATGATCCCAAACACACTGCCCGGGCAACGAAGGAGTGGCTTCGTAAGAAGCATTTCAAGGTCCTGGAGTGGCCTAGCCAGTCTTCAGATCTCAACCCCATAGAAAACCTTTGGAGGGAGTTGAAAGTCTGTGTTGCCCAGCGACAGCCCCAAAACATCACTGCTCTAGAGGAGATCTGCATGCAGGAATGAGCCAACATACCAGCAACAGTGTGTGGCAACCTTGTAAAGACTTACAGAAAATGTTTGACCTCTGTCATTGCCAACAAAGGATATATAACAAAGTATTGAAATGAACTTCTGATATTGACCAAATACTTATTTTCCACCATAATTTGCAAATAAATTCTTTCCAAATCAGACAATATGATTGTCTGGATTTGTTTCCACATTTTGTCTCTCATAGTTATACCTATGATGAAAATTACAGGCCTCTCTCATCTTCTTAAGTGGGAGAACTTGCACAATTGGTGGCTGACTAAATACTTTTTTGCCCCACTGTATAAATATATATATATTACACACACACTGTATATTAAAAAATAATATATATATATATATATATATATATATATATATATATATATATATAAATATATGTGTGTGTATATATATATATATATATATATATATATATATAAATATTACAAAATGTATCAAATACCTATGTGGTCAAATATTAGCCTAGTTTTTTTCACAATTCACACACACACACACACATATATATAATATATATATTACCCTCACACACAATCATAATCACATTATAGTGCTTGCTATATTACTTGCAGCCACCAGGTGGCAGTGGTGCATAACATTTAAGAATTACAGCAGTGAAGATTTCTAATATGAAAAACGTTTTTACTACATTTGCTATGTATATTCTTTACTGATGCATAACAATTTTTTTTTATTTTACATCTGGTAAAATAAAGAAAAATCGTTTTTTTATCAGTAAAGAATATACATAACACAAATGTAGTAAAAACGTTTTCCATCTTAGAAATCTTCACTGCTGTAATTCTCCCTGATCAGCTACACTGAACTGCTCTACTTGCTAAGTTGCTGCTGTTGCTGTCTACACTCTATCTTTATGCTGTAATAAGATCTGGAGTGAGTTTTTGCCTAAGTAGATATGATGATAAAGTAGGATAGAGACATACCTTGATTAGCAGTGCCAGTGTTTGTTCCACACGTGTGCAAGTCTGCAGCCCCTCCTCCCCTGAGCACCAGATCACCCTCTCATTGGCTAAGTAATGGCTATGTATTATGGGACTTGTAGTTAGTTCCTAGCCTTGGGAGCTCCCCCTGCTGCCCAGCCATAGAAATGGCACAACCGCACACTGAAAATTGTGCTATTAGCAAAGGTATAGGCTCTGTTATGGGCAGAGCAGCAGGCACATAGAAAACATGTGCAAAGGGATATAGCAGGCTATACCTCTCTACCGCACGTGCGGTAGAGAGGTATAGAGGTATATAAAAGGATTATTTTTTTTTATTTATTACTAAACTGAACAGTAGACTGGAACCTTTTTGGCAGAATAAATATAATTTGGAGAAGCTATTGGAGAAGTTATATTTATTCAGCCAAAAAAATGTATTTTCTTTCTTTTTTTCTTTTTTTTCCCAGGAGGCTCACGTGCGGTTGTGATCATATGGAGGAGCCTCCACTGCACTTACCGGGAGAAGTCTTCATCCAAGAGGCAAGATGTCCTCAAAGAAGCCGGCAGAATCAGCCAATCGGAATTAAGTTAGAAAAAATCCTATTGGCTGATGTAGGTGGCGGCGATGTTAGGGGCAGCAGATTAGGGGTTAATAATATTTTAATAGTGTTTGCAAGGCCGGAGTTTAGGGATTAATATGTTTATTAAAGTGGCGGCAATGTTCGGAGCGGCAGATCATGGGTTACAAATTTTATTATAGTGTTTTTAAAGCGGGAGGGCCTCAGTTTAGGGGTTAATAGGTAGTTTATGGGTGTTAGTGTACTTTTTAGCACTTTAGTTATGAGTTTTATGCTATGGCGTTGTAGTGTAAAACTCATAACTACTGACTTTAAAATGCATTACGGATCTTGGAGGTATAGGGTGTACCGCTCACTTTTTGGCCTCCCAGGTAGTCTGCGTAATACCGGCGCTATGGAAGTCCCATAGAAAAAAAGGGTTTGCGTAAGCCGGTTTGCGGTAAGGCCAAAAAAGTGTGCGGGGCCCCTAAACCTGCAAGACTCGTAATAGCAGCGGTAGTGAAAAAGCAGCGTTAGGACCTGTTAACGCTGCTTTTTCAGCTTACCACAAAACTCGTAGTCTAGCCATAAGTAATTAGCTGGTAGCTTTAGTATTTGTTATATGACATTAAGGACATTTACAGGCAGCCTGAGAGTGCTATAAGACTATAATGGCTTTAATAAGAATTTCACATTGCAGTATATTAAAGGGACATGAAACCCAAAACATTTCTTTCATAATTCAGATAGAGCACAGCTAACCGATCTCCAGTACCTGATATCATGCTTGATATCTTGGGCAGATGAGAATGGTTCAAGTAGGAGTAAAGTTATTCTGGGTGGTAGTTCAAAGGGCCTTACTGATATGAATCCGGTCATGAGGTAGGGACACCATGAAAAATAGTGAGACATGGTTTTCTCAAGTCTCTACTCAAAGGCTTTCAGGCTGGATAGGGATAGCTCCAAAGCTAGCGGGGGAGTAACACTCTCAGCCTGATGAGTTATCACCATTGTTGCCTGTCTGAGGACATGTGGGTAAAAATTTTCCGGAAGAACTGCACTCATATGGGGGGAGCAGGAGACCGGTAAAGCTGCGACCGCTCCAGATGGCATCCTCTCCAAGCTACCGCTCACGACCACTGGGCTAGAAGCTGGAATTGTAGGTTCTGCCCCCTTGAAGATGTGTTCCTTGAGTTGGGATTTATCATAGTGCTTGGCAAGGCTTCACCACATATGGCCATGGAAGGTCTATTGGCACCAAAACACTGATCCTTCAGTAAATGGAACTTCTTAAAGTGATCCTCCAATATGGCAAAGATTGATGTTTCCTTTACTTTTATAGTCAAAGCCATTATTTCAGATCAGGTCATAACGGGTTTGGTGATATAGGCCGCTTCCCAAATCTCCAATTGAGGTAATCCCCTTGATATTGTATCAAACTGCTCATCAAGGTCTCTTTTATGCTCTAGGTTTCTTCACAGGCTTTGATGGCATTCCAATTGTAAGATATTCGGCAGCTTATCTGTATTATAGTTGAAGCCATTCGTTTTTGCGTCTAAGCATGGATGCTGCCCGGCCACGCCCCCCCCCAGTATTATTTTTATTTCATTTAATATGTTTTTAATGTGTTTTGAATATGAATACTTTAAATTCCTATGTTCTTCACATAGAAGAAAATGTAATTTTTATTTTTATTTGTTTAAATAACAAATAAATATATATATATATATATATATATATATATATATATATATATATATATATACAGTATCTCAAAAAAGTGAGTACACCACTCACATTTTTGTAAATATTGTATTATATCTTTTCATGTGACAACACTGAAGAAATGACACTTTGCTACAATGTAAAGTAGTGAGTGTACAGCCTGTATAACAGTGTAAATTTGCTGTCCCCTCAAAATAACTCAACACACAGCCATTAATGTCTAAACTGTTGGCAACAAAAGTGAGTACACCCCTAAGTGGAAATGTTCAAATTGGGCCCAATTAACCATTTTCCCTCACCGTTGTCATGTGACCCGTTAGTGTTAAAAGGTCTCAGGTGTGAATGGGGAGTAGGTGTGTTAAATGTGGTAATATAGCTCTCACACTCTCTCATACTGGTCACTGGAAGTTCAACATGGCACCTCATGGCAAAGAACTCTCTGAGGATCTGAAAAAAAGAGTTGCTCTACATAAAGATGGCCTAGGCTATAGGAAGATTGCCAAGACCCTGAAACCGAGCTGCGACATGGTGGGCAAGACCATATAGTTTTACAGGACAGGTTCCACCCAGAACAGGCCTCGCCATGGTCGACCAAAGAAGTTGAGTGCACGTGCTCAGCGTCATATCCAGAGGTTGTCTTTGGGATATAGACGTATGAGTGCTGCCAGCATTGCTGCAGAGGTTGAAGGGGTGGGGGGTCAGCCTGTCAGTGCTCAGACCATACGCCGCACACTGCATCAAATTGGTCTGCATGGCTGTCGTCCCAGAAGGAAGCCTCTGCTAAAGATGATGCACAAGAAAGTCCGCAAACAGTTTGCTGAAGATAAGCAGACTAAGGACATGGATTACTGGAACCATGTCCTGTGGTCCGATGAGACCAAGATAAACTTAGTTGGTTCAGATGGTGTCAAGCATGTGTCGAGGCAACCAGGTGAGGAGTATAAAGACAAGCGTGTCTTGCATACAGTCAAGCATGGTGGTGGGAGTGTCATGGTCTGGGCCTGCATGAGTACTGCCGGCACTGGGGAACTACAGTTCATGGAGGGAACCATGAATGCCAACATGTACTGTGACATACTGAAACAGAGCATGATCCCCTCCCTTCAGAGTCTGGGCCGCAGAGCAGTATTCCAACATCATAACGACCCCAAATAAGCTGAGGGTAAAGGTGATAGACTGGCCAAGCATGTCTCCAGACCTAAATTATATTGAGCATCTGTAGGGCATCCTCAAATGGAAGGTGGGGGAGCGCAAGGTCTCTAACATCCACCAGGCCTGGGATGTCGTCATGGAGGAGTGGAAGAGGACTCCTATGGCAACCTGTGAAGCTCTGGTGAACTCCATGCCCAAAAGGTTTAAGGCGATGCTGTAAAATAATGGTGGCCACACAAAATATTGACACTTTGTGCCCAATTTGGACATTTCCACTTAGGGGTGTACTCACTTTTGTTACCAACAGTTTACACGTTAATGGCTGTGTGTTGAGTTATTTTGAAGGGACAGCAAGTTTACACTGTTATACAGGCTGTACACTCACTACTTTACATTGCAGCAAAGTGACATTTCTTCAGTGTTGTCACAAGAAAAGATATAATAAAATATTTTCAAAAATGTGAGGGGTGTACTCACTTTTGTGAGATACTGTATATACATATATCTATATATATATATATATATATATATATCATTATTTATTTTTTGTAAAATATATATCTTTATGATATATACAGGTAGATAGATAAATAGATATTTTATATATACTAGTTTACATTGCTTTTGTACACTGGTGGTAACAACAATTATGTCCATCAAAGTCTATGGAGATGATTTGTGTTACCACCAGTTTTTACATTTTGCAGCAGCAATGGAAACTATGCCAGGGAGTGCGAAATTGTTTACAGATAGCTACTTTATCTTTACTTTATCATTTAAAATAACTGTTTTGTTGGTTGAAACCACCATCTATACGGAAAAAAATCATAACAGTGGTACTGGGTGTAGAAAAGATATGTAAACAAGAGACAGCAACAG